>NC_137796.1:25271413-25689438 GCF_963383645.1 Muscardinus avellanarius
ATAAGGGAAAAATGACTAATTCAAATAAGAAGTATACGATGATATTTTTCATGTTTGATATTTTCATGATTGATATTTCCCATGAGAAAATAAAAATTGAGGGATGCATTTATTAATATCAATATCTAATTACATATACTAATCCTGTAGGAGAAATGGGCTTTGTGTACTTTCTCAAGGGGAAGTAAAATGATTACATTTTTCAGTGAAAAACAATGGTATTAAATGATAGACAGATGGGAAAGTCTTGAGCCAGAGGTCATTTATGGTGACCTTTTTCAAGATTGGCTGCAAATCTATCAAACTCTACTGTTGTGGAGCCACTAATGAGTTCCTAATTGGGAATTAGTCAGCCATATTAATAATGTGTAATAATCCCCAAGCCTGTCAACATAGAGAACAAAACACTCACCATCCTGAGTGGTAGACTTATTAATATCCACAGGAATAGGTGACCTTTCCTAGAGCTGATACCTTCTTTGGATAGGTAGCTCCATTTCTTTAAATAGAGAGAATCATGATTGTGAATATTCTAAAAGAATAAAGCTCCAAAGTATATGTGAATATTTACTGTCAGAAAAATGTTTCCTTTACAATAAAATGTTCTATATCTAAATGTGTTCCTTTTTAATTAGCAGTTTTCTTACTCTCAATTTATCAAAAGATAACAAATGTCACCATTTTTTTGTAAATATATATGATGTGCATATACAGTTCTATGTCTAGGTGTAGGTATATATGAATGATTATAGATATGTAGAGAAAGCAAAAATCAAGTTATATTAATTTGTTTTTGTAAAAACTATTTCATTAAGTTTCAAATCAAGAGAATTTAAGGGGTAAAAATTTCCCCTGTGGCATTCATTTAAAATGTACGAAGTCCTCAAAAATCAAACAAACAGTAAATAGCAGTGCTTAAACATTAATGCTAAACTCAGTATTCAAGAAAGTTGGAAAAGGGAGAGATTAGTGTTTTTCCTAAGGGTAACCACATGAAGTAAATTGAAAATTGTGACTCATATCCACAAGTCTCATATTTCCCTAGTGGAATATTTTGCATATCCACTCCGAAAAGCACTTAATCATTAAAATTTGTTAGATAGACACATACTGCAAAAACTTTGGGGAAACAGAAAGGCATAGAGGGTCCTTTCAAGAACCAAACCTTATAATATAGTCAGAAATCCAATGACAAAATATACACGAAGTTAGGAAGAAAGGAGAAGGAACTTGATTTTTGCAAAACCCATCCAGGAGAGATCACATGTATATCTTGGATCTATTTAGTTCATAAATTAAAATATACATGAATAAATTTAAAGGCACATGGACCAAGAAGTATGTGACTTGGAATTACTAGACATTTTGAATTGTTAAAGGGAACAATAAATACTTGCATTGACCATTGCATTGCTTGAGCAACTTATTTTGGGGGGCACATACTAGGAATTGAACCCAGGGATAATATACTATTTCTGAGCTGTACTCCCATCCCTTTTTATTTGTTCTTTTTAAACAGGGTCTTCCTGAATTTCTGAAGCCGTCCTCCAAATTGTGATTTGTGATTTATTCAAGCATTGGGATAACAGAAGTGCACTACCATGATTGGCTCATACATATTTATATTAAGAAAAAAAATAAGCAAGGCATGGTGGGGCACACTTGTAATTTCAGTACTTGGGATGCTGAGAAAGGAGAATCACAGGTTGCTGCAAGCCTCAGCAACTTAGCAAGGACCCCCACAATTTAATTAGACACTATTTCAAGATATAAAATATGGCTGGGATGTAGCTCAGAGGAAGGTTCAGTCCCCAGTACCCTATGCCAAAACACACACACACACAAACGAAAGTAGACGTCAATGAAGATCCAAGCAGGAGAAGAAGCCGGAAACCTTCCTTTTCCCACAATTAGGAGTCTGATTATTAAATCCTTCTCCTACCACCTTCATATGAAAGGGGCTTTAAGGCTCCCCATGAAATTCTCTAGGAAGCAAAGGTTCGCCATCTCCTTCTCATAGGATTTCACTCTACCCTGGGATGCCTAGGGTGAGTTTCCTTGGTCATGGACTCGGTGACATTTTGAGTGTTTGAACAAAAATCTATTCCTTGTTTTGTCTTAACAATCTTGACATCTTGTAAAAGAAAGAGTGACTGCGTATGTGGTGATTTGGAGTGCTCAGAAATTCTCTCCTATCTGCACCACCACGGTTTTCATCTAAAAATGCCCTGGATAGCCTAAATTTGAATGCTATATTTATATTTAAAATGATAGAAAAATAGGATTTAAATTATTTGAATTTTCTGTTTTACCAATTTTTTTTGCTACTGTGAATTGAGTTAAGGAGTATTCTACCTTTAGGGTTTATTATTATTATTATTATTATTATTATTAATTATTATTTTATCTGAATTTTCTGTTTTACCAATTTTTTGCTGCTGTGAATTGAGTTAAGGAGTATTCTACCTCTAAGGTTTTATATTATTATTATTATTATTATTATTATTATTATTATTATTATTATTTGGTGATACTGGGGTTCCTGGAAGCCCTTCTACCTCCGGGCTACACTCCCAGACCTATATTATACTTTTTTTTTTTTAATTTGGAAACAGAGTCTCTTAAGCCAGCATGGCTGACTTCAAACCTGCACGATCCTCCTTTCTCCTCCTTTCTCCACCTCCCAAGTGCAGGGATTACAAGTGTGCGCAACCACGCCTGGCCTACCTTTAAGGTTTTAGATTGGAAAAAAACTATGATACTGTGGGAAAATGTTACTCTATATGAGATATTTATTTCCTGTCTTCTCTCTATACTGATCACACACACACACACACACACACACACACACACACACACACACACACCTTAAATTTATATATTCTGTGTGGTTTGCTTCTTTATGTGATTAGATCATAGATTTGGATTTTAAGCCAGAAATATTTGAAAATTCTAAGTGAAAATATTGTGGTTTAATAGGGTGTTAAGTTACCAGGCAAATTTATTGATTTTTTTAAACTGTGAAGCTAATAAGAAGTAAATGTTTTATTTTTTAAATAAACATTTAATATCAATATATTTGAACGCCACTTGAAATAAAGAGATGTTGCTTCTTGATAATCATGTTCTCACCAACACAGAAAGTTTTAATTTATAAATATTAAAAAGATTTAGTAAAAGATCTGTGGGTAAGCTGTGGACAGGAATGTGGGGAGTCTCATAAGGGCATGTTCTAGAAAACAACAGTGGTTAGCAGGGAGAGAGATGGTCCATATCACCCTCAAGTTGAAGTGCTGATGGGTGAGAAAAAGGAACTTTCTTAAAATCCACCATGAAACAATTGATTGTACAGGACTCTCTGACTGCATCCTAACCCTGATTTGGAAACCAGCAGACCCAAAGGGACCCTAGAAGGAGGGAGAAAGAAACAAGAATCCTTACTCTCAATTTGCTCCCTCCCAGCTGCTGCTCCCTTGGGCTGGGCCCAACCAGAAGGGAGAGGACAAGAGGACTCCTGTGGAGAAGGGAACAAAAAGATGAAGGATAATGTGCACAATTCTAATTGATTTGGATGAAAATTTTTTATAAATAAATTATTAAACACATCACCTCAACAAAATCTCCAAAGCGCAGGAAATTAAAGCGGGAATTAACAAGTGAGATGGAATCAAACTAAAAAGTTTCTTCTTATCAAAGAAAAACTACCCAATTGAAACCTAAAGAGAAAGCCTACACAATTGGAGATCTTTACCAGCAACCACTCTGATAGAGGGCTAATATCCAGAATATACAAAGAGCTCAAAAGACTCTACACTAGCAAAACAAATAATCCAATCAAGAAATGGACAAATTAATACTTCGCAAAGGAAGAGATACAAAAGGACACTAGGTACATGAAAAGATGTTCAACATCACTAACCATCAGGGAGACACAAATCAAAACTACCCTGAGATTCCATCTAACCCCCGTCAGAGTGGCAAGCATAAAGAAATCAAGTAACAACAAATGCTGGTGAGGATGTGGGGAAAGAGCAAGTCTTTTACACTATTTATGGGAGTGCAAACTAGTTCAGCTGCTATGGAGATCAGTGTGGAGATTCCTTAGAAAACTGGGAATAGATCCACCATATGATCCAGCTATAGCTCTTCTGGGTATTTGTCCAAAGGGGTTGAAATCAGAGAACTACAGTAACATATGCATACCCATATTCATAGCAGCACAACTTGTAATAGCCAAAATATGGAACCAACTTAAGTCTCCATCAACAGATTAATGGATTGCAAAATTATGGAAAATACACAAAATGGAAGTCTACTCAGCTATAAAGAACAAAACCATGCCATTCGCAAGAAGATGGAAAGACCTGGAGAACATTATGTTAAGTGAGATCAGCCAAGCTCAGAAAGAAAAGGGACATATATTTTCTCTTAATGTGCCCAACCTAAGTAGTATTAGGAATACCAGAGGGACTCCAGATAATGGAGGGGAAACCTTAGCAAAGCTAGAATAGAAGGATAGGAGAGGAAGAAGGCTGAGGTTGATTAATAGAGGAGCTACATCCAAATATGTGTAAATTTATGAATATAGCATGTTAACCTGGACACTCATTGTTGGGAGGGGGGAAAGGGGAAGTACGAGGGGAAGGCACCAAGCACAGTTTGAATGTATGCCATTTTCAATATGTTCCAAATAAAAATTAAAAAATTGCAAGGAAATAAATTATCTTAAAATAAAAAATAAAATTTTAAGTGAATTATGAAACCTGGTGGCCACTTCATGGAACTAAAAACACAGAGAAAAACATATAATAGTTGACTATAACTATCAATGGAAATAAGATTTAACCAGTTTTTTTAAAAAAAACATTTTAATTACTAGTTCATTGAATAATTATGTTAGGAAGAAAAGTAAAAAGTAATTGGAATTTGAACATTTAATATAATTATGTGAATGTACTTGTATTTTTAATTATGTATTTAAAAAGTTAAAATATGCCAATAGTGTGATACTACCTTGACAATAGCATCTCAGTAGTAGAAATTTGTAGATTATAGAAAGTATATGGTACTTTTTATGAAATGAAGTTGTCAAAAAATTTAAAAGGACCCCCTCTGCAATTTAGTGAGAACTGTTTCAAAATAAATTTTAAAAAATAGGGCGGAGGGTGTAGCTCAGAGATAGATTGCTTCTGAGTTAAATCCCCAGTACTGCAAAAATAAATAAATAAATAAATAATAAATAAATAAATAAATAAAAAGACACTCTTCTCTGTCTGTAACAGACATAACCCTAATCAGCTTCCAACACATATCAATCAAATATGATTTGCAACTGGTGACCAGTGGACAAGGGTAGAAATTAGAACAAAGACTGAACATATTAAGCTTTTATAAAGATTTATTCTTTAAGCCGGGCGTGGTGGCATGTGCTTGTAATCACAACATGTGTTAGGGTGAGACAGAAGGATTGTGGTTCGTGGACAGCCTCAGCTACTTAGTGAGACCTTTTGTAACTCAGTGAGACCCTGTTTCAAAGTGAAAAAAGACTGTATTCGGGAGGCTGAGACTGGAGGATTGTGGTTCTTGGACAGCCTCAGCTACTTACTGAGGCCCTCTCAATTTAGTGAGACCCTGTTTAAAATTAAAGAATAAAAAATGGGTCAGGGGGTGTAGCTCAGAGGTTGAATGCTCCTGGGTTCCATCCTCAGACCCTCAGAAAAAAAAGAAAAGAAAAGAAAAGAAAGAAAAGAAAAAGACTAAAAAATAGGGCTGGTGGTGTAACTTGGAGGTAGAATGCCCTTAGGTTCCATCCCCAGTACTGCAATTTATATATTCTTTAGCCAGTTTAGAATTCTTTTTGCCTCACTCCTGGCTCAGATCATGAAGGGTTTGCTCCAGTGTGGAGAGGCTCTGCTATGCCTTGGAGATGGTTTGTCCTCCCAATGTGCATGGGGTGGCTTGACCCCCGGGTATCAGTATTGAGAGGTGGTGTAATATTTCAGAAGTGGGGACAAGTGAGCAGTGATTGGGTCCTTTGGGTAACCACCCTTAGAAGGGATGAATGTTCTTGCAGGGGCAGGTTAGGTTCCTCAGTCTAGATATGGTACTTTGAGTGGGTGGCCACTTCGTGTGTTTGGCCACTTCTGCACTACCAGCTTGCTGTTCACACATGGGCTCTAGCCACGTGATATCATCTGCCCTGTTATAATATAATAAAGAGATTCATGCCCTTTATGTCCAAACAATTATGGATGTTCAGCCTCCAACACCACAAGCTCAATAAACCTCTTTTCATTATAACTTACCCATCCACCAGTGTTTTGTTAAAGCAACTCAGAAATAACTAAAACAGGCTTTCATGCAAATGCCTTTTAGAAAACCAAATCAAACAATCATTATGGTTTCAATTAAGATTATCAACAAATATGCATGCTAGTGATACTAATGCCAGGCTTAAAATTTTTAAGTAAAATATTTTTTCAGTTAACATGAACAGATGAAAAACAGCTTGCTGATACCTGTCACATTGTTTTTCAAAAGTATAGAGATTCTAGGGTCTGATTTTTTTTTACCAAGTTTATTTTATTTTATTTTATTTATTTTTTGCAGGTCTGGGGATGGATCCCAGGGGCAGTCAACTTCCGAACTACACCCCCTGCCCTATTTTTTATTCTTTATTTTGAAACTGGGATCTCACTGAGTTGCAGAGGGCCTCACTAAGTAGCTGAGGCTGTCCGCGAACTATGATCCTCCTAGTCTCAGCCTCTCGAGTGCGCGAATTACAAGCATGCGCCACCACACCGGGTCCTGTTGTTTTTGTTGTTGCTTTATTTTGTTTTGTTTTGTACTGAGGACTGAACTCTGGTACATCCTACTTGTGAGCTACAGCCAGAGCTCTATTTTATTTTTTATTTTGAAACAGGGTCTTCTGAAGTTGCTGAGGTTGGCTTCAAACCTGTGATCCTTCCCTAAGCCTCCCAAGTACTTGTATTACAGGTGTCCACTACCACGCCTGGCTTATTTTACTTGATTTTAAATATAGGGCTGAGGAAGGAGCTCAAGTTCCTTTTTAGAAAATAAAATATAAGAATATTTTATTTATATGACAGAGGTGGTGTTTATATAAATAAGCTGCAGCACTCTAACAAGAAAATAGTTTGCGATGTGGTCTGTTCCTTCTCAAGAGTGTTTGCCTGGGGCCAATGAAATAACATTATGGAATAATGTTGTGGGTGAGTCTGGGAAGCGTGCTGCTACATTACTTGATAATAAATGTGTGGACCTTCTTTTCCCTAGTGCTGCTAGACATTATAATTGACAGTCAGGGCAAACATGATTCTAAAAGTGTGAAGGTTTAAGAAGTAGTTTATATAGGTCACTTTTCAAGGGATAAGGGGATGTCAGGGGACTCAGATTGAATAGAAGGATAGAAAAAGAAGGACACAAAAAGCAAACACTGCTATGATTACTTTTGCTTTGACAAAACTGTTTATATAAATAATCTTAGCAATATACTGAGATAGATTACCCAAGAGCCATTTTGTGGAGAAGATATCCTTAAAACACATACAAAATAACAATCAACCAAGAGCACCACAGATACTGCCCCACTGTACGTACTCAGGAATGTTGAGTCAGTGGTGCAGGTTTATTGATGGGATGTCAGTAGTGCTGGTTTGTATCTGCAGTGGGCAATCAATAGATGTTGCTATTGTACTCATTCCACATCTAAGGATGTGAGAAGGCAAAGAGGGTAACTGATCCTGCTCTGGTTACACAGGTGGTATGTGGCAGAGCTGATGTAAAGTATAAATCAGGGAAATGGTATTAGCAGCATATTGTACTGTTTTTACATGTGGATAAATGAATGAAGCTGTCTGGGATCTTCAGCACTAATAAAAATGTGTCACATAAGAGCAGCTTACATTCACTGATTTGAGTGAATGATTGGTAGGGTTGGGTTTCAAGTTGTAAACGTTGCAAAAGAAAGAAAAATGATTATTTTTCAATCATTGAGGATTCTGGTCACTGATAGACTTCACAGCCATGTGCACTAGATATTCTGCTATACACTTGTCACAGTTCACCATCAGATAAAGAAACCAAGGTTCAGTGATGTGGAATGCCTTGCCTCAGACCCCCCAGGTCCATAGAGACAGTTTTTTAGTCTAGCTCATAATTCAAAAGTGCTTCAGTATTCCCTCTAAGAGACAAGGATCCGCCACACCCAGTGTTGTACCTGGACAGAGGCAGACAAGCCAGGTGCAATCAATTTGTGTCTCCTTGGGAAATGATCAAAGTACTCAGGAAAGGAGAAAGGACTTGAACTTATAGGTGACCATCATGTAATAACTTGGCTGTTCCAGTCTCAGCAGCACAGAGATAGTGTCAAAAACAAGGCTCAAATTCATTTTTGAAGTTATTGAAAGCTCCCAAAGTTTGATGCAAAAGTTCTGCATTTGGCTTCAGGGTCAGTAATTCACAGAGCAGGCATGTCTCTGTGGGTCCCGTTTACTATTTCTCTGCTGTGCTTACTTTTTCTCTTAAAGAAAAATATAAGTTGTTTTGTAGAGATCTAACAATTCTCCTTTTGCATTCAGTGTACTAAACTATCAAAAATTCTTAGCGGAACTTCAACACTTTTGGTCTTCAGATATGTAGAGCTTAAGTAAAGTGTGTTTTCCCATTTGTGGTGAAACAAAGAATACAAATATATTGATATTTGTCATAAGTCAAAGAAAATTGTTTAACTTTCTTAACAAAGACAAAAATACCTCCAATAATGTAAGAAAATGTGTCTGATATTTAAATTCCCAAATATCTTTGTACAATAAAGATTTCCTTTTTCTGATGGTTGGGTATCACAGAAATTTATATCAGGAACTGGGCACGGTGGCACGTAGCTGTAATCATAGTACTTGGGAGGCTGAGACAGAAGGATCACAGGTTCCCAGCCAGCACTGGCAACTTAGTAAGTTCCTCTGCAACTTAGTGAGAACCTATTGCAAAAGAAAAATAAATAAATAAAATAGTGCTGGGGGTGTAACTCAGAGGTAAAATGCCCCTGAGTTCAATCCCCAGTACTACCAAAAGAAAAAAAGAAAAGTCATGTTGGGGATTGTGTCCATGAACCACAAGTTTTACTAAAGGGTATTCCTTTTCCAGTTACAAATATCTTCCTATCTTCCTTACTTGAATCCAATTTCCATCAAGCTGCCTGTAGCCTTCTCATCTGCATGTTCTATAACTTTAAAGACACCAAAGGCAACACACACACACACACACACACACACACACACACACACACACACCAGAACCTTCTTTTATCACACAGAAAAAAGATGAAAAAAAAAGAATCTCATCCTCATAAAACATGTGCAAGTTGTTCAACACACATGACTCATAGAAGCAACTCAGTGGTTAGCAGTAAATAGCTACTAGAGTGGTAATTGTAGTAGCAGTAGGAAAATAGTAGAATTAGTAATAACCCTAGTAATTATGGATAATATTTCAAATGCTTATGCTATGATTTATGTATTTACGTATTTGTGTATTATTTATTTATTTATTTATTTATCATTGGCACTGGCAGTTAAACCCAGGGGCATTCTACCTCTGAGCTATCCTCCCAGTTTATTTCATTTTTTGTGCTTTGAAGCAGTCTCATTCAGTTGCTGAGAGTCTTGCTAAATTGCTAAGGCTGATGTCACATCTGCAATCCTTCTGTCTCAGCTTCCAGAGTACTGGGATTATAGGCATGTGCTAACATGCTTGATTATAATGTGATTTTTTTTTACATGCTTTCAATTATTTAGTGCTTTTTCTATGAAGAGAAAATATCTCACAGACATTCAACTACAGAGTGCTCCAACTACTACACTTTGAATTCATCACTACCTTTGCACCAGGGCTGTGCTACTGTGTGTTGCTCCTGACCATGACTATGTGTCAGGAATGCTGAGGCAGATCTATTGCTAAGAGATACAGATTTCTTTGACAGCCAGCTTTGGTTTGCACATGCCATCATGTCTTGGCTGTATCTTCCTTGGCCTGCGGGACAACCTATGATACTTCAACACCATCTCATCTTCCTTTGTCTTTCATATCTCCACCACCTCAGATGGGCACCCTGCTTTTTCTACCTCCTTTCTTATTTCTCCTCATAAAGGCAATTTCTATAACATATTCTTTGTCCACTTAATCCTGTATCATCTTAATTTAAAAGGCAATACAGGTTTTAGTTTACAAAGTTTTTTATGTGTGTGTATGTGTGTGTGTCTGGGGATGGAACCCAGGGGCGTTTGACCAACGATCTATACCCCCTGCCCTATTTTTTATTCTTTATTCTGAAACAGGGTATCAGTTGTGAAGGGCCTCACTAAGTAGCTAAGGAGGTTCAGGAACTGTGATCTTCTGGTCTCAGCCTCATGAATGCTGGGATTTCAAGTGTGCGCCACCATTCCTAGCTTACAAAGTTTTTAAACTCTAAAAACACCAATTTTATTCTTATATTGCTTTAGTTTCTCCTTGAAAATGAGGCAAATAAATGGGATTACACATAGGTAATATACTCAGATTATTGGTTTTAGGTCATCTTCTAATATTTCCTACAGACACTGCAAGAAATGTAGTGCAACACATGAACACATTTCAAACAAACCATACCTGTGTGGGAAGTTGCCCCACATCCTAGAATAGTGTTGGCTACTCTTTAAAAATTGCAACCTAACATAATATTCTCAGGGTCTTTCCATCTCCTTGTGAATGACATGATTTTGTTCTTCTTTGTTGCTGAGTTAAATTCCCAGAAAGAGATGGGACATATGTTTTCTCTACTATGCTCAAGCTAGAGATTATTAAGGATACAAGAGAAACTCCAGATAATGGAGGAGAAACATCAGCAAAGCCAAGAAGGAGGAGTAATGGAGGAAGAAGGTGGAGGTTAATCAATGGAAAAGCTACATTTGAATATGTGTATACATGTGAATATATCATTGTTAACCTGGACACTCAGTATTGGGAAGAAGAAGAAAAGGGAAGGGGGGGGCACCAAGTACTGTGTGAATATATGCCACTGTCAACATGATCCACATTATGATGTAAGACTGCAGTGCACCAATAAAATAAAATTATAAAATTAAAAAATTGCAAACTAAAAGAGAAAAAGAATTTCACTGATTAACTTCTAAATGTATATAATTCCTAATTGCTATAGTTTTGAAGTTAAATATTCTCCAAGATCCATGTCTAACAGGCTTGATCTTCAGGTGAGGTGGAGCTACTAGTTGGTTGAAGACCCTTCTAGAAGTGGAGTCTAGTGAGAGATTTTTAGGTCATTGAAGCTGTACCCTGGAAAGGGACTGTGAAACCCTGACCCTTTATCTTTCTCTTCTGCCCATCAGGTGAGCAATTCAATTCACCACATGTTCCTCTGCCATTGTTGTTTGGCACCCCAAGCAGATGCCCAAAACAATAGGTCCATTCAATCATAGACTGGGACCTTTACAACCGAAAGCCAAAATAGACCTTCTCTTTTGTAAGCTAATTATCTTGGACGTTGTGTAATAGTGATGCAAAGCTCATACTCCAAAGTTACTCTTCCTTTTCAAAGGTTAAAAGGCTATGTGACTTGGCCACACTTCTCACCAATTAAGATTGGATGCCCTAAACGCATTCCCTCTGTTCTCTCCCATTTTTCACCTCTGTTTGGAGCTGAGTCTGATATTTATCCAGACCTCTTTGTAAAATTCTCTCTCACCTGGTTCCATCAAATTATCTTCCAATGACTGTTCATTGTGCTCTAAACGTGCTGAGGGGGGCACTCTTCCAGAGCAAGCAAGTTCTTTTCATCTATTTGGAGTCGTTTGTGCATTTCACCTTTCTGGTGACCCTGCCTCACCTTCCCTTTTTTCACTGAAAAACATCTTTACAATTTATTTGGAAAGTATAAATATGTTCACTGATCTGTTTGAAATGTCAGATATTGCTCCTAACACTTATAAAGATCTACGTTAGTGTATCGATGGGAGAAAAAAAAGATACAGCATGGGAGCTTGCTAGATTCTTTCAAAGAAGATTAAAAGATTCATAGGACAAAAAAAAAAAAGAAAGAAAGAAAGAAAGAAACACAGTTTTACTCCCCTGCAGTTCTCTTCTTACACATTTTTATTGCCCTTAATGAAAAGAAAGATGTATTATCGTTGATGATGTTTCACAGAAGAAATAATCCACACCTAAGTACATGTCATATAAACATAATATCTATGGCTATTTATTAAATTATTTAGTATAAATATATTTTAGTGTAGGAAAAAGTCCGCTGGACTCATTTGGGGATTACTGTTTAATTGTTCAGAGTTAAACATCCCTCAAAATTAAAGCCAATCACAATGTTTAACACATCAGTTTAGACTGAGAAGTAAAGCTTTATTTTGTTTGTTTGATTTTTGCTGCTTTGGAACAATTTTTTTCATATGGAAACATTGCTCTCTCTAAATATTATTTCACAATACATTTAAAGTGCTGTACTGAGCAGGGCACGATGCCGACATTTGTAATCCCAGCATTTGGGAGGCTGAGACAGGAGGATAGCAGTTCAAAGACAGCCTCAGCTACTTAGTGAGGCCTTCTGCAACTCAGTGAGACCCTGTTTCAAAATAATGAATAAAAAAATGGAGCTGGGGATGTAACTCAGAGGTAGAATGTCCTTGGGTTCCATCCTCAGTACTGCAAATAAAATAAAATAAAGTGTTCTACTAAATAGATATACCTCTATTGTTTGGGTCACTTACTTGTGGAGTCTCTGCACTAGTCTTTTGGTCAAGGATGTTTACTGAGGGGAGCATGAGTGGTTATGGCTTCTTGCAGCTGAACTGAGAGAAGTGGTCATTGCCATCTACCAGACATACACATTTAGGAGTGGTTAGAATTCTGGAGGCTCAGGTTGAGACCTAAATGTTTTGAAACCAGTTTCAGAGGAATCACATGCTGTCTAGACTCTTTTCTTCCTTCTCTTGGTTTTATTTTTACTTTTATTGTGCCCTGAATTACTTCTGCTTTCAGATGGTCCAACATAAACTCTACTTCCAAAAAGGCATATTAGAAATCCACTGCCCACTCCAAATTGCTGGATGGAAATCATGTGCTCTGTACATATTCAATTGGATTTGCATCCTTTAATATGGGCTAAAATCAAGTAGAATTCTCACAGGAGGAAAATAAAGAGAAAGCTGGACATTATTTCTTATTTTTGTTCTCATTAATTCTCTTTACTTAAAACAATAATATTGTAAAACATAACATGCAAAATACTTCTGCATAGTCCTGCCTTTTCAGAAATGATCATTCACTTACTTTCAGATTTTAAAAACTGATTTCCTGATATTTTTTCATTCCAATGATTTCTCATCCTCAATTAATACTTCACATATTTTCCATCCTTTGATTAAATAGTAAAATATGAAAGAAAATTCTATCATATGACTATTATTAGGAATAGTTAATACAAAAAGTCTAGTTCTCATAGAAACTCTCTGAAAGAGAACTTATATTGCATGAATAATTATCTGTTTAGTACTGCATAGTTTAATGATCTGAAGTATGTTCAAAACAAATATTTTATAATTTATGCATTAACTTTTACTCAATAACACTGAATTTTAAAAATTACAGAGACCAAAAACCATAATGACCAATTATCTTCTAGAGGAAATTATTTGATAGCATCATGAAGGGTGCAAGGGTACAATTTGAAAAATAACTTCTCTCAGGAAGGCCTTTATTCATTATAGACAAGGGCTTAAAATCGACTGCAAGTATCAACTCCTTGAATACCAGTGGTCTTCAGACCACAAATTTTGTGGGACCTAAAGTTTGCTGTTATTGTGTTTTCTCAGCAAAGTGAAAAGATTAAAAAAATCAGAAAATCAGTGAATGAATAAACATAAGCCAAAATCTAAGATGTTCAAAGGACACCAGATGAGAATGTAAAGACAGAAAGTAAAAGAATAAGTCTTAAAGCATCGCTTTTCAATTTATAAGACCATTATGTTATTTATATGTATTGATCTCATTTAATCTTCAAATCCCTCCATCAAAGATTAAAATAAAAGTTTGAAAGTAACAAATCAGGCTGAGATTTAAGTCCACACAACCTAATAATGTAGAAGAATTCTTTCTCTTTTAAGTTGGATGATGCGATCATCTATATGCTTTATTCTTAGATACAGGCTAGTATTTAATAGGCTCTCAAGAAATATTTGTCCAATCCTAGGGCTCATTTTATTATGTAATAAAAATTTTACTGTGAGTTTTGTATGGATCATTTCATTCAACTATGCCCTGCTTGGTTTGATTATCATCCTCTTTTTATAGAAGGAAAAACCCAGTTCAGAAAGGTTAAATATGTTTCTATGGCCAGGTAGTTAGCAGTATGGCAGAATTTGTATTCAGTCTGATGTGAAAACTCATAGAAATAACCACCGTGTGTAATTTTCACTGGGAAAGCCTTCCAACAGTGTGTTCCTCTGATAACCTATGGTTTTTCAATCCTGTATTGTCTAGAAATACAATATGACCCACGTATATACTTAAATTTTTTTAGGAGTCATATCAAAAGGATAGACAACAAAAATACATCTTAATAACATATTTAATTTAACTTAACATACCTGAATAATATTTTGACATGTAATCAATATTATAATTTAATTAGATGGTATACATTTTTCTTTTTTGTACTAACACTTTAAAGTTCAATGCATTTTACAGTCCATCTCACTTCAGTTTGTACTTGCTATATTTAGAATGGTCAATAGCTATATGATTAGTCTCTCTATATTGCAGAGTATAGTTCTGAATTCTGTGTGTGTGTGTGTGTGTGTGTGTGTGTGTGTGTGTGTGTATGCATGTGCATGTATGTGTACAAACATATATACACAGTATAAATATAATGATTGATATTTACATGTATGTTGAAGATGTATAACATCCTAAATATACCTACATGTATCTTGCATAAATGGCACACACATAATATGAGCCTGTGTGTATAAGTGTGTTTTTGAAGTGAATTACTCTTCTTTCTAAGCATTAAGTTTGAATCTGGTAATTATGTTTTTACAAGCTTACAGCCAGGGCCAGTATGCCTTTTTATAAGTAAAACAATTTAAATTGACAGGTAAAATTTTATTAATAATGTAAAATGGGATGTTTTGAAGTATCTGTACATTGTAGAACTGATAAGTCTAACAAATGCATCACTGAAGGTAACTGTCAATTTTTTTTTTTTTTGGTTGAGAACACTGTGAGTGGCTTTGTGTATGTTAAATCCTTTGTTAAAGGCCTTATCTTGAGCCTCTTTTTCTGAAATGCATAAACATCACACCTTGGATATCCCCACAGTGATTCTGTTTGCCTGCTTAACTGGAAGAACTTTCCTTGTGAGCTCCATTATTAGATAACGGCTGGAAGACATTTGGGGATTCCTGATTATTTTCTGTAAGAACCATTCTCCATGTAACTTCTTCTTCAACAAATGCCAACTTTCTGTTTTAAAATGATTTTGGTGTTGCAGAGAGGATTACTAACATTTATGAAGAGTCAATCGGGTGGGTATGGTTGTGCAAACCAGCAAACCTGTGATTCCAGTATTTGAGAGAATGATACAGGAGGATCACAGGTTTCAGCCAGTCTCAGCAATTTAGTAAGAACTTCAGGAGCTTAGTAAAATCCATTTTTAAAATAAAAAAGGGTTGGGGATCTAGCTCAGAGGTAGAATTGAATATTTCTGGATTTCTGGATTTAACCCTTTTTATGAAATTGGAGAGAGAGAGAGAGAGAGAGAGAGAGAGAGAGAGAGAGAGAGAGAGAGAGAATGAATGACTAGTACAAAGTAAAAAGGCTGCCAGGTATGGTGGCACATGCTTGTAATTTCAGTACTTCAGAGGCTGAGGCAGGAGGATTAGAGGTTTGCATGCAGTCTTAGCTACTTAGTGAGACCCTGTTTCAAAATAAAGTATAAAATTAGGGCTGGGGATGTAGCTCAGAGGTAGAATGTTCCTGGGTTCAATGCCCAGTACCACAAAAAAGAAAAGTCTTTATCTATTAAGTCACCTGCCAAAAGAGGTTAAGTAGGCAAACAAATGAGAACTGATACAATTTTTCTAAATTACCCCTAAAATATGATTTTTAAAATTTCAATTAAATATCTATCTCAAATCTTTCTCAGACAATTACTAAATAATCAGAATTAGATTTTTGTTGCTAATATATTTAAATAAGTGGTTTGATGAGAAGCACAGTTTTTTCCTAAAAAATGATCAAATATTTATCTTTCATATTACTTATAGTTTTTATATATTTCATTTCAGCCTTGTTCTTTTACAGATAGAATTTTAGATTCTGTTTTGTGTATAACATTTCTCATGCTGCTATGATTTTTGTAACTGCTGTTATCATTTGTTTTTAATGTGCAACATGCTGAAAATGGCATACATTCAGACTATGCTTGGTACCCTCCCCCTCTTCCCCTTCCCCCTCCCAACAATGAGTGTCCAGGTTAACCATGCTATGTTTATATTTTTACACAAATTTGGATGTAGCTCCTTCATTAATCAACCTCAGCCTTCTTCCTCTCCTATCTTTCCATTCTAACTTTGATGAGTTTTCCCCTCCATTATCTGGAGTCCCTCTGGTATCCCTAATACTTTCTAGTTTGAGTGTATTAGAGAAAACATAAGTCCCTTCTCTTTCTGAGCTTGGCTGATTTCACTTAACATAATATTCTCCAGATCTTTCCATCTTCTTGCAAATGACATGATTTTGTTCTTTTTTATAGCTGAGTAGAATTCCATTGTGCATATTTCCCATAATTACCAGCCACCACTCAGATAGAGGGCTAATATCCAGAATATACAAAATACTCAAAAGACTCTACACTACCAAAACAAATAACCCAGTCAAGAAATGGGCAACTGAACTGAATAGACATTTCACAAAAAGAAGAGACACAACTGGCCAAGAAATACATGAAGAGATGTTCAACATCACTAGCCATCAGGGAGATGCAAATTGAAACTACACTGAGGTTTCATCTAACCCCAATCAGAGTGGCAAGCATAAAGAACTCAAATAACAACAAATGCTGGCGAGGATGTGGGGAAAGAGGAACTCTTTTACTTGGTTGGTGGGAACGCAAACTAATTCAGCTGCTGAGGAGATCAGTATGGAAATTCCTTAGAAAACTGGTAATGGATCCACCATATGATTCGGTTTTACCACTCCTGGGTATCTTTCCAAAGGGATTGAAATCAGAGAACTACAGCAACATATGCATACCCATGTTCATAGCAGCACAATTCATTGCAACCAAATATGGAACCAACCTAGGTCTCCATCAACAGGTGAATAGAGCATAGTTTTGTTTTCTTTGTTTTTGTATTTGTTTTTTGTTTTTTTGTTTTTTGTTTGTTTGTTTGTTTTTTTGGTGGTACTGGGGTTCCTGGAAGCCCTTATACCTCCAGGCTACACTTCAGGGCTACACTCCCAGACCTATTTTATACTTTTTTATGTGGAAACAGGGTCTCTTAAGCCAACACGGCAGGCTTCAAACCTGCGTGATCCTCCTGTCTCTACCTCCCAAGCGCGGAGATTACAAGCAAGCGCCACCACGCCCGGCATGGAGCAGTTTTATTTAATGAGCAATCAAGCACAGAAGACAAAGGTTTATGAACCACACAGTCTTCTTGCAAATCTCACAAGTAGCTACCCAAACAAAGAACTTTTGTTTTGCAGATTTCATATCACACCGTTTTATATTTTCTTCTTAAGAGTAATCTGTTCTCAGATTTTGAAATGTCTTCATCTCAGGGCTTCTTACATAGCTTTCTGCTTCTACTTAAAATTGTTTCTCTCTTGTCTATTTCTAGAATCCTTTTCTTCATTGCCTATGTCAATAGGTATATTCATGATTCATTCATGTGAATGAGTATATTAGAATATTACCCGTCCAAATATCAGTTCTTGGGTTTTCAAGATCCTCTATTTTTGGCCAGATCTAATTGTTAGATGACCTTCTTGAGATGTATTTTCCCTTCAAAGCCATTATATTGGTTTGTAATTATTTGTGATAATTTTCCATAAAAATTTGTAAAATCATGTAAAAGTACTTATTTTTTATCGAGAGTCAATATTCCATGAAAATAAAGTCTATGTTTCACTTTTGACTACTCTAACTCCATTATAGTTAATCTTAGTGACTATGAATTTAACTCTCTGTCCTTGAAAAATAAATTTCAATTAACAATTCATTAACAGTCTTTGGGTAAATGCACAGTTTTAGAAAGCTGAGTCAAGTGTTCATTCATTCACTCATCTGCATGTCTTACGTAGCAAATACTAGAATTTAAGACATAATTGATTCTGAAGAATAGAAATATAGTTCGGAAAAATATAAAGTTCTGAGCTAGACTTCATATGGTATTTATCTGTCTTTGAATGAAGCGTGGATTGGAGAGGAATGGTGTATTAAACCATTATCATAGCCGGGCATGGTGGTGCATGCTTGAAATCCCTGCGCTTGGGAGGCGGAGACAGGAGGAGAATCCTGCAGGTTCGAAGCCAGCCTTGCTGGCTTAAGAGAACCTGTTTCCAAATAAAAATATAAAAAAATAGTTCTGGGGTAGAAGGGTTCCATCCCCAATACCACCAAAAAAATAAAAATAAAATAAAATAAACCATTATCATAGAGAACTCCCAAGAATTATTAATGAGGCACTTTCTTTGTACCCCTCAAAGAGGATGAAGTATGTTTAAGCTGCATAGAAACAGATATTCACAATGAGTTTTCTTTATTAAAAAATGTTAAATAATTACTATGTTTATGTACCTTTGTTATATGCTAGGCACTGTATTATATGATATAAACACAAAATTCAATATAAACCGATCAGTAAAAAGCTTTGGTTATCACATAAATCAAAGCAGAAATATTTTTTGAATTTTTGAGGCAATGGTATTTATGGCATCAATTTCATCTTATAATTAAAAAAATCTTCTACTAATTTAAAGTCACAACAATTATATATATATATATATATATATATATATATATATATAGTGTTCTTGTTACTTTTCTAGATCAAAGCACAATGTTCAGAAATTTCAGACTCCAGGAAATAGCATGAAAGCAATAGCATGAATAAGTTTAAGCGCCGAAGTATACCTGTCCCATTTTAACTTAGTCTTCCCTGCTAATATCTGGGTATCTTAAGTTTCACTTACATAATTAAGTAATTAGGAAACACCAATTGTGTTCTAGAACTTGTGCATGATTGAAGACAAAGAAGATAGTTTTCTGTCTTTCAGGAAATGAGTGATAGAGAAGAAAACTTCTATGTGTAATTAAGGAAACTGTCAGAAAATTGGGAAGTTTGAGCACATTCCTAAAGGGTGAGTCTGCATTGGGAACGAGTTCAAGGAATGGGATGGGAAAATACTGAAAGTTGTATTGGCCCCAGGGAACAGCATGGTGGAAGCAGAGGTACATGGAAAGGCAGAGCTTGTCCTTTATGCAGAAAAATAAGAGCCATTACCCCCCAGTTCAATGAAACATTTAGCTTTTCAAAAACATATATTCTCTATGGAGCTTGTGACTATATTTTAATTAGAGAACAATGGAAAAGCTCAAGACATTGGGAGAGCTCCTAAGGGAGATATATCTGCTCACACCCAGGAGCGGAACTGTCCATCAAAAAGAAGGTAACTTCTAGAAATTCCAGATACTGAAGATATTTAAGAAAAGGTTGTTCAGCCACCTCATAAAGAAGATTTGTACCTAGGACAGACTAAATATTCTAGTAATTCATCCATAATATAAAAAAAATTGTCTTTTTTTATTTCCAACGGCAGCTTTCACAGAGAAGGAAAAGCAATGTGTTTGGGGGCGAAGAAGAGGTTCTTAAAATATTGGGTTTGTTTTAAATATAATTTTTCCATTGCTTAAATTTTTAATAATTCCCACAACCAAAGTGTGTGGGAGGTTCGCTGAAGTAGAGAAGTTCTAGAAATAGATATTTGATACTGCAACCGACTCTGAAAAACCTTAAAATGGTACACTTGGAGTTTCAGAAGCAGGCTGCCATACGCCATCATTAAGGAATAGCACAGGCCTGGGAATAGGGAGAAAAAATATTTTGTGAAAGTTTATAATGTTTAATTTGATTTATTTGAGCCCAAATCCCCTAAAATATAGCAGGAACAATAACAACAAATATTTTCTCATAAGATTTAGTCACTTTATGTAGCATAAAATGTATAAATTTACATAGTATTAATGATAATTTATTGGTAATTACACAGAAAACATTGAACCATAATACACTTAAAATTCAATCATTAAGATGAATTTCATTGTATTAACTCATAAATAGAGAAACAGTGTACATTTTACTGGTTTACTACTTTGTTTTTTTATTTAATTTTAGACTTCTAATGCTGCAAAATGATCATACATTGTAGTGAGATTCAAAGTGCTATTCATGTATGTTTGCAACATTGCTCGGTGAGATTTCTTTCTGACACATCTTACTACATCCTCCTCTCTTTCAGAAGAATAAGGCTAGTAAGGCTATTAAAAATACTTCCAGGTGTGGATATAATAATTTTTTGGTATTTTTCCTTTCTCAGGGCTCCTTGTCTTCCCATCTCTCTCCTCCCAATCCAACACTATTCTACTGACTTCACTAATCATCTAATCATGAAGTTACTTTTCTTTTCTATTATCTCTTTAGCTTCCACATATGAAATCAACCATACAATCCTTGATTTTCTGAGACTGCCTGATTTCATGTAGCACAAATTTCTCTATTTCTATCCATTCTCCTGCCAGTGACATAATTCTGTTCTTAATGGCTGAGCAAAAGTCCATCATGTGTGTGTATATACATTTTCTTTATACCTTCATCTGTTGACAGACACTTAGTTTGATTCTGAGCAATTAAAACCATGCAAGAGGCATCACAGTACCTGATTTCAAATTGTACTACAGAACCATAGTTTAAAAAGCAGTATGGTATTGACATTAAAATAGACACTTAGGCAATGGAAAAAAATAGAAGATGTAAATAAAAATCTACAGACTTACATCCAGCTCATGTAACCTTACATAAGATCCAAAAATATATGTTTAGAGAAAAGACAACTTTTAAATAAATTACCTTAGGAAAACAAAATCAGCTTATATAGAAGAGTGAAACTGGACCCTCTCTCTCGCTTTGCATAACAGTCAAACCAAGATACAACAAAGAACTAGAAATTAGACTAGAGAGTTGCAATTTTTAAAATAAAACATAGGACCAACTCTCCAGCATATAGGCACCTGTAGAGAGTTCCTTAACAAGACCCCTAAAGCTCAGGAAATAAAAATGAGAATAAATAAATAAATAAATAGGATGTCATTAAACGAAAAGCTTCTGCACAGCAAAGGAAGCAATCAAGAGCCTGAAGAGAGGATCTGTACAATGGGAGAAAATCTTTTCCAGCTATTTCTTTGAGAGAGGAATGATATGTAGAATATAGAGAAAAATAATATTTTAAAATGAATTTCTTCTATATAAACACCAAAGTAAACAAATTACAAAAGTCATAGACTAGATGGGAGCTCATTCCATCCCTCAGTTCTTAAATATTGGAAAAAATGGAGAATGAAAAGGGAAAACTTCTTAAAGCCACATAGAACTTGACACCAAAGTGAACCAACATGGAAATAAGAATATTGCTAGACTAGAGAACTCACCTATCACAAAATGGATTATTGGATGAAGAGCCCCATATCAGAATCAATATTCTGAAGTTATGCTATTCTACATTGGGTTCTCTTGGTTGATAGGATATAGAGTAATTGCTATGCAGGAACATGAATATGTCATAAAACCTCAATAATTTAATAAGTATCCATCAAACACCAAATGAATTCAAAACAAATTCTAGCTTGGCTTAAAAGTTAAATTGAGTAGTAATACATTTCTGTGTTTTAAAATACAAAGATTTTACATTAATCAAAAGTATATACTATCAACTCTTATTAAAGACAATGGTTTCACTGCTTCTGATAAAATTAGGCTAATGTAGTGTCAGTTGATGTGTTGAGAGTCTTAACAAAGATCCATATTTTTCTGCCCAATATCCAACTTCAGAGATTCTAATATTAGGGAGAACAAGCTTTATAAATGAAGAGGTCCACTATGCCATTAATTCTAATATTAAAAACTTGAAAATTTCTGTTTAAAATGAGTTTGTAGCTAAATGATGACACACTTGTTAAATGCAATAGCTCACAACATTTTAGAACAATCTTTAAAAATGGTTTAATGATTTGAAGCATGCTTAAATTGAAATGTAAGTTTAAATGAGCTAAAAAGTCTTGCACCTAAAACGTTGAACCATAATATAACAATCTAAGAAAGGATAGCCCAGAAGATAGTATTGAAAAAATGACTTCCGGTGAAATCACTGTTAATGATTGAGATCTGTGATGTTCCTGGAAAATCCATGGGTTGAAGCTTTATCCCCAAGGCTGCAATATCCAGAAATAGATTCTAGAAAATGAATGAATCATGGGGTGGGGGGAAATATATACCTGATGCCAACAATATGGAGGAGGAAAGTTTTATTGTGGATCCCAGTGTCAGAGGTTTCTGTCCATGGTTGGCTCTTTCTACTGTTTGGGTCTGAGGTAAGACAGATCATAAGGGGAGGAAGTGACAAAGGGAAACTTCTTAGCATGAGGTCGTGGGAAGCAGGGAGCAAAGAAGGAAAAGGACCAGGAACAAATTATAATACCAAGGGCACATCCGCAGTAACCTCTTGCCTACAACCATGCCCCACCTAGCTACGGATTTTATGACACCTCGGCAGTCCTTTCAAAGTATTAATCTGCCCAATGCTTTAATCCACTGATCTGTAGTGTCCTCATGATCCATTCATTTCCTAAAAGTACTACCTCTGCACCTTGATTCGCTGAGGACCATGCTTCAGGCACAGGAGTTTTTTTAGGGGATGCTCCAGATCCAAACCTTAGCAAGGGCAATGAGTTAGTTAGCTTGCTTCACTTATTGCAGTCAAAATTAAATTTTAATATATTTTGTAGAATGTAACACATTATTGAAGACCAGTGTCTCAGGCAACTTTGTCACTTCTGTCATCTAAAACGCTTGACCACACACAACTCAGAGGAAGGAAGGTTTATTTGTTCTCAGTTTTAGTAGGTTCCAGAGTTTCAGTTCTTGTCAGGTCAGTTTGGCAGAGCTCAGGGGATGGTGATGGAAGGCAAAGAGAGGGAGAGGCACATGGGCACCTCACATCATGGGGGCCTGAAGCAAGAGACCAGATAAGCAAGATAATCCAAAGACACCCCCTAAGGCCACAGCTCCAGGACCCACCTTCTCTATCCATACCCACCTGCCAAGGTTCCCCCTAGTAAAGTGATCACATGTATTTTACACAGTGATGAGAGTAACAACCCTCATGACTAAATTGCATCAACTCTGGGAGTTAATACCTGAGCTCTGAGCTCTTCAGGGGAACAATATAAGTCTTTTTTGTTTCTCCTTGGTGCATTGTAATCATATATCTTAATGCAGTGCAAGACAGTAGAGGCATACATGCAAATGTCACTCAATTAGCCCAATTTCCACCCCATTCCTTCTAACCCTAACAAGTAGTAGCTATCCTAGAGGCCAAATTATGAGGGCCTCTACCAGGTTAAAGATTTGGCCTCATACACTTAAAATACCAGGTGGTTCTGCTGCAAGTGTCTATTTTATAAAATGCTAGTAGGTGCTTATTTGTTTCACAGGGAAAACATGTTCCGTACTCAAATATATTTTGAGGCTCTTAGAAAAAATAAACAACCTATTGAAGTAATTGGACAGCTAATGTGTATTATGAATAAGTCAGCGGAAGTCATCCATATAAAACACAGCACTTCTCAACCCTGCTTGAACCCCCCCTTACTTTACTATTATTTTGTAGAACAGTCATTGTCTCCTATTCAGTAATTGCTATTTTCAGAACACAGTGCTGGTAGTTGACATATCTAAGTCACATTGTCCAGTACTGTGCATTACCCAGTTCACAAATATTTTCTACTGACTGACTTTATCTATGATGTAATTAGAACCATTATAACTCTAAAATTCAATATCTCTGAGTTTCTTTTAGTTCTGTTTTCTCATTCTTCCTTGAGTTTCTTCTCTTTCAGTTTCCAAATGTAGTCATAAAACAAAAATAAGTTTTAATTAAAAGAATTCTAACAGTCACAAAGTAATTGCGCAGTCATTTCTTAAAAGAATGGGCTCAGTAGATGTGTTAACTCACCCTTTAAAGATACATTTATTATTGGCCGGGCGTGGTGGCGCACGCTTGTAATCCCTGCGCTTGGGAGGCAGAGACAGGAGGATCGCGCAGGTTCGAAGCCAGTCACGTGCGCTGGCTTAGGAGACCCTGTTTCAAAATAAAAATGTAAAAATAGGTCTGGGAGTGTAGCCCAGAGGTAGAAGGGCTTCCAGGAACCCCAGTACCACCAAAAAATAAAAAAATAAATAAAAATAAAGATACATTTATTTGTTTATTTATTTTTGAAAATTTAAAGTAACTATATATGTATATTAAAAGGGCTTGAGGATTACATTTGAGATTTCAATTCAATAAGTGCATTTGAATGCATTCACCTCTCCATTTGGCATAGCTTTATATACTTGTAAAGTGCTTTTAAAATAGAACATGAAATAAGATATAATAAATGCCTCTGGTAGTTCTCAGCACATAGTAGGCATTCAAAAATGATAGCAACAAATAATGGCCTAAAACAGTTCATTGGAAAAACTCCTTATTTCCTATTTTTAACAGAGCAAATATTAATGCATGACTTGGAAAAAGGAGGGATGCATGTCAAAAATACTTTAAATTTAAGTTTGAAAAAGTGTTAGAAATAGCAATGAACTTATGCATGGCTGATGGGTAAAATTAGTTATGTCTGTGTAATTAGGTTGAGAAAGCTGGTATCTATCAAAATATTTCCTCCCATCTCAGTTGAACATACTGCTAGTTTTTTTGAAAACACACACAGTATATCTGCCATGGAAATTAGCATATTTTCAGTATCTAAAAAAAAAAAAAAAAAGCCAGTTAGAAAGGTGACCAGGCATCAGCCTTACTGAATAATTTCTAAAATGCTTTATTTTTGTTAAGCTTTCATCACAATTTGAATGTGTGACTTAAATACCTGAACTGATTCACATATTTTTGCAGGGGTAGATTACTTTTGTTGGAAGTACTTGGCAAAAGTGAATATGTGGTAAGAAGAAAATAAAACTCTGGGAGAAATATGAGCGAGAAGAGATAAGAGAACCCGCCAGGTTAGAGCACAGTTTCCAATGAGGCAGTCATGTCCTGAGTTGAGTATTAGAGGTAATTTGGGACACACATTCATTTACTATATGAAAAATTTGATAGCCAAGAAGGAACAGGACTGATCCAAGCTTACACACTAAGCTCTGAGACCTTAGATGAGTTATCTAGTTTCCTTTGTCTTAGTTGATTTTCCTACAATATCTGACTGAGGCTTTGTACTTAAAGGTTATTTTGAAAAAAGAGAGTTTTATTTGCCAACCTACTGGTCGATTAAGTGAACAGAAAGCAAGGGTCATGCAGTAAAATTGCTATTCAAATCATAGATTTCCAAACTTATTGGTTTAGCATATCTAAAAAAAAAAAAACTCATTATATCCCTTTCGGTGCTTCAACTGCCCCCTTATTTTATCAAATATCCCTCTGAGGAATTTGCACCTGAGGCTGCTACTGCTACCTGGGTCCTTAAGGTGTTTAGGAACACTGGGCAATATTTCCAGACTTCAGGAATCTGCAGTTTTAATAATTGTGAAGATAAAATAGCGTATGCAAATTATCTTAACAGAATAGGCACAAAAGTAGTACCAAAAGAGAAAGAGAGCTGGCCCTGATTCTAATCACTTCCTTTGAAGGTAAAATATTGGAAAGATTCATACATACAAATGGTAATACTCTTTCTCTACCTATTACAAGAACTTTTGCAGAAAGGTGATATGATAATGTGATAAATCAGGAGAGCAGGAAATAATTATAAAAGCAAAAAGCCTGAAAATAACAGGTTTGGACCATTAAGGGATTTTCCTGGGATGATCAATTTATCTATTCGAAGGGCACTGCCATTTTTCCATGTTATTCTCACTTATAGACAAACCATGCATAGACAAATGAATAGAAAACTCTGAGTAACTAAGAAGGCAACCTCTTTTGAAGTCTGTCTAAGTATGTGAATGAGCATATGAGAATATCCTCTTTAAAAAAGATGAAACAAGGGAATAATGGTCTTCTGGTTGAAAATTCCTCTTTGTATGTTGTGTTTGTGTTTCATTAAACACCACAATTTTAAGCAGACAGTGAAGTCTAAATACCATGAGGGCCTCAATCATATTTGCCTTCTCACTTATTATTATAAAACTGAAATGTGTACTTATTGTTGATCCACTGAATGAATGAAATCACCAAGTATGAGTGCTGGCTTCCTCTCCTTTCTCTAATATCTGATGCGGCTTGAGAATGAGTGTAAACACCATGGTGTTTAAGACAGCCACTCTCAATCAGCATTGTTATAGAAAAAAAAAAAAACCTACTTCAAGACAGAGTACCAGGAACTTAGCCAATGAAGACTAATTCAAAAAACTAAAATGTAAGTAATTAAAAAGATATTGTGATTCCTCTTCAAAGAAAATATCAACTCTTCACAGAAAAAGCATGAAGAGCACAAAGGTAACCATGCAGAGAAAATGCACATTGATGACACTTTTGAACTTGTAACAAGGAATAAGGAATGCCCAGGTACTGTGTTTAATACTATTCCCAAGTGTTCCCTATAAGATTATTTTCAGTCATTCACTTGGTTGGCTAATTTAATAATGAACCTATTATCAGTTGTTGTTGCTTCTCTTTGAAATTTTTCCACTCCCATTATAATATTCCCTGGAATTACCTCCCAAAGAAAGTCCTTGCGCTTGATTTTTTTTCTTTTTTTCTTTCTTTTTTTTTTTTCCATCTCTAAATTGGTTTCTGGGATACACAAGTCAATCTTAATCCTCCCCTTTCATTATCCTCTCTCATCTATTCATATGCAAACACACGCATACAATCTATGAAGAACACAGGATTCTGTCTCAGAGTTAACTCTTAAAAATGTCACATCCTTTTCATATGCCTCTATGTAGGTTGTCGGGACACACACAGGTTAACTTCATTAAGACAGAGCTTTCCATTCACTCCTCTGCTCGCACGTTCTTTGAATTCTGTATTGCTTATAAAGGAATCCCAGTTATGGTTTGTATAAAACATTGATCACTTATAACCTAGCCCTGAATTTGAACTTCTGTCTATACCAACCAAGAATATTTCACTTGCCACATGGACAAATTAACTATATGCTCCCTGTATGCAATTAAATTTCATGATTTCTTACCATTGCTCCTGCTCCTCTCCACAGACAATTCTTTCCTCTCTTCCTGGCTTTCTTGGAAACTTCAAACATTATTGCAGAACTTATCTCTAACTTCCTCAGTGTCCTGTAGATACACACAGTGTTCTGCAATCCCCTAGTTTTTTTGTTTCGATCTTCATAATTACATCAGTTGCATTATAATATTATTTGTGAGCTTCTGAACTTGTCAGCAGTACTGGACTGTCATCTCTCATTGGGCAGTGATTACCTGCTATTGGCTTTGAATTCCCCTCCCCAGTACTATCCCGTCACTGAAGCAATTAAGATGCCTAGAAGATACAGCATGAATCTAGCTTCTCTAACACTTTTTATATCCAAACATTTCTCAAAAAAGAGTCTTTGCAAACATTACAAAAATAAAAATAAACAATGCATCTGACACTGGTGGCCATTTCACTTGCATTTCATCTGGAAAGTAAGAACACAGCCTTTGTTTAAGAATGAATCATCCTCAGTATGAAACAGCTCCTCTCCTGCACAGCTGCTTAAAGTGAACTGGAGGAGGCTAAAAGCAGCTTAACCTACTTCACATTTTGCCTCAGGCCAGCCCTGACTGGAAGCACTACCAAATGGGAAAGAATTTGACTTAAATCAACATGAAATCAGGACATAAATCTGTACTCTCCACATTTAACTACATGTTCATTGGTTAACATATTAGCAACCAATTTTGAGCAGTAAAAAAAAAAAAGCTGACATTATGGAACAATTAAGAGCTTTGGTTTAGAGAAAAGAGGGAAAGCACCCAAAGCTGTAAGATCACAGAATCTGCTGGTGTCAAAATAACCAACCAGATAAAAGTTGACTTGTCAGAAATGGCAATGGTTATCTACTTCCAAACTTGCAAAGCCTATTAGGGAACTTGTACATGTGAGACTGGTATAAAATGCCATGTGAAGTTCAAAAGAAAAAACAGCTTTGTGTTACATATTTTTAAGATTAAAATTTGAAATTATGGAGATTAAAAAAGGTCCTTCGGGAAGTTTCAATTTAGTTCAAGTCAAATCTGGTCAAATGGTTGAAAGTTCAAAGCTGAGAGACGAACATATAGCCAAGGGTTTAATTATTACTGTGGATTTCTGTGGAGTAGGAGTACTGTCACCCAATTAAAATGAGCCTCTACTCTTGTTGCTAAGCATCTTAGATTTAGGTTTTTATAAGCTGATTCCAAAGACTTCCTGACCTTAGGCAAAACATTCATTCGGTTTTCAGTCCTGAAGTTCCAACTTAGACAAAAATATAACAGAACCTTGTCGTCATCTATAGAGCAGGTTGATTGCTCAACAAAATCTGTCACACATTCTCATGTTAGGAGGAATTTCTCCATTACTGCAGTATTAGTGCACTCCATACCTAGAAGGTTGGGATAACACCACAATCATTATCACTAGGCCTTTAGAAATTGATAGCAAGAAGATAATTGCCCACATTTTTATTCTTTGCTTACAGAAAACATAGGAAGTACATATTTCTTCTAAATTATCAATATCATAATGAAGTATAAAGGTATGTTCTGTCTTGTGTGGCTTGTACTTAATCATTGGTAGGGCAGATATTTAACCATTGTGTATTACACTCTGAATCCTGGGATAAAACATTAATAAGTACACTTCTGGATATCAAGTGGTTTTATTAGAATAAAAAAGAGAACTCTCTAAGTTGGCTAAGGACTCTAATAAAGTACATATGCACGCTCTATGACTGTGCAGGGTATCCTGAGTTTTGTGTGAGCGTGAATGTCTGAGAGTGATTCAAGGATAATGGTACAAGGAAACCTGACTTTACACAGGTTACATAATGTGCTTACCAGCTGGAACCGGAAATTGTGTAGACTTGCTCAAAATTGGCATGTTTTGAAAGAACATCAGATGCTTCTAAAAATGGTTAGTGATTTGACCAGAAGCTGGGGTGAGAAGGAGCTACCACAGTGAGGCAGAGAGTGAAGATCAGGCAATCATCTAGGTTGATGAGAAAGTTGGTGTGAATTTAGAAATACTAATTTACACTGGGTACAGTAGCACATAACCTGGAAATTCCAACATTTGGGAGGCTGAGGCAGGAGAATTGCAGGTTTGAGGCCAGCCGCAGCAACTTAGCAAGGCTTTCAGCAATGTAGTGAGGTCCTGTTTCAAAATAAAATATAACAAATATTTCTAGGGGTGTAACTCAGATGTCAAACTCCCCTCATCTCAATCCCCAGTACCACGAAGAAAGAAGGAAAGGGAGGAAGAAATGAAGGGAGAGGAAGAGAGGAAAGGAAGGAAGGAAGGAAGGAGAAGAAAAGAGGAGAAAGAAGGAAAAAAGGAAGGAAGAAAGAAAGGAAGAAAGACTGATTACCACAGGGACAGAGAAGGACAACCTATGGTGAGGCCAGTGATTCAAGAGGACATTAGGATACGCATCAGAGTCCCCAAAGTTATAGAAACACCAGGGAGGAAAATAAGTTCAAATTTACAAAGCAGGATGAATAAGTAGACATCCCTTTGTGATAGTTGGAAACGTGGACATTAATAATTTAGACCAGTCACTCGAAATACAGATAGCCCTCAACTAACAACTGGCCCACGTACCAGTTTTCTACTTTGTCTGATGTGAAAGCAGTACTCAGTGAGTAGAAATCAAACTTTGAGTTTCAATCTTTTTTTTGTCTAGTAATGCAGAAAAATAATGCTAATTTCTATCTTCAGTACAGCACTCAATGAATCACGTAAATTATTTACCACTTTATTATAAAATAGGCTTCCTGTTGGGTGATTTTCTCCAACTACAGGCAATGAATTGGCTTTAAGAATTTTTAAGGTAAGATAGGCTAAGCAATGATGATATCCTACAAAAGTGATAAATGCATTTTTGATATGATATATTTAGTTTACAATGCAATATTTATCGGCTATAACTTCTTAATAAGTTGAGGCATATCTATACAATAACCATGAACTTAAAGGGGGAGGCTCTTATAAATGGTCATTTCACCTAATTTTAGTACTAGTGCATGGTAAGCACACTTGTTCCTAGGTATTGGCTCCAGGCTACTGTTTAATACCAAAATTCAAAAATACTCAAATTGTTTCTATACAGTGGTATAGTATTTGCATATAGTCTATGCCCATCATCTTGTATATTTAATGATCTCTAGATTACTCCTACTACCTAATATAATAAAAATGTTATGTAAATAGTTATGCTATATTGTTTAGGAAATAATGACAAGAACAATTGTGAGAATGTTCAGTACATACAATTATTTTTAAGTATTCCCAATTGTGCGTTGGCTGAATCTGTGAATGAGAAATCTGCCAATACGAGAAACTGACTGTGTTTTATCATCATTTTATTTCTAAATAACTTGATCAAACATACCCAGTAGACCCAGAATTGAAATTCCTTTAGCTGGGTGTGGTGGTGCACACCTGTGTTTCCAGGTGCTTAGGAGGCTGAGACAGGAGGACTACAGGTTTTTGGCCAGCCTCAGCAATTCATTAAGGCCCTCTACAACTTAGTAACACCCTATTTCTAAGTAAAAATAAATAAGTAAAATAAGGCTGGGGTGTAGCTCAGAGGTAGAATAACCCTTGGTTTCAATCCCCCATATCATACACACAATAAATAAATAAATAAATGAACAATAAAAAACATCATTTTGTTTTCTTTCCCAAGTCACATCTTCATGACACCATACTGAATTCTGGTTTCAAAATGTTTTAATTTTAAAATCAAAATGTGATAATTTTGACACTGGATATTTAATACCCAACATAATTAAAATAGCATACCTTTTCTTTCTCTACATACAACCACTCACTTCACTTGTCAGGCAGAGAATGTAGATGTATTAATACAGCACTACATTTCACTTAGAAAAGTTTGCTTTTTGACTCAAGCGATGAAGTAATTATTTCCAAATGTCTCCCGAATCCCTGAGCCTAGATATTCTTTTTATGTACTAAGAAAATAACCTAGGTCTTTTCTGACTCTATTTTTGACACTATTCAGTGAGACAGGAAACAATACCTCATGAATCTGCAGAAAATTAAAAGGCATTGAAATCAAGCTTCCCAATTTCAAACCTGAAAATATACCCAGTAATGTGTGATGTATTACATACTTGCAAACACTGTTTGTGGCCAGTGACATGTGATTTCAAATATAGCTTGATAGAAAGATGCTAAAAATGTGAAGATACAACTACTGGCATTTTTTAAGAGATTAGTATTTTTAATTTTTTCCTCTCATTGGATACATATTTTTCTGAGTAGAGAATTAGCCAGCTTGAGAAATATGATGCTTCTTAAAAATATGCCCTATTTCCCAAGATAGATTAACTTTATTTTGTTAATAATGATAACCAGACAATACCGTACCTGAACAATATCTAATATTTCTACTCGATACTTATTGCCATCTCAGACTGAATCCAAGTTGCCCTTCCTCTCCCTTTTTGTTTACATTGATGAGAGCAATCTTCTTATTCAGTCTACCAATTTAAATGTCAATTCCTCCTGGAAACACTCTCACAGATACATAGAAATGTTTTACCAGCTATTTGATCATTTCTTAGCTCAGTCAAGCTGATACATAAAATTAAGCATCACATTAATTATGACTCAGTCTATCTTAAGTCACTCTATCTGTTTTATTCTTTCTCTTGGTCTATCTCTATTTCTCTAATTATTTTTCTTTTTATCTCTGAAACATTACTGAAAGGCCACATGTTTTGGTTCTATATTCTTTCCATTATCAAACATAAACCCTCCAGGCATTAGAAAAGTGGGAGCAATAAATATTTACTTCAATGTTTAATTTACTAAGGTAAGTAAGATGAGTTTTAAAGAAACAAGCCTGAAGTCGATATTTTATTATCTAGTTATTATGCCATAGATATTTGTTGAATCTTTATCTTAAGGTAGGAAAGAATGCTGAAAGATTAGTCTTATTTCTTAGCTATAAAGGGTTTGCAATGATTGACAACCTGATTTGGGGTAGTTTATTTTTATTTATGTTAGAGTTTCTTGTGGGCTCATTCAGTGTAGAGTTCTATGTCTTCATATACATTTATGGGGGCATTACACTTATAGATCACAGTGAGGTTTATTCGATAAAAACATACATGCACCTAGAACTTGGTATGATTTCTTGGTTCAGATTTCCCTACCCCTGCTTCTCATACATGTTAGTGATATTTGTATTGATACCTTCACATATAGACATAGCATTATTTGAACTGTTTCCTTCATCAATTTTTTTTCCTTAAAATTTCTTACAATTATGTTACTCTTTTGGTTTACTTTTGGTACTGGTTAATGAACCGAGGGCTTTTCATAGCCTCATTCCACCAGTCCCCTAGCCTTTTGTGAATTTCCTATCCTGTTATTATATCGCTATACTGCATAGATAGACAGACAGACAGACAGACAGACAGACAGATAGATAGATGAAATATATATGAACGGAAGTTATACCAAAAATAATAATTTAATTTTTTTCTATTTTTAAATTCTGCCTTTGTATTTTCACATTTATAACCTTTTGAATGATTTTTTTCAGGCATAACAATTTGTTAGCTCTCTTTTTTTATATCCAATCCAATGCATAATACCGATGTTTCTCTAATAACAATTTTCAGTTCTAAAACAGTTTCTACCTCTAAAAAGTACATTTATTTCTCTTTTTATAATAAACTGTCAGCATCTTAAAGTTTCTATTCTTTCTCACAAAGACAAATTTTGAAATATTCAAAGGAATAAAATCTCTGTGGTTATTGAATCGTCATTCATTTTAGATTATGAATTTCATTGAGTGTTACAATAGTAATTTTTGTCTGTAAGAAGTTTCAGAGAAAATTATTTCATTAGGATTCCATTCCACTGGGTCATGGATGCTTCCCGAGAAGGTGGATTCACGTTTGTGATTTGTAAGGCTCTTCACATTCTGAAAAAGCTTTTATGCTTATTTTCAACATCAGATCCCAATGTCATATAGATAATGGGAATGAAACAACTGCTTATGGAACAGATTTTTTTCTACATGTAAATATATTTAAAGTCTATTTTTGTCTACAGAATTAGCTACTATCAAGTTTATTTGCCACAAGAATGACCAGTATTATGAGTCCTTCAAACATTGTTTTTGTATGAATAGAAAGATATTTTAAGTTCTTGCTTCTTATCATACATAGATCTGAGGTTCAACATCCTTGAATGAGGATTAATACTCGGTCTCCTAAACAGCATGCCATATATTTAATTTTGGATGTTCATATTGAATGCTATATCATATTTAGCAATAAAATATCTATACACATATTATATGAAGTTATGATATTTATATAAATATAAATACAAGACAGGAGTATCACAGGTTTGAGGCCAGCCTCATCAGCTTAGCAAGGCCCTTAGCAACCCAACAAATCTCTATTTAAAAAAGATACTGAGGCTACAATTCAGAGGTAGAAGGCCCCTGTGTTCAATCCTTGGTATCAAATAATAAATAAATAAAATACATATCTATTTAATGCTTTGTTTAGCAGACTGTTTAATGAAATCACTGACAGTTGTTCCAACTAATTCAAAGAAAAGAATAAACAAAAATGTATATGGAATAAAAGAATGTTGACATAGATTACATAAGGTTATAAAACTAGCTTTATTCCATAAGAAGAAAGGAGTTGATTTAACCACCAAAAAAAAAATACTAGCATGTCTCTCAACAAGAATTATATTGCATGTGTATCAGTTTTCTACAATTTATAGAATTGTAAAACAGCTCAAAGGCAATCAAATGTTAGAATCAGATAATGCAGAAAAAACGTGTTTAAACACTGCAAAGTTTTTCTTTGGAGACAATCAGTAACCTGTTTTTGCTTATTCCAAATGTCCTTATATCTTAAATTGAGTTTCTTTCTAAATTTGAATACCTCGGACACTTGCTTTCTTCCTTTCAATCTTGACTGTGTATTTTTAAAAATGTATTTGTATCAGCCGGGCGTGATGGGCACGCTTATAATCCCAGCATTTGGAAGGCTGAGTCTAGAGGAACCATGGTTCGCAGACAGCCTCAGCTACTTAGTGAGGCCCTCTACAATTCAGTAAGACCCTGTTTCAAAATAAAGAGTAAGAAATTGGGCAGCGGCTGTAGCTCAGAGGTCAAATGCCTCTGGGTTCCATCCCCAGACCTGCAAAAAATAAAAATTAAATAAATAAATAAATAAATAAATAAATATATTTATCTAGTGTGACCATGGAATTGGAGTAGCAGATAAAAGTGTGAAGTCAGCTGAGTCTACCATGTTGACTAGACTTGATTATTTCTCATCGGTTTTTATAACCAAGATTTCTCTGTGTTCTTCTCCTAACATTTAGATTTGTTCTTCTATGTCTTTCTTGAATTTTTCTCATGATCTCACTTTTCAGAGTGTTTCCTAGGGTTTCTTGCTTGGTATTTGTTCAGCGTGCAGTGCTCCCTATCCTATTACCTCCCCTCTCTATGCTGATGACCTGGAAATTGACACCTCCATTTCTCTGATGCTTCGGGCACTTACTTCCAGCTGTGCACTAGATATCATCAAATATGTATCCCACAGGCTGTTCAAATTTGACAAGACTAAAACTGAATTCATTAAACACCCTCTACTTACTTCTCCAACACAGTTTCTAAAGTTGTTGGTTCTCTTAGATTTATCTCTATATCTTGGTTTGATATCACAATTGTTCAAACTAGAATCAAAAACGTCATCTTTAATGTCTGTCCTCTACCTCCACATTAGTCATTACTTCTTAAAATATCTCTTAAAATCATATTTTGTTTCTTTCCCCAGTGTCACTTCTTCACCTGGTACATGTATGTCGGTGTGGTACTGAGGACTAAACCCAGAGGTGTTCTAAGCTACAATTCCCAGATCTTTTTTTTTTTTTTTTTTTTTAATTTTGAAACATGGTCTCATTAAGTTGCTGAGGGCCTCGATAAGTTGCTAAGGTTGGTCTTGAACCTGTGATCCTCCTGACTCAGCCTCCCAAGTACTGGACCTAGAACCCTTGGTACTTTATATTTCCTCATTTTTCTTGAAATTGAATTAATCTAACTTGAATTAGTTATATTTTTGTATCCCTAACCTACAAATTCACTGTCTACCTGGTCAACAAAAACTTGTTTCTAAAGTATGAATTTTGGCATATCATTTTTCCTACTTTTAAAAATAAATGGTTTTATGATATACAAGATAAAGTGTAAGCCCCTTAACCACACATGGAAAATTATAAGTTGGGTTTCTTAGCCTTATTGAATTAAAAATGCCAACCATACGCCAGGCATGGTGGCGCACGCTTGTAATCCACGCACTTGGGAGGCAGAGACAGGAGGATCGTGCAGTTTCGAAGCCAGCCGCACTGGCCTAAGAGACCCTGTTCCCAAATAAAAATATAAAAAATAGGTTTGGGAGCGTAGCCTCGAGGTAGAAGGGCTTCCAGCAACCCTAGTACCACAAATAAATAAATAAATAAATAAATAAATAAATAAATAAATAAATAAATAAATAAATAAAATGCCAACCATATTGAAATGCATGTCATTTCTTTAACTCACTAGCTATAAAACTACCTCCAGCTTCTCAAATTGTAGTGTCGGGTATACCTAGGTATACCTCTTTATGGTATACCTGATGAGAATTTACCTTTACTGAGAGGAAAAAAAATACTTGATACCCAAACATCTTTGGAAAAATCAACTGTTTTCTTCTCCAAGCTTTAAATAAATAAATAGATAACTATAACCTTTCTTTGTGCCCCCAGGGATTGTTAGGTTGTCTAACACTGAGCTACACCCCCAGCCTTTTTTAATTTTTAGTTTGAAATTTTATTTTTTAGTTTGAGACAGGATCTCTCGCTAAGTTCCAGTAAGTTGGCCTTGAGCTTGCGATCTTCATGTCTTAGCATCCCAAGTACTGAAATTATAGGAATGTGCCACTGTGCCTAGCTAGAAACCATTAATAAATATGCTCTCCACTCCTATGAGGTCATTGTTTTGGGAAAGACCACCCAAATAAGAATAAGCATGGTGGCACATCCTTGTAATCCTAGTACTTGGGAGGCTGAGAGAGGAGGATTCCAGATTCGTGACCTGCCTCAGAAACGTAATGAGGCCCTCTGCAGTTTACTGAGGCCTTATTTTAAAATAAAAAATAAATATATATGGCTGGAGCTAGAGCTCAGGAATAGAATGCCTCTGGGTTCTATTTCCAGCAATGCAACACACACACACACACACACACACACACACACACACACACACACACACTTTACAATAGCAATGAAGTAAGTCACTATAAGTAGCATTTGGCAAAGACTCAAAGAGAATCAAAGAAGAAAGTTTTTTGGGTTTTTTTGTTTGGTTTTGGTGGTATTGGGGGTGGAACTTAGAGGCTTTCTACCTCCAGGCTATACTCCCAGACATTTTTCTATTTTATTTGGAAACAGAGTCTCACTAAGTTGCTGAGAGCCTCACTAAGTAGCTGAGGCTGGCTTTGAACCCGTGTGATCCTCCTGTCTCAGCCTCCCAAGTGCATGGGTTACAAGAGTGCGCCACCACACCCAGCAAGAAGAAAGTTTTATAGTGGGAAGTTCAAAGAAAAGGATGTGTTTCCACTATGCCTGGAGTGGAGGATGTTGGCACAAGGCAGCTCTTGGTGGCCTAGCAGTGTATGTGATTGATCAGGAGCTGCATATATGGTTTTCTTCAGTTCTGAATTTGAAAGCAGTGCCAAAAAAATTAGTGACACTGTCAATTATTGATCAAGCCCTGGTTATTTTGAGCCAATTATCACAAGGCTTATTATTTGGCTTCCTGGATGGATTGCTAAAGATAGCAGTCTGAATTCCTGTAGAAGTGGCTATAGATAATGGGGGGGTTGGATTTCTCAGCTGGTGACTGCAAACTGTGGGTCAGAGTTCTATTGTTATATACAATCTGTCCATTTTCCATTTGAATGTCTTTCATTGTAGGGCAGAAAATTCTCTTTCTATTTGTTCCCATCATGCTTGGATCAAAAATAAATGTCTGTTAATTTGAAATGCTCTAAAATTTCACAATGAGATTAATTTACATATAAATGATAGCCTATATGTTTTCAAAAATAATGAGGCCAGTGATGGCAACATGCACACTCAGAACAGGAACAGCAATAACAATAAAAAAAAACGAGGTCAAATTAGAACAGTAGAGAAAATGTTAATCATAAAGGCCAATTCATCCATGTAACTAAGCATGGAATTCGATCCTGTGATACCAAAAGTGATGACACAAAAAGAAATACGATGATCACATAGCATATAGTCCTAAGAAAAATTCAGATTTCCATCATAAAATTATTTATCTGTATGTATTTTGGGGACTGGGGATTGAACCCTGGGGCATTCTACCTCCAAAACCATACCCTCAATCCTATCTTACTGTTTATATTTTGAAATAGTGTCATGCTAATTTGCTGAGTCTGCCCTGGAGCCTGCCATTCTACTCTATCAGCCACCCAAGTACTAGAGTTACAGGAGTGCATCATGACTAGTTTTGCAATGGAATTTAAATGTCTTAGCTGGGCCTGGTGGTACATGCTTGTGATCCCAATTCTTGGGAGGCTGAAACAGGAAGATTGCAGGTTCAAGGCCAGCCTCAACAACTTAGGGAGGCCCTCAATAACTTAGCGAAGGCTTGTTTCTAAACAGAAAATAAATAGCTCAAAGGTAAAACACCCCTGAGTTCAATCTCTAGTAAATTGTTTTTTAGAAAATCGTTTTGTCCCATGTCACATATTTTGACTTTCTCAATTGTTTCATCAGCTAGATTATTTCACTCTACTAATTATAAACCCATGTATATTTAAATACCTATTTTTCTGGAATCCATAAGTGTTGCATGAATAAGTAACTGTGGTTGAGAAAATCATTTCTTTTATTTAAATTTATGTTCTGTGATTTTAAATCCTTTTTCTAGTCACAAAAGTACTTGAAGGGATAGAAAAGTTAGAATCAATTTGTGTGAATAGAGACTATAAGAAAAATAATGTCATATTTTGCAATTATAAAATGGTAACATTATATATCATGTAGTGTTCACCATTTTATGCTTATTATGTAACAAATGAATGCTTAGATATGTACAATGGTTGCCTGGGACAACCATAACAAAGTACCATTAAAAGATAATTTTTTGAAAGAACACAAGTTTATTTTCTCACAATTCTGGAGACTAAAAGTTCAAAATCGAGATGTTTAAAAGCCATGCTTTCTCTGAAAACACGAAAAAAGGACCTTTCTACCTCTTGCTTCTTCTACCTTCTCATGGTTCCTGGTAATCACTGGCCTTTGTTGGCTTGTAGCTCCGTCACTCAAATACCTATCCACGGCATCTCTGTGTATTCATACCTTTCTGTGCCCTTCTAATTCGTTATAATGACATCAGCTAATACTAAGCTTAAGGTAGACCCTAATCCAATGAGACCCCTTCTTAACTAGTCACTTCTGCAAAGGCTCTATTTCTAAATAAGTTCCTATATACTGGGCATGATGGCACAACCTGTCATTCCAGTACTTGGGAGGCTGAGACAAGAGAAACACAAATTCAAAGCCATTCTCAGCAACTTAGCAAGGCCCTCAGCAAATTACCAAGACCCTATTTATATATATATATTTTTTTAAAGGCTAGGGAACTAGCTCAGAAGTAGAATGCCCCTGGGTTCAACCCCCAGCACCAAAAGAAAAAAAGTTCAGATTCTAAAATTCTGAATAAATTTGAATTTGAGGGAACATTATTCAATGTATTACCTTATGTTATACTTATAAAGCATACTTTAAAAGTACTAGAGTGCTATATATGCAACCAAATCTAAGATAGATGTGCCTTTATTACATAATTTGTTTTAAATAGTTTTAGTAATATTTTCTAATAACTCTCTCTCCAATAAAATAAAGCTTGCATTCAGTAAATTTATTACCTATACATGATCAGAAATTGAGGTGGTTAATTGGAGTTACTTGAGGAAATGGTGTATGATTAAGTATTCAATTGACTATTGTATCTATTAATATTAATAAGATGCAATATCAATATTTTTTTATTTTATTGGCATAAAATATAGTTTCACATCATAATGTGAATTATATTGACAATGGCATACATTCACAGAGTACTTGGTGCCTTCCCCCCCTTCTGCTTCCTACCCTCCCATCAATGAGTGTCCATGTTAACCATACACACTTATACACATACATTATCAATATTTAAAAATCAATTGCCAAGGAATCTAAAACTGAAAGCCAAAATAAAATTTAAAAGTCTAGGTATAAAAACAAACCAAAAAAAATAATAAAATATTTACCAAATAACAAAAATATTACAAAATAGCTGGGCATGGTGCCACATGCTTGTACTCCCAGCATTTGGGAGGCTGAGACAGGAGGATTGCGATTTGCAGACAACCTCAGCTACTAAATGAGGCCCTTCGCAACTGAGTGAGATCCTATTTTAAAAATAGAAAGAATAAAACAATAGGGCTGGGGTGGGGTGTGGATCGGAGGTAGAATGCCCCTGGGTTTCATCCCTGGTACCACAAAAAAATTACAAAATGACAAAAATATTACCAAAAACAAATATAGATATGAATTAAAGTAAAGAATGCTTAATCAAATAGACACCTTTATATATTAAAATACTGAAGAGTGTTAAAATTGCATGTTCACCTTTGAATCTATAAAGTCAAAGCAGTCACAACAAATATGCCAACAGGATTTTAAAAACAAATATGAAACTTATTATAAAATGCATATCAAAATTCAAATGACTTTAAAATAGTTCAACAAACTTAAATAAGAGTAATGTTGGAGGACTTCTTTCCTGATTCAAAGACTATTAAGCTACAGAAATCAAATCATTATAGTGTGGACACAAGATATATCAAGGTTCACATAATTTAAAATCCAGAAATCATTACAGATTAAAATGTCAAAATAACAAATAGATAAAGATATTGTTTTCAAAAAGCGATGTTGAAATAACTGAATACATGTAAATATATACATATATACATATAAAACAAAATATAACCAACATTACAGGCCATATAAACTAAATAAGAACTGTGATGCCACTATAGACCTGCTAGAATAGATTAAATTGAGAATGTAGAACACCTGATGTCTTCATTACAATGCTTATGGATATTTGACACCGTTCAGAATGGTTTTGCCAGGCAGAAATCAGTTTGACACATTTTTTTTTTTTTTTTTGTGTGTGTGTGTGTATGGTACTGGGGTTCCTGGAAACCCTTCTACACTCCCAGACCCATTTTCTATTTTTATTTGGAAACAGGGTCTCTTAAGCCAGCTAGGCTGGCTTCGAACCTGCGTGATCCTCCTGTTTCCGCCTCCCAAGGGCGGGGATTACAAGTGTGCGCCACCATGCCCAGCCAGTTTGACACATTTTAAAAAGCCCTATCATGAAAACCAGAAATATCAGGCCTACATTATCTACTAAATGAAGATTTCAAAATAAGTTCCCTCACCAACATCTCTATACACACAGTTGTATATGAGTGTTTTGAGAAGTATTAATTATAGTAGGTCAAATATATAAAGAAACCATGGTTCATTAACTAGAGATTGGATAAAAATATGGTATATCATGAAATCAAATACTGGTTTGTAGTAAAAATATATAAACATATGATAAGCAAAAGAATGCAGATAAAAGAAAACTATAAGACCGGGTGTGGTGGCGCATGATTGCAATCCCAGCATTTGGGAGGCTGAGACCAGAGGATCGCGGTTCGCGGACAGCCTCAGCTACTTAGTGAGGCCCTCTGCAACTCAGTTAGACCCTGTTTCAAAATAAAGAATAGAAAATTGGGCAGGGATGTAGCTCGGAGGTCAAATGCCTCTGGGTTCCATCCCCAAACCCGCAAAAAAAAAAAAAAAAAAAAAGAAAACTATATACTGTTCAATTCTATCGATATGAAAGTTCTACAAAGACACAAATAAAGGACAAAAGAAAAATATGGTTGTTATTAATATATGCTGTCTTTAATTTTATTGCAGGTTGTACTGATATACTCACTGCCCAGAATTACTCATCAGCTATGTGTTTATAATGGATAAATATTGATATATATAACACATATTATATGTATATTAATATGTAACAAAATATATATAAGATAAATACGTAACAAGAATAAATGTTTATATATTTTTAATATTATAATATATAACTATAATAAATCTAACAAAAATTACATCTAGCTTGCCCCTAAAATAATATAAAATTTTGGCATCAAAAGTTTACCCATACTGATAATTCTCCCACATTCAGCCTCAGCATTTCTCAAACCTCTTTTATTTTTTTGCCTAGTGCCAATGGAAAAAGACTCCCTTTTCTCAGGTTCTGACAATCACCTTGTCTCTCAACATTGCCTCAATGTTGCTATTACTCCATCCGTGGCCTATATATATTGTCTGAACTAGGACAGATTAATTCATCTATTCATAACTTTCTTTTCTTTTGCTCCAGATGAGAAATGCTCAACCAGTTAATCTTCAATGATCCTTCTAAGTTTCTAATAAAGAATAGAATGTTAGGAGAATCAATCTGGAAAAGATTTTTAATAGAAAAAACTATTCCAAGTTTCAAAAACTTCTTTGTAGAAAAGCATTTCTTCCTCTTTCTTGATGACCATGCTTCATTTCTATCCCTCATTACAATCACAGTAGACATATCTGGATGCTGATGTTTTCATTTAGAACTATTACTATAAGGAGAAAAATGCATATTCCAGACAACACCTATCTTTTATAAGGTTAAAATATCCCTAGAAATATATTTTATAATCTGATAGCACAATTGTCCTCTGAGTAGAAAACTGAACTTTAGGAACAGATAGGGGCAAGAGACCTTTAGTCAATATCTTCTTGCATCTTTTACATTTTGAATTACGTGAATAAATTATCCAAAAATTAGTAAAACAAAAATTCCCTTAGAAAAGGGGTAAAGAGTTGTTTAAATGTCTCAAAATATTACCACACTGTTGTATTTGGGGAAATATTTTATAATACTTGAACATTTACATAGTTTGGAGTAAATATTATCAGTTAGCATTTGCTATATAACAGACTGTCCCAAAAATAGTAACTGAAAGTAGCAGCAATTTATTTGACTATTAATTTTGCAAGTTAATAGTTTTGGCCTATGTCAACCTGACAGTTATTCAGACAGGGCTAGGTAGGTGTAGCTGACACTAGCTAGGATTTTGCAAGTGTGACATCTGGTTTGATGTTCTGGAGCTGCATGTTCTATGATGTACCTGGAATGGCAGGGCTGGCTTCACTGGATTCTCTATCGTGTCTCCTGTTTTCTCTCAGGTTTGCCTTCCTTTTTTTAAATGGGAAGCAGTGGAGTCCAAAAGAAGTAATTAAGAAAAGTGTGAGGTCCCTTGAGGCTCTGGCTTAAAATGCTCACATGATCAGTACATACTAATGCCAGCCCATACATATAATATGAGAAAATAGGTTCCATCTCTTAAGAGGATCTTCCTCTTAATTAATTAATTATTGTGACTATTTTGCAATTGTCCCTACCTATAAAGTAAAAATTAACAATCTTAATGATGAATTACTCGCAGACTGAAGGTGGAAACCATATCATTGTCTCTTATTCAGGAATTGGGTAGGGGTTATATAGGTGATGTGTACATGTATGTACACACAAGTTTTTTACCCCAATATGATGTATGAATATAATGCACCAATAAAAATATTTTTTAAAATTATCAAGAGAAAATTCAAGAGAAAATTCAGCTACCAGAAAGATAATCTTTATTATAAATGTAATTTAAATATATGTCTGTGCTACTAATTTAAGAATATCAAGGATAGATAGATTTATGTCCATTTGAAGTAACTCTCTATTATGAAAATTAAAAAAACTCCTATTTAGATTTCTTGTGATAACTTTTAATAGGATGTAGCCCCTAGCATATCATTATGTTTTTAAATATTCACTTTTTATTTTTATATTATGTATATAAGAAATAGATAAAAGTTTTAATTTGAATCTTATCAATATCAAGTACAGTCTAAAGGTTAATTTCCTACTGTTGAATGTCATTTTTACATCGCTCTATTTTTAACTTTTAAGGGCATTTAAAGAAACATTCTGGTGCCTGATGTCCTCCAATATCCACACAATTTACATTTCACATGTCATTGTTTCTTCTGTCTATTTATTGTTCCTTGAGTCATTTCTTAAGTGTCTGTTTCAACCATATTGTACTTCATGAATTCCTCAAAAGTTTTACAATGTATATACCTTTAGATCTTGAAATGGCCCATATGTATTTTACCATTTATCAGCTGTAAGACTCTTCCTGTATAAGTTTTAGGTTTCTATGTACTAAAAAGAATAGAAATATCATCTCCTTCCTATAATTAATTTGTGAAGATAAATAAGAAAGAAAAAATGAAAATTCTCAGCTTAGTGTCATATACCTACAATTCTATTTGTCAGATGCTTCCTCCTTCAACCATTTACCATCTCTTCTAATGCAGGTCAGAAACGTTTAGTGCAGATGCTTAAGGAGTTCATTGCTGTTTATGGAAAGACCAGTAGCAATGACTTCAATGATCTGTAACAACCCACTTCAGATTCACAGCTGAATTGACACCAAAGGAGTCCCTGTCATGTACTTATCCTGAGAACTATGTGTGGACCTTTATTCTCCATAAAATGCAGATACATATGAGATAGGAATAATAACGTTAATAATAGTGATGATGACAAAATCATAACCGTAACTACCACTGTTAGGTGTGAAACTCACAACCCTATGAGGGGAGTACTATTCTTATTTCTATTTTAGTGCTTGACCCTGAGCTTCAGAGGAGCTGAGTTGCCTGGGACTACAACAGCTGTTAACAGATGGAACAAAGACTTCAATCCAGGTCTATTGCTCTGTACATTTTTTGCTCTTAACCATTACTCCATACTGACTAAATGAATGCAGTTATAAAATATCCACTGATTTACTGACATTAAGGCTGTTACTAATCATATTTATGACTTCTACAATGAAAGCTTTAGAAAATTTCCTAGAATTGAGTGATATTTAGACACAATTGAAAACATGAATTTGAGAGACATTACAGCAGCCATCATTGGATGGGATATAAATTAGGACTAATTTGTAGAGTCTCCTAAGAGTGGAATGTAGACCTGCAGTGATGATAATGGGATTCTGTGGCTGTGTGTTCTGGGCTCTAGAGAATGGGGTGATAGGTGGCAATTATCATTAGTGACTTTTGAATAAAGATGTTGGAGTCTTCTCACTCATTAGACCAAACAGTTCAGTGGTCATTACAAGTGACTGTAAAAAGCCCTGAAATGCCATCAGAAAAGGAGCAATGCTTATTACTGTAGCAACCTATTATTTCCATAATGGTGGTGTGATTAAGAAATCAACATCAGACATTATCCGCCATCAGCTGTGATTTTTAAAAGCTGGTGGCATTGGTCAGGAATAAAACTTGGAACAGTTTCTATACCTTTCGTGGGACTCACATGACATATACAATTTTCTTTCCCAACTTTAATTTGAATATTATCAGGAGGAGGTCAAAATAAATCTGTTCCAAATCACTCCAAAAGTTTGGTCAACGCAGTAGGTGTGTGCACACAGAATTTACTATTAAAAGTAGACATTGGTTTTATAGTCACACTTTACTACAAATCTCTCAGGAATAAGGGCACAGATTGTCACTTTTTGTTCCTTACTCACTCGTTGTAAATACAATATTCAGATTTTTTTTTTGCAAAGCAATACATCACATCCCGAGGAATACACCACCCAGACTCAATGCCAGGGGAAGAAACTGTGTATACCACATTGAAATTAACAGATGTAAAAACTATACTAGAGGACATTATGCTTAAGGAAACAAATTCTCATTATTTTGAATAACACTTTGAATTCCTAAAGTCTGACCTAAATGACAATTATAATTGGATATTTACAATGAAAAATATGTACAAAACCTACAAGCAATAAGTCAGTGATTATGCACTTGCTAAAAACATGTGCTCGGCATTTTTTTAAAATTTCCTAATTAAATCCTAATTAGGATGTGCAGTGGAGTGTTAATTTTTGCTAGCTATACCTCTGGGGCATTTTTTACACCTTCAGTAGCATAAGCTTATTCAGATATGTAAAAGATAATTATCAATAAAAAAGAACTACCACATTGTTGGCTTGGAGAGTTGCTTATGAGCCTGTATCTTTCTGCTTTTGCCAAAACAGCCCTGGAAATCTGTGTGGTCCTGAGACATGTCCCTGTGGACCTTTGTGCTCCTTTGCTACAAGAGTTCACCTCGGCTTCCTTATATACAAAGTATGACTGCATCATTCCATTCGGGTTTTTATTGGCCAAAAAGGAAAGAGAAGAATAAAAAAAGAGAAGCCCACACTGATCCCAAAAAGGAAGAGAAGTCTATACTGACAACCAGCAAATCTGGAAAGAGGGTTGACAACCAGTCAGGACTCAATCATTTGCTTTCAGTCTCTGAATTCATGAAGTCCACTTTAGCTTGATTGTAGACACTGTACAACTAGCTGACAGGTTTTGTGATGAGAATTGCAAGTTATATTTCTGAATTACTCTCTCAAGATGTTCCTAGAGAAAGGCTATATGTGTTCCCATCTGAGTTTAAACTGCTGACATCATTTTTCCATATTGTCAACATATTTTCACTTTCTTTTCTAACTATCATCCAGGTTGCAAGAAATTCTGATCACCTTATATATTAAGATCCTAAATTCGGTACTGAGAAAGACATGTTTAGAGGAAAATGCGGCTCCAACAAGCAGCTTGCACTCTGGAAACAATCATAGCAACAGAAATAATAATAATATTATCCTACTAATAACATCAACAATAACAATAATAACCAGCAAGTATTGCATTTTGGATATATTCTGAACAGTAAACACAGGCTTCTATTTCATCTTCTCCAATGACTATGACATTTACTGTGTAGTTTATTCATGTGGAACTGAAGATTAGAGAATTTAAGGAAACTGTATCTAGAATTAGAAGAGTCAGAAATCCTCATGCCTTGCCTTTTTTCTGAAAAAAAAAAAAATGATAGATGCAGGAGCAGAATGAAAAGATCATTTGAAATCACCATATGTATAGTGTGGTGATGGTAGTGTGTGTGTGTGTGTGTGTGTGTGTGTGTGTGTGTGTGCGCGCGCACGCTTTATTGGGGATTAACCTAGGGGCTTTCTACCTCTGAGATAAAGTCCCAGCCCTATTTTATTCTATTTAATTTAATATTTAATTTTTAAACATGGTCTTCCTAAGTTACCACTTGCTGGCCTTGAACCTGCAATCCGCCTGTATCAGCCTCTTAAGTACTGGGATTACAGTTAAGAGCAAACAATTCAGCCATTAGTTGTGAAATTGACGAAGAAGAGCAAAACAGATGTCATATAGAATGGCGAGAGAGGCAGAGAACCAAGAAAGATAGGGGTAAGTTCCATGAAGGCAGTTTATAAGAAATAATTTTCCTAAGAACTTTTCATTAAAATATATGACTTTTGGTTGAGTTTGGGACTGACCAATTATTTGGAGATATTAGAATAGAATTCTTTCCCCTGCCTAGTTTGTTAATCTTTAGGAGTTCTCATTTCTTCATTTTAAACTCTGCCTATTATGTATATAAATTTTATAACATTGATTTAACTTTTTCCTTTTCAGTAGATCTAATAAATCCAACTTCAACTTTGTCCTACCTAGTATTGAACCTAAGTACCTTCGCTCTGTTGATTTTAAGTTTTTTCTCTAGTGAGAATTTGTGCTATGCAGGATGCCATACAACACAACTTTGGGATGTGTTGAATAAATGAATAACATCCTTTCTTAAGTACCAGAATGTCATCTCAAATAAAGAGTTTGGGCCAGGCATGGTGGTGCATGCCTATATCCCTACTTGGGGGTCTAACACAGAAGGACTGCAGGTTCAAGGTCAGTTTCAGAAATTGAGTGCGAGCTTCAGAAACCTATTAAGTCATATACATTATAAAAGTAAGGATGCACTAAGAGGTAGAACAGCCCTGGGTTCTATCCTGATTTCCAAAAAGAAAAAAGGAAGTTTGAGGTTCTTGGCTTAAGTAAATAAACCTCTCCAGTGCTTCTGGCCTTGAAAACATACAGTACTTGGCCCTGATGAAAAGTTATTTCCCTTGCTCAACCCTCCCAATGATATAGCTCAGGACTTTAATTTTTAATGTTTCTTGGGAGACAATAACCTTTGCCTACTCTATGTGAAGGCATTCTACCTTTCGGTGAATATTTTTGTAATGGATTTTGGTCAAGCGGCAACACCATTTTTGAAGGGTATGAAGAAGAGGTGGCAGAGGGCAGGAGGAGAAGCATTATGAGATGTATTACCCAAAATCTTGAGGTATATAATAAAAAGGAAAAAATCATATTCTTATTAAAGTATTTTTACAAAAATTCTCACTAATGACTCAAAACACATCAGTGAATAGTTACATTCCACTTTTATAGATGGGAATTCTTCAGCTCATAAGATATGAAAGGACTTTTATTCAAGGTCTGATAGCTAGTAAGTAATGGAGCCAGGATTTGAATTTAGTTATGAATCCAAATCATATTTTTGTATATCTCAAATCTACTTCCACCATCTTGCTTATTTGATGTAAATCAGAATAAGAAAGCCTACCCTGGTAACACCTCCATAGTTTTATGCATTTTACTTCTATTCATAATTTTAATAAGTCCTTCAGTACACTCATTTTAAAAAAATCACACTTTCCTCTCATTTTGCTCCCTGCAATAACAGCAGAGAACAACTGTCAACAGATGTGAAAGTTTACAGATCATTAAATTTCCCTCTGCAGTGCATCCTAAGAAATGCCCTTGTGTCAAAGGACCTCCTCTTTTCCATCTGAAAAGATTGGTTTTAGAAAAGTTTTGCCCCAAACCAGTACCTTAGTCAATTTTCTCCAATGAGCAATTAACCTGAACAGTTCTGGAGATAGGGGCCACTGTGAGATCATTTACACCTGGGTTTTTCTGTGCATCAGTATACTATCTCCTCGCCTATGAAGTGATCTTCCTTCCCTTTAAGACCTTCACTGGGTCCCCTAAAGGCTGTGGGACAGATGGCTCTTCAGCAAACTTTGTAAGAGAGAAGAGAGCACATTTTATTTGAGGCAAATCAAGGGGAAAATATTCCTGCCAATCCACATACATCTCTGTCCCTCACTGTCTGCTTGACACATGCACACAAAGATACACTCCTTAGCATCTATGATTCTATATGTGAAAATGTCTCTTGTTCTGTTGTTTTCAATCCAGAGAAGAAAGTAATGAGCCATCCTTCTAATCCAGTTACCATACTCAGAAAAAATTCCATCCTAATCGAACAAAATTAATCATTTTCTCTTTGAATTTCATGGGTACCTCGTGAAATTCACAAGCACTATTTAATTTTTATGGCTTTGTATATCTTGCTTATCTATATGCTCTTTAACCCAGGATCTATGCCATTACCAGCTGAGTATCCCTTTCATGGAGAACAATACTTGATGTGTATTTGATGATCAATACATATTTGCTTACTTATATATTTTTACATCTGCTCAGAGTTCTAGAAAGCATTTGCTATAGGTATATATGAGATACTTATCACAGTGGCCCAAATAATCCTTGTATCTTGGTATTTATCTTCTTGCCTATTACCTGGCCTGAACATGGGTTACATCTAGAGATTAATAAAGAGATGACCGCAGAATTAATGAAATGTCTTTTCGTGATTAGATTACAAAATTCTGAAACTTCCATCTTGTGGGCAGCCTTTCCTTTTTAGGGGGCTTTGAAAAATCAAGCTGCTATGTTGAAGAAGCTCACAAGACAAGGTGCTGTTGGCCCCATGACCAACATCCTGCGAAGCCACAACCACATCAACACACTGGATTTCGTTCTCTCATGCAAACCCACAAGATGTATTAATATATTTATTGCATCCTTATGAGACTCTGAAACAGAGGACCCATAGGCTATGCTAGGACTCTTTAACCAAATCAACTGTAGGATAATAAATGTGAGTCATATTATCCACCAAGTTTTGGAGAAATCTGTTATACAGTAGTATACAAAACCGTACTAACATTTTATTAAGTGCTAGCAGCATAATGAAGAGCATGAGAGATAAGATTCTTTTCTTTTGGTGCTCACATTGTAAGAGTCAAATAAAACTGTGGCATTATTTAATTTTATAAATAGCTCAGTATTGTATCTATGTAAATCCCTTTTCAAATGGTATACTAGCTATGGATTAGCCTATAACAAACTAATTATTTCTCCTGACATTCTTGTTTAACTTGATGGTTTCTGGGCTTGTTCATTTACCTACAATCACATGGCTAGAAGTACAACACAGCCCTAGTTATACGTTTTACAACAGGTACATTAGTTGTCTCCCACGTAGGTTTCCAATGGGCTAAATTGTTTTTTTTTTTTATGTTGTAGTACTCTAGGTCAGTGTTGTGTAAAAGAAAGACAGTGCATAAGCGCCTTTCAGGTCTCTGCAATATATCTGTTGGTGTCATATTATTCAAAGACAATAACATGGTCATGTCCAGAGTAAATGTGAGAAGGGAATATATATGCATATGATATCAGAAAATGTGATTTATTAGTTATCTTGCTGAAAGAATATGCTACAAACAGTTATGGTATTTAGATTAAAAGAAGTAGCCAGAGAATAGTATGGCTTAAAGAGACATTAGGAGACATGTAGTTCAATCTCATTGTTCTATACATAAGGAAACAGATATGATCAGACCAAAACAATTCCTAAGTAGAGAATCAATTAATGTTAGAATCCAGACTCTTTAAAAAATCTAATTCATATTCTCTTTGCTCTACAATACATATTCCTTGATTGTCAGCATCAAGCCATTCAAAAGATTGTAAAGAGTTTACTGAATACAATCATCTATCTCTCTTCCTTCTTGTCTGGGCTATTTCAGAACAGCAACATGTTAGCATTTTAATAATTATAGCCTGGTGTCTCAGACTATGCTGGAATGTACCAGCTATGTGAGAGGACACTGCTATTAAGCTACTAAATAAATAAGTTATCTTCCGCTAGTTGTTAGAATCCAGTCATCTAAACTGTTGTTTTTAAAAATGGTCCATTTTCAGTGCACACAGCAAAAACATTTGTGAGCTCATATTCAATAAACACCTGAGTTTTAATCTTTGCTAGGATTATTTGTACTGGTTGAAAATATTATTGCTCCATACTTTCTATGCGGAAATAAACATAGCCAGGTTGTGGGCACAGATCAGCACAAAGGCTTTTGCTATGCAGGCAAATGCTTCTGATTTTTCAAGCCTGGATTACTGTAATTCTTATTTTCCGGAGCTTTTGTTCATGATGGTTTCTCAGATATAGCTCTTAGGGAATGCAGAAGTCGAATCTTCATGAAAATGCACCTGCTTTGGTAAATTATTCCCATTTTGATATCCATGCACATGATCCTATCTAGATTCTAATAATAGGATTCATATTTAAGAACTGGAGGGATAGTGGCTTTCTGCTTTTAGCTAAAGCTATGTTCACTATTTTTCTTACAGTCGGAATCATCATACACTGGTTGCAAGCCTGAGCTTCAAATTTTAATTGTCTAACTAGAGTCATCATGATCGTCATTAAAGAAATTTACCTGACATCTCTATTTGACGTTATTTTAAAGATGCTCACTAATCAAAGGCTATTTTTACTACCAAGTTTATTTCATTTGAAGACAAGCATTATATATATATATATATATATATATATATATATATGCATATTTTTCCTATCTGTTCTGTAATATGTTTTGTAAATAATAATTTTAAATAAAATGTTATCTTATAAATCTTTATAAGTATGAATGAAGGGCATTTTAAGAATGATTTTTAATATCAATTTTATAAATTTGTGGAAAAATGCTGTTACAGTTTTGATCCTATGGTTACATATATGTAAAATGGAAAATTTGTCCAAAACATATTTACTTGTATATTTAAATAAATAGATACTTGCTATAAGTGGTATATAAACTATAAAGTTCTATAAGTAATAGTTACTTGACATGTTTCTCTCCAATAGTATTTATGGTCTCTATTTTGATATCACTGATACCTTGTAAGATTTCTGTGACATGCTCTTGTAGAGACTTTATTTTACTAATCTTTTTATGTCTCTATTGTAATGCACAATATTAAACGAGTTCCAAGTCATTTCATATATTTTTTGTTGAAACATGAAGATAATACTTATGAGGTAGGAAAGTATTATTATTTTTATTGGTCAAATTAAGAAATTGGATCTCAAAGAAAATAGATATAATGAAAAGTAGAACTAGGCATTGTGGTACATGCCTGTAATCTAGTATTTGGGAAACTGAGACTGGAGGATCACAGATTCAAGGCCAGCCTTGGCAGTTTAGCAAGACCTTGTTATGAAATTTAAAAAAAAATAAAAAAAATTTAAAAGGCTGGGAGAATATCTCAGAGGTAGAATATTCTAAGTTCACCCTCCAGTATCAGAAAAAAAGTCAAAAATTCAAAAAGAAAAAAAGAAAAAGAAAGCAGTGTTAAAATTATATCCATCAACACCCAGCCTATTTCCCCCTATTGCACTTCTTAATACTTTTTTCTGCAGAAGTATCCCTATCAGAGAGAAAGAAACACATAAAATGAAAGGTTCTGCTCAGGTAGAAATTTGACAATTACACTTTAAATATGTAAAACTTTGGGATCCAAAATTAAATAAAGTACACACATTTAACTTTCCTGACACTCCAACGAAACAAAGATAGAAACAGGGTTTTTTAAAATGTTTTATTCGTGCATTGTAGGCATACATCTTAAAGGGGTACAAGACAGTAGAAGCATACATACACGCTTCACTTATTTAGTCTTTCCCCAGTTCCCACCCCATTCCCTCCCCACCCCCTTGGAATACTGATTGACTTTGATATGGATTCCAAATAGTTTTTAAGGGCTTAATATTCAGGAAGAAGAGAACAAAGCAAGATAAATTCCAAAGCCGTACTGGATGGCTTCTTGGCCCTTTAAATTAGTGGAATATCTTTCTTCTCACACACCTGACTCAAACACAGGCAGTTTCCTCAACAATAAATATGAAAAGAATTCTAATGTTTTCCACATATTTAAAGACAGACCAAAAATATTTTCCAAAAATCAGGGTTTATAAGCAAGCCAATATCTGAGTTCTGCTCTCAAAATATCTTTTCTTTCTATTCTTGTCTCTGTATTGTGTCTTAAAATCCCTAATATAATCCATTCATAAAGCAAAACAAATTTCTATGAAAATTAATAACAATAAAATATTTTAAATTATAAAAAACTGATAAAAATTAAAATAAAACTTAATTCATTAAAATTGTAAAGCAAAACCAATAAGATCTTTTGATTTCAATATAAGGAATAACACTTTGAGAACAGGCAAAAATGCAAAATCCAGAATATATAATATCTTGCTAAGAGTCACCCCCAAAAGAGCAAAGACAAAAACAAAAATATTGGATTAAATATAAAAAGGAAATGATTTATTCAGAATTAAAGAACATAAGCCAGCCGAGCATGGTGGCACATGCCTGGTTTCTCAGTACTTGAAAGGATTGCAGTTTCAACGACAGATTTATCAACTTAATGAGACTCTCAACAATCCAATGAGATCCTGTTTCTAAATTTAAAAAAAAAATAGAGCTGTGGTGTAGCTTGCAGTGAGTATGGCCCTGGGTTCAAACCCTAGTACCACACACGAACATACATACACAGAAATAGAACATCAACCATCATAATGAAGAGACCTAAATCATAAATAAAACATTTCATGCCTAGATATTGCTGCATTATTTCTAAATCACAAGTAATGAAATTGTGAGATAGAGGTCAGTATGAGGTAGAACTGTAATAAGTCACTTTACAAATAAGTAAGAATGTTCAATCAGAACATAAGAGGACCTCAACTGCTTTGAGAATAAAGGATTCAATTTAGAATTGTATACTTATATACCCATTTAAACTACCATCGTATGAGTTAAGTAAACAAAAATATTTTTTCTCCTATTTCAAGACTTACAAATTCATCCTCCCCCACCAATACACCATTACTCTAGAAGTATTTTGAAAATATACCCTAGTAAGATAAAAAAGGAAAGAAAGACTATAAGGAACCTAGAAAATAGTAGTTCCAAAATATAATTACAAAAAATAATGAAAGAAATTCCTATGATTTATTTCAGACAAACACAAACCATGTAAATGTTATAGAGATTCAAGAACAGTCTATGTTAGATAGTGTTATGAGTGGGATTATATATATATATATATATATATAGTATTATATAGGATCCTATAAACGATATATACATACACACCCACACATACACACACACATATATACATGTATACATATGTATATATGTATATATAGTTTATTAAGTGGGGTCTTCCGTGGTGGCGTCCAGGCTGGCCTCAAATTCATTCATGATCCTTTTACCTCACCATCCTAAGTAGATGGGATCACAGATTCATGGTATCATACCTGGCTTAAATTCCATATATTTGATGGTGTTATTTATTAAATTTATGTATTCAGTCTATGTGTGAAATGTTTAGGGTTTAATTCTATTACATTGGAGTGCGTAAATATAGCATGCAATGTTTCACATAGGAAGAATCAAATTATAAAAGTAGATATACAAAAGACAGTACATGGCTATGAAAAAGAGAAGAACTAAGGGAGAGGGAAGATGGTCCTAGCATCTAAGGGAAACATAAAAATATATGGTCTATAGAAAATCAACTGGTATGTCTTATTTAAATGATACAAGGTAGCCAGGTGTGGTGGCGCATGCTTGTAATCCCTGCACTTGGGAGGTGGAGACAGGAGGATAGTGCAGATTTGAAGCCAGCTGCTCTGGCTTAAGAGACCCTGTTTCCAAATTAAAAAAAAAAAAAAGTAGGTCTGGGAGTGTAGCCCGGTGGTAGAAGGGTTTCCAGAAACCCCAGTACCACCAAAGAATAAAATTAAAAATAAAAGATACAAGGCTAAGCAACACAGGAAAATAAATTATTATTTAGGGTGCAGGAAAAAATTGGAGATTAAAATATGAATTCAATCTTTACTTCAGGAAAGATAGCTTAATCCAGTATAAGAATATTGAAAAATATTTATTATAAGCTGTGAAGATCATCAATGCCTTGCCTGTGTCCCTTGGAATTTACTATTCCCACTCACTCCAAATGATTGACATTCACATCTCTATGACACAATACATTTCTCAGAAGGCTTTTTTGCTCACTAGTGAGGCAGATCATAAGCGTGGAGGCATCAACAAACACCAGGATCTGACTTCAAGTGCAGCCAACAGAGAGAGCCCTGCTTTGTCAACCACCAAGTGCAATATTTCTGATGTACAGATTTTATACTTTTTCCTGGAAGATTAGCCTTTGTTCTCTCATTATGGTGACTGACTTAACAAATCCTCTCCACAAGCCACCTTTTCTATTTCAAATTCTGTTCTCATTTGTTCCTTCCAATAAACTACTGCTTGGATTTCACTCTGTCTTGGAATTTGCCGTCTGAGGAAGTCAAATTAAAATTCAAAATTTAAATAAAATTTTAAGTAAAATTCAATTTAACTGTTGATCTATTGAAGAAGGTAAGTAAGCTTTGATTTTTATGCTGAACCATTAAATCTTATTTGACCATTAAAAAATTTGTGTTTTATGAGGTAGATAGATGTTGACAATGACACAGATAAAGACATAAGTGGACAGACAGACAGATGCATACTTAGCTAGCAGACAGATCTATTTTCACGATGTTAGTTAATTGAGTCAGTGTATAAAAGCCACAGAAAGGGGGAAAATGAAGATTGAGAAAAGGAACAATTCAAATAAGGTTAAATCTATGCCAGTTTTCACTACTGATCTCACTAACATATACATGGAGGGAAGAAGAAGAAGAAGAAGAAGAAGAAGAAGGAGGAGGAGGAGGAGGAGGAGGAGGAGGAGGAGGAGGAGGAGGAGGAGGAGGAGGAGGAGGAGAATAGGAGGAGGAAACTGGCACACAGGGAAATACACAAAATGTTTTATGCACATGTGTTTGTATAAATTTGAATCTTAAGTTACACAAATAAAAGTGGTAAAGAATAAAATAAGAAAGCCAGTGACTAAATGAGGCCCACAGATGACGAATACAAAATTTCCTCCAAATATCAATGCCAGCCAGGCAGGCAGATGAAACATAATTCATTCACCTTGTTTGTTTTTCCTACATATGTGTTGAACATAACAGGCTGATTATTAACAGGCAGAAATGGTACTTGAGAAATTTCTGAGCTCACGAAGCACTTAACCCTCCTTAGATCTTCTCCTCAAACTCTTTCCTTTTAAACATCAGCTATGTTCTAAGAATGAGCTCCTGCCAGAATCTAGCTCAGTTCCTCTATCTCTCATGTAATACCAAGAAAATGGAAACATAGAATCTTCCTCTGTCAGCATTATATTTTCAACTTTCTTGCTAAGATATGCACAGCTTGCTGATGACTTAGCTCTCTTCATCAAATTCTACTGAATTAGTATATTTCAATGTGCTAATAAAATATCATATATTTTCAGACACAGAAAACTGAACTGCATGATTGTATAATTTACTCTGGATACTGTTTAACTGAACACATATATTTTTCATTTGACTTAATATATTTTCATTTTACAACAACAGATTTCCAAACTATTTAATATGAAAACATATTTTTCTAGAATCTCATGTTACAGTTGATTCTCTGAGAAAATCATCCTTGTGTCCAATACACTTCTAATTTACAATATATTATTTTTGAAATATTGAACCCAGTTAAAAAACTATAGATCATATTGTCACTAGGCAAAAATAGTCCTCATTTTTAGCATTATTTGACTTATTACAAACTTTGTAGCTGCCTGTTTTCCAAGCTGTCACAAATACATAGAAACTATTCACAGAATAGAAATAGCAGGTTGGATTCTGGTGCTCACTGAACGGATATTCTGTGACCAGGGACTTGATGTTGCATAGAGTGAATTTTTCACTGAAGATGGTGGACTCAGAAATCAAAGTAAGACTTTTAATTTTTATTCAGCTCACCATTTGTGCCATATAGCAATGAGCTGGACCCATTAGTGGTCTAATTTTGGATAAAATATTTTATTCTTAATCTAGTCCTGGGCCCACATGATGATAAATTCTAGAAAGGCAAATGTTTTCTCCTTAGGGAAACTGTGCATACCTCTGTCAGCAAGAAATGTGGAAATATAAGGAGGGCCGAGGAAGATTCCTAATGATAGTTCCTCAAATGTTACTGAAATTTTGCTGACATGAAAACATTAGAGTTAGTGATCAGGGACAGACACAGAGTTGGGCAGGGAACATCCATGGAACACAGACTGCCAATAATTAATAGCAAATAAATATAATCCTATCAAGGTAAAATAAAGGATGTATGACATATAACCAAAACCTTTTGAGGGTAAATAGGAATTATCAAATTAAGAAGAAAGACACTGCTAATGGCAGAAGTATTGTTTTAAATTAAAAAAAAAATCAACACAGATAACGGACCTAATGTGACTCCATGACATGAACTACATAGAAAAGATCAGACTCCCTTCAAAGATTATCCTCTTTCCTCTCGCCATTGGCCACATACCTGTTGGCCATCATTTTACCAACCTGCTTGTCTGTTAACTGTATTGGCTACTACTACTGCCTTAATCTGGTAATCACTTTTCCATTACTGTATCAAATTCCTGAGCACATCTCCACAATAAGAGCAAAGGTTTAATTTGGCTCATCATTTTAGAGATCTGGCCATGGTCAGTTGCCTTTGTTACTTTTGAGCCTATAAAACGGCAGGATATCATGATAGGACCATGTGGGAGAGGAAGTCTGTTTACCTTGTGGCAGCCTGGAGACAAAACAAGAGAGAGAGGAAAGGGGAGGGAATCCAATAATTCCCTTTGAGGGTATGCTTCTAATGTCCTAACTTCCTCCCACTAGGCCACACCCACCTGCTAAAGGTGCCATCACTTCCTAAGAGGAACACAGAGTGGTGACAGCATTTTGTACACATGGATATTCAGGAAACACTTAAGATACAAATCACAGGCTTACTATGTAAGCACCCCAGATACTCAGGATTTTAGAGTAATCATTTCACCACTGTGTCCCCAGTAGAAAACCAAAACTATAATATGAGCTCAAAACATCTATGAATACAGTATAAATAAGGCATGTGAGAAGCAAATATAGTCTACCATGGCTGGTACAAACAACAAGAAAACATGAAAAGCGATTTAGAAATATTTAGGCATGGATCACATTGATTAGGGTTTTATTTTATCTTAGACCAAGGGAAAACCACCAAAATGTGTTCAACTGGAAAGTGAAGATTAGATTTATAAAATAAGAACTGCAGAGAAGAGAAGATATGAAGCATGGTGTATATAGTTTGTAAAGGAATAGGCTGAACATCTTTTTTCCAGTATTTAGTCTCAATAGTGAGCATTTGTCTAGAAATTTCATCATATTCAGATGGAAAAACTAAGACTTAGGTGCAGCGCCTTTCCCTAAGCACAAGGCTGATAGAATTCAAGAGTTAAAAACATTGTACATCCCCTGATGGCCTGTTTCTTCCACATATTAAGAGAAAGTAAGTAGGGAGATAAGCTCTTTTCATAGCTGCTATATTTAAGATAAGATCTAGCCTTATGCTCCTGCATAGAAATGACTAATAAGATCTAAAAGAATCTCCATAAATACTTGTTTATGGTTGAGCAGGAAGATAAAAAAAACATTGATATCTACTTTATTTTGGTGAATCTGTACTGATCAATATTGAAACCACCACTTTTAAGAAAAACATGACATTCTCTGCCATTGACACCCTAAAATCTTCATTTGAAAATTAAATTTAAAGCCCTACACAGGTTTCTCTGTTTTTTTTAATGTCTAACTCTGCTCATATTTTAAACATAGCCAAAATAAGGCTTCTGCCATAAAAACACTGCATTTCAAAGAAAAGTAAGAGAGAAGAAATAATGAAAATCTTGAGAAGTTATCACCAAATGAACATCCAAATAAACTTTTAATTTTATTTTTCCTGTTATAAAAATTAAAAACAAACAATATATATTTTTATAATATATTGATGTTCCATTTGATCTTTGGATCAAATAGATTTTATTGATCTCTGGAAACCATAGACGTAGATTTATTTTCACATAATAAAACTTGGAAAATATAACCTGATAAAGTACATCATCTTAACAGTCTCATAATACTCTAATTTACTAACTAAGATGAAAAATAAATATAGCTATATTGCATATACATTAAATTTTTAGCCAGGCATGGTGGCACACGCTTGTAATTCCTGCAATCGGGAGGCTGAGACTGGAGGATTGTGGTTCGCAGACAACCTCAGCCACTTAATGAGGACATCCACTACTTAGCAAGACCCTGTTTCAAAGTAAAGAATAAAAAAAAGGTTAGGGGGTGTAGCTCAGAGATTGAATTCCCCTGGGTTCCATCCCCAGACCCGCAACAACAACAACAACAACAACAAAAAAAAAAATTGTAAAGTGCCTCCAGAACAAAGAAATATACGTTTTGTTTACATTTTAACCTGGAAAAAAAATGTCTACATTGCTACCTCAATTATATATTTGAAAAATAATTTCCTGTAACTGTGTTAATCAGCAGTAATAAAAAATTGTGTCTGACCTCCAATTATTCCTATTCTGATTGTCTTTAGTCTTTTTTATCTCAGATGGAGTTATATCTCAAAACAATCATAATTTGTAATTCTCCTGGAGAATTTTTTTCAATGGATACCTGTTGCTCTTAGTCAATTGTTTGTGTCATAACATAGTCAAAATAACCTAGGTTCTGGCCATGTTTATAATATCCTCTCAACATCCACACCCCTTCACCCCAAAAAAATACAACAACAACAAAAGTTATCCAGTCATTTTGACTTCCCCTCATATGCATTTAGCCTGTATCTGTCAATATATGTTTCCCCTTGTTATATCCTCAAGCTAGAATGCTCTTCTATAAACGTTCCCAAGTGCAGTTTGTTGTCATCTTTAATATCCCAGCTCAAATGACACTTCTAATTTTCTGGAATGCAACTCAAACTAAATGAAAATAAAAATTCCTGGCTGGCATGGTGGTGCACTCCCAGCCCGTGGGAGGTGGAGACCTGAGGATAGCGGTTCGCAGAGAGCCTCAGCTACTTAGCTAGGCCTTTGCAACTCAGTGAGACCTTGCTTCAAGAAATCGGATGCTTTCCCTAATATGTGAAAGGTAAGGAGAAATGGGTCATAGGAGGAATTCTAGGTGAAAAAAGGAGATCCTATAGAGGAGCAAATAAAGCAACCTAACTGAGATGATGGGAGGGGGGAAGAAGGAAACTCTCTAAAGCACATGATGTACTTAAACAAGCGTATTGATGTCAACCACTAAGCCAAGCATGAGAAGGAGGGAATGGGGTGGGGATGGGGTAGGGGCTAACTGGGCGATGTGTACATGTGTGTCTACACAAGCTTTTTATCCCATCATGATGTATGTATACAATGCACCAATAAAATATTAAAAATTAAAACAATAAAAATTAAAAAATAAAAAAAGATTAAAAAATAGGACTGGGGTGTAGCTCAGAATTAGAATGCCCCTGGGTCTCATCCCCATTACCGAAAACAAAGAAACAAAAATCCTGAATCACCTTGACAATCCTTGGCAAGTTTTCTAGGAAAAGTAGCTCTTATCTTTTGGTTGTTCTTCCATATATAATGAAGAAGTATTATTTTGACAGGAAAGTTTTCCCAATTTCCAGGTCAGCTAGTTTTTGGTTGGATTTGAGAAATGTAAAGTACTGATAAATTAGGAGTCAAAGAAAAGATATTGCACATGGAACATTTTCAAAAGAGCTCATTTGTACTTGTAGTATCAATATCTTCATCCAGCCTATAAAATTTCAGCTTTCACTCAGCATCTCTGAGTCCTGTTCCTAATAACATGTGTCTTGGACAACATTCTTCTTGCTATAATCTGAGGCAACTGACCACACATCATAGAGCAAGGTAAATTTGCTTTTCCAAGGTTTATTTGATTTTATTTGTTTGAGATCTTGAAGTTTCAGTCCATGGCAGGCCAGGTTACATACGTTACATCTGTAGATCTTAGATCATGGTGGTGGTGGGGAAAAAAAGGAGGAAGAACAAACTCTGTTTTTACATCACGGAGGCCAGAAGTAAAAGAGAACAAGCAAGCAAGGAGGTCTGACAAAAGTACAGTCTGCAAGGTCAAATCTTCAGGGACCTACCTTCTCCCATCATACCTCACCTGCCTGGTTTTCCAACCAGTAAACCCATCACAATGAATTCATACACTGGTGATGTTGCAACCTTATACATTAATACATGATTTCATCAGGAAACATACTATAACCATAACATAATGCTTCCTTTCCCTGTCATGCCCCAAAACAAAAATTTCTTAATTGTTAAAGCTGTCCATTTTTTAATTTGTTGTTTGCTTTTAATTCTCTAACTTTAAAGGGGTAGGCTACTGTCCTAAGGAGCTTTCCTAAAATTCCCAACTTTTCCACAAGTATGAGTCACTCTTCCCTTGCTAAGGCTGAGAGAAAGATGAATTGCTTTTGCCACTGAGAGCTTTTCAAAATATCTGAAGGCCCCAGCTATGTAACCAAAGTATTTTTCCTTCCAACTCAAGTATCCAGTTCCTTTAAAAGGATGTTTTACAGATTATATTGAAGATCTCTTTTGGTACCATGAATCATACAATCAAAACATCTAACATGGCTTTTGTTCAAAATTCTAAGAATCAGAAAAAACAACGATGAAATCTGAAACTTTCCTCAGAAAATAATACAATAAACAAACTTGCTCAAGAACAAATTGTGCACATGTAATAAATAAATGAGTAAATATGTAAGTAAATAAGAAGACCTTATTCTCAAAATAATATTTTTGTGATCTATCCAAATTTGTTGTGTTGCTGGATCTTGCTATATGAGATTTTTATTGCAATGTCAAGACTTTGGTAATTTGTTTTGATTACTTACTCCTTGTTCTGTTTCTGTCTGCAGAGAAAATTGTAATATAGTTAAATACTTTAGATTAATTTGCAAACATTTCCTTATCTTCCATATTCTTGGCATTTCTGTGATAACAGACACCACCATATTGACAGCCAGAGTTGAATATGATAAAAGATGTAATTCAGAAATTGGAAATGTTTTTTCACAAATAGTTTACAGAAAAAGTATAAGTAATGTTATAACTCTGACCCAGAAATATCTTAAATGTGTCATATACATATAATGTAAGAGCCATTCACTTGTAAAATTAATTTGGAGAGACAGGCATGGTGGCACATGCTTGTAGTACTAGTGCTTGGGAGGCTAAGCCAGGAGGATTGCAGTTTTGAAGACAACCTCAGTTACTGAGTGAGGAACTCAGCAACTTAGTGAGACTCTCTTTCCAAATAAAAGTATAAAATAGGTCTAGGAGTATAGCCCAGTGGTAGAAAGCCCCTGGGTTCCACCTCCAGTAACACCAAAAAAAAAAAAAAAAAAAAAAAATTAGTTTGGAGAGTCAGGTGTGGTGGTGCACAATTATATTTCCAGTACTTAGAAAGCTGAGACTGGAAAATCCCAGGTTTGTACCCAGCCTTAGCTATAGTAGGCCTTCCACAACTCAGTGAGACCCAGTTTCCAAATAAAGAATAAAAAATAGGATATGGGATGTAGCCTTAAGTAGACTGCTTCTGAGTTCAACCCTCAGTATTGCAAAAAAAATTTAGTCTATAGTTAAGAAAAATAATTATTTGTGGGCAAGGTAAAGGCCACTGTATTTTCTTTGCTTCTTTCCAAAATTACGTTTCTTATGGTTCTTTTGCTTTCTTTAGTTTTTTGCTAAACACTCTAAGACTGTCTTAAAATCGGTCTAATCACATCGGTAACATTTCCAACCCAGTTACTATACTGAATATTAACAATACTCTAAGAAAACTGTTTTGTTAAATATACAGATATTCTTTAAGTTCCTCTGTGTTTTCATATCAAAGTCTATACATATCATGCTGGCTGCCTGCTTTCTCTCCTTTTCTCATTCATTTTCTGATAAGACCCTCCTGTTATTTCTATATTCCAATTATCCTTTTTGTTATTTCTATATTTCAGCTACCCTCTTATCATCCTGGTACATCATATATGGGCTCAAAATTAACATAATACAGAAATTCTGGGTTTGTCATGTTAAAAACTATCTTATGACATGATTGAATTTTTCTATACACCAATGCAAAAGTACTGTACATGCATACACACACACACACACACACATACACACACACACACACACACCCCACCCTTAGGAATTTGTTGGTCCTGTATAATTCAATGTCTCTTAGTTTACTTTATGTATTTCCCAGGTATGAATAAAAATTTCAAGTCTCACCAAATAAAAAAGTAATTTGTCTAAGAGAAATACTGGCCTAAGGATAGAATCCTTTAAAAACAACTTCCAATTCTCCATTTACTCCCCTTTTCTACATTAGAAACTCACTGCCATGGTTTATGCATTTTTTCTTGTTTGTTTCTAAAACTTTCCAGACCAAATTTAGGTGAATCTCTTAGTTTATTGAGCTCATCCTATAAAGAATTAAGTAAAAAACAGCTTAGTTCCACTCTGTGTCATCAACCCTTCTATGATTTTTACCATTTTATTTGTCAAAGAACTTAAAGAGGGGCAAGCATAGCATAGCATTGTGTGTGTGTGTGTGTGTGTGTGTGTGTGTGTGTGTGTGTGTGTGTAAATGTGTGAGAGCGTATAATCACACGACCACTGTGCATTGATACTCTGTCAGAAAAGTATTCTGGGGAGAATTCAGGGTCATCACAGTGATGCTACTTTGGATTCAGAAGTCTGTGATTAACCCTTTAATTTCATTGTAGGAAAAAGATGTATCACAAATTTGAGGTTACATTACATAAAAATGTTTTTTGAAAGCATAGACACCTGAAGAGAAATTTTCTGAAGTTAAGAACACAAAACTGGCCATTGTTTGTCAATTTGGGATGCTACAAAATATTAGAGTAGAGAATTATAAACAATAGAAACAAACTATAGGGAAATAAAAAATTGAAATGCTTTAATTACTATTCCAGATCTAGAAAGTCCTAAGTCAAGGTACTAGCAGAAATGATGTCTGTTGAAGACCTCTTCCTCTAGATGGTGCCTTCTATTGTCTTCATGCAGTAGAAGCAAACAAGCTCTTTTAAGATTTTTGGTTTTTTTTTATCACCATTATGACTATTTTTGGTTCTCTAGAGAGTACAACAAATAAAGATATAATGTCTACAAATGAGATAACTTTCTAACCCAGGTAATTATTGAGTTTCTTTTATAGGAGCACTAAGGTCCTTCATAATTCCATTCATGAGGGTTCAGACATCATACCTATTTACCTACAACATACCATACACCATAATACAATGACAAGGGTGATTATTTTAACATAATTTGGAGGAGGGGCTACAGATATTCAAGACCAGAGCATATTCCAATTCTTGAGTAAAAGAGAACATTAAAAATGGAAATATCAGAAGACTTGGGTGCCCCCTCCTTAAAATCAATCGAGCAACTCATCTCAGTAGACTTTAATATCAACTTTGGTGTCCTTTTCCATTTCTATTGTATTAAATGCTTACTTTTATTTCTTGAGTTTTTTTAAACTAAACTTAAAGAATTAAATTATAATGTTTAGGAAGTTTATTATTTTTATGATAATAAGCAACTCTAATCTCAGTGATCTATATCATAAGCATAATGTTATAATTAACCTAATATTATCATATCAATCAATATGTATTAATATAATATATTTAAAGTTGTATTATTATAGAGCCTATTAGAAACAATAGCTTTTTAGAAGTAATTCAGGATCATCTCAATTGTAATTTGCAATTTAGTATACTGAAGCTAAACTCTGTATGACTCTTCTCATTTTATAATGAGAGGACCCAAAAATTGAAGATTTATGATTCTTGGATTATGATTTACTTTCTATACCATACCAATTAATCCATTCATAAATGAAGGTAGAGACGATTGAGGTATAAAAACTGTTATTGACATTTCATCACATAGATGAGGGCTGGGTATAAAAATAAGCCCCATTTTTGGTTTTGTTTGCAATGTTAACCAACTTTAAAGTGAACAATTTCTTCTATATCTTCTTTATAATAACACATGAGGGATTTCTCCCAAGACAGACCATAATATAATAAAATAGTCTCTTCTTCTACAGTAAATCAAAACAAAGTAGTGGATCTTGAACAAAAATATTAACATCAAACATCCCCACTGAAAAACAATAACACTACAAGAAGATAAAGTAATTTACATGAGTATTTCAAAAAGATTTTCCTCCTGAGATTCTTATATGATCTCTTTCTCCAAAGCAGTGGATTTTTATTCATTTAAAAGAAATTATAATGATTAGTTACATTGCCTTCGAGAACTAGATAAATATTTAGGAAGAATGTCTATTTATTCTATATAGATATAACATACAGCAAGAACAACAGATACTCAGAGTATGCATCCTGTTTTTAATAGGATGTGTCTATTGCATCAGGGCCACATTGTAGTTCCTTTGTAAGGTGGGCACATATGCTCCATTAACATATGACTCTGATTTTCAGCTTTTGTATTTCAGGAGACTCAAACTGCCTTCTTTCATGAGTAAGAGTACCTGCAAGGCTGTTTGCTCATAGCATGCATCTGGTCTATGGCAAAATACAGAGTTTAAAACCTAAGTGTTGATTGCAACAATAATTCTCTACTTTCTTGTAAAATTTTCACTAGAGGCCTTATCTGCTCTACTGCTCTTTTAACTTTTTCACAATTAAATATTTTGCTGTGAGTTTGACATGCTGGAGTACACTTGTAATCTCAGTCCTTGAGAGACTGAGACAGTATGATGCAGTTTCACAACCAGCCTCAGCAACTTACTGAGACTCTCAGAAACTTAGTGAGACCATGTTTACAAATAAAAAATAAGAAAAAATAGGACTGGAGTGTGTATCTCAGAAGTGGGATGTCCCTGAATTCAATTTCCAGTACTACACACACAAAATATTGTGTTATATATCTGTTCTCATTGCCAGTGTGTCTCATGATATTTTTATTTCCCCGATTGCAGATAGTACAGAACTTGTTTTATCCACATAGAGGGAGAAATATAACTAGCTCTTCCAGTGTGATCTATTTCACTTTGAGCAATAGGCTAGTACCTTACTTATCCTTCTACCTCTAACTGTCCAAAAAAATCTTCCTAATCTGCACCTGTAGTTCAAAATACAAACTGTAACCTCTATCTAGACTTTTGGGTATCTACTAAAACTGTTCAATATCTCCTCCAAAAAAGTGTCATATTGTTGACTATTTTAACCATATTGAGACATACTCTTTTAAAAAAACAGCTTACGAGGACTTCTGGGAAGATGGCGACCGAGAAAAGCAGGGCTTAAGAGCCCCGCTAACAACCAATCTCCATTACCACAAAATCAGCGCCTTTCATAGCCAGAAAACACCATCACCAGAGAAACAAAAAAATCACCAGGCTCCAGAGAGAAAGCGGACTGAGAACAGAGCTCAGAGCCACAGAGGAGATACAACAGCCTCACGCCCTAGGACGCGGCAGCAGCGCCATACTGCCGGCGGCAGCGGCGAATTCACCGGACGGCTACAGCAAGCTGAAGTGAGCCGCTGCGGAAAAGCCAGGCAGGATTTCTCGGCGCAGGGAGCATCTAAAGCTCCCAGTGGCTGAGCTCAGCACACGCTGCAGGGATTCAGAGTGGAACTCAAAACCAAGACAAAATATGCCAGCCTCACGGATGAGGGCATAGCAGCGGCACCATATTGCCACCGGCGGCAGTAGCACCGAATTCACCGAGTCCAGTACAGCTACATCTGCGTACTCAAGAACAGTGAGTCAAATTGCGGGCCACAGAGGAGAAATCCCAGTACTGTACTCCCTGGGACTTGACCCAGTAGGGGAGTGGCAGTGGCAGAGATATCACACCATAGGAGAACGTGCAACCTGGCACCCCCAACAGTCTAAAGCAGCCTCTATCGACTCCCTGGGTCGGAGACTCTGTGATACAACCCAGTAAAGGAGTAGTGGGGTCTGAGATACTACTGACTCGAGATCCAGAACACTTTAAGTGAAGTCATAGTGACCCAAGGGAAGAACCCAGAGAAGGCACAACCTTTCGAAATCATGGGAAGGAGGAATAACACTGCAGCAATGAATGCCCACAACCCCACAACATCAGAACCCGATAAAACAGAAAATCAGAGATTTCTAGAAGATCAAATCAGGAAAATAACTGTAGAAATAATAGAGGTGCTTCGAAAAGAACTCAGAGAGAGCCAAAAAGAGATAAAGGATGCAATTAATGAAGTAAAACCTCAATTCAAAGCACAAACAACCGATTAGACCACATGGAGAACAGAATCTCGCTCTTAGAAGATGATCATTCCAAAAATGAATGCATAGTTTCTAATCTAGAAAAAAATATCCGACAGCAGGAATCTGATATTGAAGAAATATGGGCCCATTTTAAGAGAGCTAACCTAAGAATAATTGGAAGAGAGGAGGGAAAAGAAAGTGAAACCAAAGGGATCAACAATCTCTTCAAGGAAGTAATAGCAGAAAATTTTCCAGACATAGAGCAAGAGGTCGATATGCAGGTCCAGGAAACTTATAGAACTCCCTTTAGACAGGATCGGAGAAGAGGATCCCCACGCCACATAATTGTCAAAATGACCAATGTGGAAGCCAAGCAGAGAATCTTAAAGGTAGCAAAAACAAAGGTCCAAGTGACATTCAGAGGCAAACCAATTAGAATCACTCCAGACTTCCCAAACCAAGTCATGAGAGCCAGAAGGGCTTGGAGTAACATATTCCAAACTCTGAAAGAAAACAACTTCCAGCCAAAAATTTCCTACCCAGCAAAACTTTCTATCAAATTAGATGGAAAAATAAGAAGCTTCCATGACAAACAGAAACTGAAGGAATTTATGTCTTCAAAACCAGCGCTAGAGAAAATACTCAAAGAGATTAACTACAAAGAAGAAATAGGTAACACGCACAAGAACCAGAGAAACAAGATTTTCCATCCAACAGACAACTAAGATTGGTTAGCTGTGGAGATTCATTATTTATGTTAGTCTTTTACCTATCTCTAAATGGTATTGTTTGCCTTTATTGTTGTTAATTTTTAGGATTTCTAGTTGGAATATTAATATACCTTCAGATATAGCATTTGGAAATATTTTATCCCATTCTATTAGTAACTTTTAACTTTGTTTACATTGTCTTTGGATATACAATATTTTTTTTTATTTTTTAGGGAGTTTGTATACTCTTCTGTTGCCTGTGCCATTGAAATCATATCCAAGAAATCACTGCCAATTTCAATGTTGTGAGGTTTTATGACCCAGATTTTCTCCTAAAAGTTTATAGTCTTAAGATTTTTATTTAGGTCTATTATCTATTTTGAGTTAATATCTGTATATGGGATTAGGTAAGGGTCCAATTTTATTCTTTTCCATGTAATTATTATTTTTCAACAATATTTAGTTAAAAGATTATTATTTCCACCACCAAATGTTCGTGGAAACCTTGTCAAAAATAACTTGACAATATAGGGAAGAATTTAGCTCTAGGCTTTTATTTAACTCCAATGGTTTATATATCTGCCTTTAGAATAGTACTACACTGTTTCAATTATTGTAGCTTTATATGGTTTGAAATCAGAAAATATATATCTTCTAGCTTTGTTCTTTTTCAAGATCGTTTTGGGTATCTAGAGTCCATATTCCATATTAGGATAGATTTTTTTTCTGAAAAATAAATATATAAATATATGATAGTTTCACCTAAAAAAAATAGAAAAAATATATTCTCTGGTAAGAAAGAAAGTAAAAAGAAATATTGAAATGTTATCTTTAAGTCACCAAAAGCTTGGTATCAGACAAATGAAACTGTTAGGTGAGATTATCATTTTTAATTTTGGATAAATTGCTATAATACTCGATGTCAACCACTAAGCCAAGCATGGGAGGGAGGGATGGGGAGAAAATGGGGTGGGGATCGGGTGGGGGCTGACTGGGCGATGTGTGCATGTATGTCTACAAAAGTTTGTATCCCACTATAATGTATGAATACAGTGCACAAATTAAAAAAAAATCAAACAAAGAAAAACAAAAAAAAACCAAAGTAATAAACATTAAAAAAAAAAACAGGTTACAATAAGGGAAAGAAATTTGGGGGGAAGGGCAAACTGAGTGATGCTTGCATTCGTGTGTCTACCATCTTAGACCCCATTAAGATGTATGACTACAATGCACCAGTAAATTAAAAAAAATTAAGTAGTAATATCCAGATATCATTCACTGAAAGAGTCTCAGTATTCCTTCCTCAAATCCCAGATGACAATATAATTTCTCAAGAACAAACTTATTTCAAAGGGTAGCTAATTAGCCAATGCATTATCATAAATTGTATTTTTAAAGGACTTCTCCACAGATACATATTGCATCCTACACCCTAACATATTGCATCTTTACAGTATAAAACTTGAACTTAGTATGCCTTTATAAATGCCTCCATCAAATCTGAGACATGAGGATCACAAAAAGCTTCAGCTACTTAGTGAGGCCCTTTGCAACTCAGTGAGACTCTGTTTCAAAATAAATAATAAAAATAGGGCTGGGGATGTAGCTTGAAGGTAGGATGCTCCTAGGTTCCATCCCTAGTACTGCAAAATAAATAAATAAATAAATAAATAAATAAATAAATAAATAAATAAGGCTGAGTGGTTTCTGAGGCTGGTCTATTAACACTAATATGACCTCTGGTGGTCTTTCTTTGCACACATGCCTTCAGTTGCCTTAAGTTGATAAGTAGAAGGCTAGATGCCCTAGAGCCTCCTTGCTTGTTAAAACACAAGGAAAGAGAGAGGTAGACAGACTTCTGTTACATCTTGCATATGTTGTGAGAGTCTCTAGTCCTTAGATTCTTTCTAGTCTGGGCTTTAAATTTTAGTAGGTAAACCTTTAGACAGGTCTCACCTCCCAGCTTTCTGCTTACCCCAGTTGAGCAAGAGCAAAATAGACAGAAGCCAATTCCACTGAGTCCTACCTGTATTACTATAAGCAAAATATTAATCAATTAAACAAAAAACCCTTAATGTTAAAAAACTACCAAATTGGGAGTTGATTTACTATGAAGGCATAATAACTAAAAAAGACATGTTATTTGATTGATGATTCCAATGTTGTCAAAAATTAAAGTGGCTATTAAAATTAATACTCCATTTCCCTTAAAAATTCTAGTACCGACTTATTTGAAAGGTCATAAGATCTGTCTGCATAGAGGCAATATTGGAAGTTATTCCCTTCTAATGCCAGTGTTCTCAAGTTTCCCATACTTGCTATCACTCCTAAAGTACTTTTCTGTTTCTCTTTTCTCCCTGGACAATTTTGGCATTCAAGTTTGAACTCTTACTGGGCTGGGGATGTAGCTTACTTATACAGCACTTTTTACAATATCAAAAACTCTGAGTTGAGCCTCTTCAAGGAAAGAGGGATTCGTTTGTACACTAGAAATGGAGCACATAAAACTCTTTTCACTTATAAAAAAATTACAGAAATAATCTAGGCAAATGCCCTAGAATATAGATGAAGATATTAGACCATGACATAAAGTAATGTTTAATTACTGCCAAGGTTTTTATTTTAATAGTTTTGTTATGTCTTTTCATTTTCATAATAATCTGTTAAGATATATTCTCATTTTATATCTTTAAAAAGTGGATACTTATGCTGGGTGTAGTGGCGCACACTTGTAATCCCTGTGCTTGGGAAACTGAGACAGGAGGATCACACAGTTTTGAAGCCAGCCTCGGCTACTTAGTGAGACCCTGTTTCCAAATAAAATATAAAATAGGTCTGGGAGTATATCCCGGAGGTAGAAAGCCTCTGGGTTCCACCCCTAGTATCACCAAAAAAAAAAAAAAAAAAAAGGGGATACTTGGGCTGAGGTGTAGCTCAGTGATAAAGAACTTGCTTAGCATGTGTGAAGCCCTGAGTCCAAAACTCAGCACTGCAAAAGAAAGAAGGCTTATGGAAGTTCCAGAGATAATGAGTTTTATAACTCTTATTCTAAATATTGAGTGGAATATGTCCTGTTGATCCTCTTAGGATTCCTGGCTGTTGCTTGACTTGTATGCCCCCTCTAAGGCTACTGTGTATATCTATTTCAGTAAGTTGATGTTTCTAATTAAGTTGACCCAATCTAATTGATTGGGCTTTTCCTTCCTTTCACAGTCGTTGTAGGCAAATATTTATTGATACACTTGGTTTTAACTCTTCAAGAAAAAATAGGTTTTTAGAAGAACTCTGGCCTGGGGAAATGTTTGAGAAACTTGGGTGAGAGAAGTAACAGGGAATGATTGGATAAGATTCCCATATGGAGAAGTATCACATATTACAAAGAAGTAATGAAAGAAATAGCCATACAGTTTACCCAGTTGGCCATTGCTCTTCAGACACAAAGGAAAACCAAAAAGACATTGGAAAAAATGATTATAGGAGGTTTCTTGGAAGGGTTGAGCAAGAGGTACATCTGAAGGAATTCCCTGAGATGCCATTGGAGGGTCAAGGATAATTATTTATAGTGTTTTTATTATAGTGCACCTTACTACATCTTATGACAGGTTTCATCTTGGGCTAACTTTTCAAGAAAATCTGTGTAACTATCAACCGTGGAAGATAAAAACAAAGGATGAAGATTGATTTTCTGACCAAGAAAATAAAAATAATGTCTTCCTCACAGCAAAATTTGGCTAATTTACCAGCAGTGCTCTCACAGGACTGGAGACTTCTTAAGCTTGGATTTCCTCAGGTATGACACAAGGCCACTATTTATGCGCCATATACTTGAACCACTCCAGTTCATACCCACAAGATTCGTAGGACATAGTGAAACTAAGATGTACATGAAGGATCATGTTTTGAAGATCATGGATCTGTACTGTGAAGGATCATGTTTTTTGTTTCTGACTCAAAAGTATTGTTTTCTGCAGTGCTCATGAAATTGCAAGCAGGCTCACACTATTTTGTTTGTGTGTTTGTGTTTGTGTGTGTGTTTGTGTTTGTGTGTGTGTGTGTGTGTTTGTGTGTGTGTGTGTGTGTTTGTGTGTGTGTTTTGTTTTATTGCAATTGGGAAGAAATCACAAAAAAAGCATGAAAGAATACTCTCTGTGGCCTTAAGAAAATAGTCAAGAATCTTGACCATAATTGAGGAAACTTTTGTTTGCTTAGAGTTTTAGTCAGCTTTCCCATCACTGTGACCAAAGTACCCAACCAATGCAACTAGAGTGAGAGGGGTTTATTGGCCTCGGGGAAGGGGATAAGGGAAGAATACAATCCCCATGGTCAAACCCCAGTGACCCTACCTTTTCCACTCACACTCTACCTACCTAAATTACTACCCAATAAATACATCCAAATTATTAATCCATCAATTCATTTACCCACTGATGAGATGAGAACCCTCAGGATTTATTTTGCCTCTGAAAATTTTTGTATAGCCAACGCATGAGCTTTTCCAGAGAATATTCTATATTCAAATTATAGTAGTTGTTTCAGAGATAGAGCTAGTAACAGTTAATATTACTTCTTTATTTTGTAAAATGAAAAAATAATCTTTCAGGGTGGCCAAATTTCCCTGAAATATATACTCATAACTCTATCCCAACTCTCAGTACTAGGCATGAACCATTTTTTTTTGGCCTTTTACTGACTCCAAATCAAGTCCATAAGAGCATTGTATTTGCAAATTTTTATCACAAAACACTTAAGATATTTTACATTGTGACATGAAAAGAGAAAAGGATTCTGAAAGTGTATTGGAGTAAAGCCTATACTTGACATCAGAAAATAAAGAAGTTCTTGGACTCTCAGGTGTTTGAGGGCATTTTGGTCAGAGAAAAGATAAAGATCTACTTCAATAGGACTGGTGTCCTTATACAGCAAGAACAGGTTGCTAAGCTGAATAAAAAATATGGGTTTTTTCATACAGATGATAATGTACAAATAAAGAAGCTCCTCACACATTACTGGAAGGTAAGAATAATAGAAGCTTCTCTGATCACACTTAGAGTTTCTCAAATCTGTTTCAAAAAAATCTCAGTTTTCTGAAGGGAAGCTGAGGGTTAGAGCCTAGTTTCAGCATGCTTCAAACTCACTTCAGTAGGAAATGATTCTCTTTTTGACTGCAATGAATATGTATACTTATAAGTACATTTGTATTTCTTCCCTAAAAGAATTTATGGAGCTCTCATAAAGTTTACAAAACATGCTATAATCTGGCTCTTTTCTTTATATTTGAGTATATTTCCAGAGAAAGTGGTCTTTTTTTCCTGCAAGTTATATAGCTAATCAGTTTTAGAAGTAGCTTTTAAACGGGGTATTGTAGGCTGAATTGTGTTTCCTTTCTCCACTTTACAACTTATGGTGAAATACTAAGTTCAATGTGATTGGGTTCCTAGATAGTTTATTTTTTAGAGAGTAATTCAGGTTAAATTAATAAGGCTTAATAATGGAGATCTACTCCAATAGGACTGGTGTCCTTATAGAAAGAGGAAGAGACACTAGGAATGACCTATCCAGATAAAAGACCATATAAAATCAAAGTGAGAAGACAGTGATCTGCAAGCCAGGGAGAGAAGACTCACCAGAAACCTGTCCTATGGACATCTTGATCCTGGATTTTCCACCTCCTAACTGTAAGAAAATAAATTCCTGCTGCTCAATAGAGCCAGTCTGTGGTATTGTGTTACAGCAACTCCAGCAGACGTATACATTGTTGATAATATTTCTAAACTGACAGCTTTTCCCTACAATGAGCAGCCTTTCACAATGGTCCATGATGAGTGCCAAGATGTCTTCAACATAAAGTCATTAAAATGTATCCAAAGTCAATTGTCTATGCTTCTGATTTGCAGGGCAATGGATAAAATAACTCATTCGTATTTTCTTAAAAAAATTGCAGGTTATTTTCCTTATTTACCACCCGATAATGAAAAGATAAAAGTGCTCAAAGTACTTTTTAGTTGGTTATGAAGAGAAATCAATACTGCTTTGTGTTTCAAAGGAAAGGCATACAAAAACTCTGAGGTATTAAACACAAGTGGATTGAATAGTTATTTGTGAGGGGTTCCTAACAATTGAATTACTATTTTAATGTCATAACATGGCAGCACTCAAGATTACCTTTCACATCTAATCATACCATTTACATGGAAGTGGAAAAATGATTCTGAAGTGGCCAAATGCTATTCACTGAATGGATCATGATAACACTAGAAATTGCACCAGAGGAAAAATAATCAGATTCCCTGCCAGGCTCTGGGGAAAGGTTAATATGCCTTCATTGGAAAAAAGCAAAACAAAAATAAAATTCACAAATCACATTTAAAAAAAAAAAAAAGAACAGGTTATACAAAAAATCATGGGCTAAGCACTAGCACTGGCTCTGAGTTTGAATTTTATCATTTGAGAATCACTTGTCATTGGTTTAGTCATTGACAGGTTTGGAGTTCAAAATTACTAATGGGTAAAAAGACTATTGGATCTCAGAGTTTCTACTAATTATTAAGTCATTAATACTAACAAAACTCTTTGATAGAAATATATTGTCATTATTCTGACCTCACAAATGGGAATTTTGAGGCAGAAAGAGAGAATAAATTCTCTGTATCTGGGAAGAGAAAGAGCAAGACTTCAAGAACAAACCTGTGTAGCTGTAGTGAGGGGCAATATGGTGCTGTCACTAAGAGCTCCTACTGTGTATCTCTAAGCAATTTCATAAGAGATGGTGTCTACCTGTGGTGAAGCCCAGGCCTCCTCACTAAGAAGTGACACTATCTTTGTAGTCACTGATCACCATTCCTAAGCCTTTGTCCCATTTCTCTAATGATTCCAAACTTACACTCACCAAACATACCAGACTTTTCTGGATGTCTTGTCATTTTTTTTTTCTTTTTATTGGTGCATTGTAGTCATACATCTTAATGGAGAGCAATATGGTGGAGGCATACATGCACACATCACTTAATTAGCCCTTCCCCAATTCTCACCCCATTCCCTCCTCCCTCCCTCCTTCTTATATTTAGCTTAGTGATTTACTTTGATGTGTTTGTGAATGTTATTTTCTTAGAGTGCCTTTCTATATATTTCACATTTCTAGCATGTTTAGCTCACAAGTTACATACTCCAGGAATCCTTTCCTGACTTCCTCAAAAAGTTTGTTCTTTCCCCTTCATCTCCAATAATATTCTGCTGAACTTCTCCGAAGATGTATGTTGTGATGCATTTATTTGTATATTTATCTGCTTTTCTGGTTCAAATGTATACCATTGGAAATTTAACTCTATTTCTCAATATACCCAGTTTGCAAATAAAAAAACGTTTTAGGTATTTTAAAAATATTTAAACTTTCATGTTTTTTATCAATAAATACATAACATTAAAACATTCTAGAATTGTTCAGGCATACTAATAATAATCACAGTTGACTGACGACTTGTGATTAGCCAGGCACTAGTGTGAGCACTTTGTGTAATACTAGTTCTTGTGTCTCCATAGAGCTGCTTGATGTTGGTACCTTCATCTAGCCGATTTCTTATATAAGGATATGAGACACCCACAAAAAACTACAGTCCCTGCCCAAATTGACACAGTTCTTAAGTGAGAAATCAGAGACTAAAAATTCAAAAATGATGATTATAAATCCCATGTTATTAATCACTAAACCACATTGACCTAAATATAATAGAACAAAGAAGAATCTCTAGGTTCTTATGTGTTTAAATTTTTCAGAATACTAAACATATTTAAGTAATCACTGCCTATGTTTTTTTTTTAAATCCTCCTCTTTCCTTCAAAGACTGTTTACCTGTATTTATATCTACTGATTGATCCTTTGTGATTGACAATTACAAAACAAGCACTTGCAATTTGAGAGCACCAACTTTAAGATGTTGGTACTCATATGGAGTGGTTTAATAATGCACAATTCTAGCAGGCAGTCATGGGATGAGTGGTATGGAGCACTTACATTCAGGTGTTACACTCAGAGTTTCATGGTGAGCAGTGTTGATTAGGACAGAGGATCCTGAACTTCTCTTACAATAGCATGACTGGGGGAGACGGTTCATGCTCTCAGGAAGGTTCTCATTCACCTCCTTCAGATTAAGAGGCAAACAGGCCTGGACCTAGCCCTAGATCTGCTCAGTTTTTCTATGACTTCATATCAGTCTGATCCCATTTCCAAGTCAGTAACAAATGCAGATTACACCAGCTGACTCTCCTGCAAGGCTGCACCTGCTCACCATTTGTCTGCAAACCAAATCCATTGTTAAGAATACAGAGCTTATTTGGACTGAAGCAGGGCTTGACTTGAATCCTGTTAATTATTAAATGTGCATGGCTGTTAAACTTGCGAAACCACTTCAAGCTTCGGCTTTTACATCTTGAAAATGGAATGACAGCAGTGCCCATTGTCCGATCATGAATGGTTAATTGACAAAATGAATGTGAAGCACTGGATGCGGCACTAAGGGTCAACACTTATTATCTTATTGAATCATCTCCACACATCTGTAATGGAGTAGGCCTCTGAGGTTCCTCAGGTTATAGATTCAGAAAATGAAAGAGGAGCGTGTTACACTATAGCAGACTAGAGATAAAAATTTGGATGCTTGAAACTTCTACCACCATGAAAGTTTTGGTGGTGTTGGAAGTGACTAAACAGTCATCCAATGAAGTTATAGCCATGCTTATAAAAGACCAGTACGTGGAAATAGGCAAGAAAATAAATTGTCAAAATAATAAGTGCAGGTATCTTTACTGGGTACTGCCTAGATATGCAATTTTTGCAGGGACCACTCCAAATGCTTTATGCAAATGAACTCATTTAAGCCTCTTAAGCTATTTTACAGAAAACCTATTTTACAATTATATACACTTATAAATTTATATGCAGAGTATGTTTGAGAAATTTGCTCAGGAACACAGCTAGTAAATGGTTGAAGTCATGAATCAAACTCAGTCTTTCACACATAACCAAAGCTGCTTTCCTAATTATTCCCACTCATTTTTCATGTCTCAGGATCTGAAGCATTGGTTTTAGGCATTTTTTTTATATTGACTACATACTAATTAATTTTCAGGTTAAAAATTTAAAGATAAACTGGAGGTGGAGATACACGCTTGTAATCCCAGTACTTGGGAGGCTGAGGCAGAAGGACTGCAGACTAAGTGGCCAGCCTCAGCCACTTAGTGAGGCCCTCTGAAACTTAGTGAGACACTCAAAATAAAGAATAAAATAAAAATTAGGGCTAGTGGTATAGCTTGAAGATAGAAAGAACCTGAGTTCAATACTCAGAAGTACAAAAAAAAAAAAATTAAGGATAAATACCTTTCATCAACTAGTGAACAATTCTTCCTGATGATTAGACTTGTGTGAGAAAAAAGTCTTTGTTTGAGAGATTAATGTTGAAATTAATATTTTTCTAAAACATATATAGTGAATTTGAGGAAATCATTAGGAAATAGCAAAGCTTACCATTCATTATATTTAAAAAACAATTTTTGAGTTAAATCTTGTTCTTTGAATCATTCCATTTTACTACAAAACACTAAAATGAGAAATTATTTTAGATCAAGAAGAGATATCTTTAGTAGAAAATTAAGAAGAAAAAAATTAAAGTTCAAAGTAAGAGCCTTATTGTACTCAGCTTGGAGGAGAAAATATGGAGAGATCCAAACATCCAAGTTTGAATTCTTCATTTCCAACCCAGCGTATGCTCAGATCGTATCAATCATGTTTTAGCCCTCAGTGCAGGTTTTGCTCACCTCTGACCAGGACATTAAAATTAGAGATTCAGATTCTATCACTCCATGATTCTTTCTTTATGGCTTTCAACCGTATCTTTCGGTCTTCACTGAATATCATCCCAATATCTGGGTCTTGAAGAAAGATATTTTCTCTTTGTATGATATGTTCTGCTATTGTTTAGATCTAGAACATCCCGCCACAAGTTCATGTGATAAAGACTTTGTCCTAAAATTGGCACTATTGGGACATGAAGGAGTCTTTAGGAGGTGGAGCCTAGAGGGAGATCTTTAGGTCATTGGGGGTATGCCCTTAAAAGAAAATGTGGTACCTAAGTCTCCTCCTTCCTTTTTTTGGAATCCTGGCCATGAGGTCCACAACTGGCTCTACTGCATGCTCCCTGCCATTGCCTCTGCACTGACATCAGAGACCTAGAAACAACGGACCTGGCTCGAGAAGGAGCCTCCAAAACTATGAGCTGAAATTAACCTTTTTAAAAAGATTTATTAGTTTAAAATTCTTCTTACAGTGCCAGAAAACTTACTGATACATCCTACCTTTCCTTTAACTAACAAATGGTTTTCTTATGCCTCTTTTTGTCTTCTTTCCCAGGCATCAGCCCACTAAAACCCTGATGTCCCTGTTCCCTAAGTTACTGTTTGAACCTATTGCTTCTTGTGACTTTTCAGTTTCCATGATCACAGGTACTATCTGATGATCTATAAGCTGTGGTCCTGATAAATTAGAAGCAAATATTAAGGTGTCATTTCATAGCAGTTATAGGATATATGCCTGTTACCTCAGTACTTGGGCAACTGAGATAGGTGGATTACATATTTGAAGAAAGCCTCAGTAATATAGCCAAATCCTCAGCAAAGTAAAACCTGCTTCAAAACAATAAACAAACAAACAAATAAATAAATAAATGGCCAATGCGTATAGCTTAAAGATAGAGTGCTCCTGAGTTCAATCCCTAGTAACACACACACGCGTGCACGTGTGCACCTTGAGTATGACCTTTCATACTCAATCTCCTTAGTCTCCATCCTGGTAATCATGTTTTGGGGCTTGCTTTTATGCCTGAGCATAACCTGAGTACAGTAGACATTGAATAGATCAGGTACCAATGGATGGTACCTGCTGTGGATGCTGATTGGTTAGGTTACTAGCTCAGGCCAATGCCTTACATCATTTTGGTGAACTATCAGTTCAAGATGTAAAATACAAGTTTTTCTCATTAAATATTTATTGATAACTGATGACATGCAATTGCTTAAGAACTGTGGGGAATGCAGTGAAGAATAAAACATACTTTTTTTTCCTGACGGATGTAGTAAAAAAAAAATAAAAATTACAACCAAATGTCTAAATACACAGGACAAGTTGTAGTTAAAATACTGGGATCATGCTTATCTAGCATGTCTGGTTGTGGGTAGCCATGTATTGAGTGCTTTAAGATACTCAAAATCATTGGTAAGCTTTTGTCTCATGATGCTTACTGTAATTTATTTTTAAACTGTGCTCTCTTTATAAAATCTATTATTAAGACCTCATGAACTGTTTGTAAATGAGCCATACACCCAAGTCCAGACACAAGCATACAGGAACTCTGAAGACAATACCTGGAGCTCTTCAGCTATGACTCTCTATCCTGTGTTTCGGGCCTGTAGTATCCTCCCTCCTGCATTTTCAAGAAGTCACAAGAAGGAAGCTCCAGCCCAGCTAGGATCCAGCTGAAGAATACTCAGAGTTTGTTCCTGGGTTTCAAACTATCACTGTAAATAGTTTATGTCAATCATTTAGGAAGAGCTGAGCTCTGTCTCTGAAGATAGGACAATCCTATGATAAACTCTTATATTTTAAGTTAGCCTAATTATTGCTTTCTTGTAAGAACTTTCTTGATTTTTTAAAGTTGAATTTGAATGCACCACTTAAAATCCACCTGCTAGAATTTACATTTGTCTAGTCAGTGGCCCCCTCAATTTATACAAAATTTTATTACTGAAAACTGTAAAAGTCTGGTAAATAGCATCACTTTATTTTTTTATTTTTTTATTTTTTTATTTTTTGGTAGTACTGGGGTTTCTGGAAGCCCTTCTACCTCCAGGCTACACTCCCAGACCTACTTTTTATATTTCTTATTTGGAAACAGGGTCTCTTAAGCTAGCGCAACTGGCTTCAAACCTGCGAGATCCTCCTGTCTCCGCCTCCCAAGCACGGGGATTACAAGCATGCGCCACCACGCCCGGCAGCAGCATCACTTTAAATGCCAAAAAAATCATGCATAAAAGTTTCTCTTAGGCTGGGCATGGCAGCGCACGCTTGTAATCCCTGCGCTTATGAGGAAGAGACAGGATCGTGCAGGTTCGAAGCCAGCCTTACTGGCTTAAGAGACTCTGTTTCCAAATAAAAAATATAAAAATAGGTCTGGGAGTATAGCCTGGAGGTAGAAGGGTTTCCAAGAATCCCAGTACCACCGAAAAAAATTTTTTCTATTATAGTCAACTAACATCTTGATATTTTTAATCAAAAGCTTTTTTTTTAACTGTCACTGTATATGGACACTCTGCTAATTATTCAGCTTTGAAATTAAAACCTCCCTGTGTCTCGTAAGTGTTTATATTTGTTATTGGTTTATTTTCCTTGGCTTAAGCTTGCATGTAAAAATTACTACTAATATGGTTATGATTGTGCCCTAATGTTAGTACATTAATTTACTAATTTTCACACTACATAGTCTATGTCAGGCATATCACTTTGTAGACTTTCGTCTGTTTTTGCCTTGTGATTAGCATTATGTTACTTACTGCTATTATCATTTTGTTATTAAAAATCAGACAATGCTGGACATGCCAGCATGCCTGTAAACTCAGTATTTGGGAGGCTGAAACAGGAAGATTGCAAATATGAGGAAAACCTCAGTAACATACTGAGATTCTCAGCAAAACAGAGCAAGCCTGTTTCAAAAATAAATAAATAAATAAATAAATAAATAAATAAATATCAAAAATGGATAGGGGTATGGCTAAAATGTATAATTCCCCTTGGTTCAATCCTCAGTTACATCACACACACATACACACACACACACACACACACACACACACACACCCCAGATTGATTTTCTTTCTTTTTTTTCTTTTTTTTTTTTTTTGCAGGTCTGGAGATGGAACCCAGGGTCATTCAACCTCGAGCTACACCCCCTGTCCTATTTTTTATTCTTTATTTTGAATTCGGGTCTCACTGAGTTGCAGAGGGCCTCACTAAGTAGCTGAGGCTGTCCACGAACCTGGATCCTCTGGTCTCAGCCTCCTGAATTCTGGGATTACAAGCTTGTGCCATTGAGCCCTGTACCAGATTGATTTTCTATACATTTTACTAAAATAAACACACTGCCAACCCTCTCAACCATGTTTAAAGTTTATTTATTCTTTTTACGCAGCTTTTGATTAAAAATAAAAGCAAGGAATCTTGTCAAAGATAATAAAAATAAGAAGAAGAAGGAAGAGGATAAAATAGCTATGAAATTATGAAATGCAAGTATCTAACCCAGAGGCAAGCTAAGTCACCTTTTTTGGATCAAAGGTCTTTTTCTGTTAAGAAGCTATCGGCTTGGAAATAGTAAATGGTTAATTTTTCTCATACCCTGTGTTTATGTTGTGTCTAAATACCTCTGACCCTCTTAGGCTACAAAGTAGTAGGGCATCCATCCAGATTCAGCGTAAGGGCTTTAATAAATGTGACTGAGGGACAGTCGCAGCAGCCTGGGCTTTCTGTATTAAACCCTAACTCACAGGAGACTATTCTTGAATAAAAACGACAGGGTGATTTTGCCAAAGGTGATTTTCTTTGAAGTGGGCTTCAACAGGCTGACTGAGGAAAAGAAACATGAATTTCAGAGTCAGACAACTGGATTCAACATCCTCCTTAATTATTTACAAGCTGTGTGACCTTTAATGAATTGCTTAACCTTACTGAGTCTCAGCATCTTTATTTAACAGAGATAATACCTGCTCGAAATTTATTTTGAAGATTAGAGTGATAAGGGATATAAACTGATTGGGACATGAAAGATGCTCCCTATACCTTTTTCCCTTATATTAATATTAAGAAGAAGCTATAGAAAGAAATTCACCTGATTCACCTGACAGTAGAGTATAGGTGCAGGCTACTTAAGGATCAAATGGGGTATTTACCATATTAACATAAGGAAGTAAGTACTTATTCCAGAAAATGATGTAGAGACTGAAGAACCATCCAATGGGTGAACAGCAGGGAAGTTTAAGAGTAAGTATATGGGAAGGGTTAAAATATTGTTAGGAAGTAGCTATTCCATGACGACTTCCACACAGTGTCAAGTACTTAGTTCAGAGATTCTTTTCACAAATATGATCATCAGGCGCTTTTAACAACCCTATAATAGAGTCACTAACATAGTAGCATATTAATTATTCCTATTAATTTTTGTTATCTATATAGTAAAATATTAATTTTGGATAAAAAAAGAAGCTGAAGTTACTAGAGGTTCATAAATTTGCCTAAAGCCAGGCAGCCACTAAGTAGGAAAACTGTATCTAATTATAAAATAACCTCTCTAAAATTAAGCAGATGATTTTCTTTATTATTAATTTTAAAGTTATTTAAATATTTTAAATGTACACTGACCGTCCACTATTTTGAGCAGGACAATACAAAAGAATCAATGGATAATTATAAGAGAACTATGAAAGCATATTATGAGCACTTTATGACATGTATATGTGTGTTTGTGTGTGTATGTATGCACACATACTTAATAAAATGAACTCAGTAAGCAACCATTAGTATTTACCCAGTGCCTCTGAGACATCTTACAATGAGAGAACTCAATGGTGTAGAAGACAGGTTAGCCCTGCCCTCACAAAGCAATTTCAGAAGATGTATTATTTCATACTACATAAGTGTCACTTTAAGTGACAGGGAAAATTCTTTGTGTAAGATACACCAAGAGGGTTTTAGAAAGTCAAGGAGGGGGACTGAGACCTAAGAACCTGAGAGAAGATTGACAGGCCAAGTCTAGATTAGACGGTGTGTTCAGAATCTATCACATGAGCTCCTTTCAATCCACCTCGGGCTTCAGCAATCTACCGCCTCAAGTTAGGACCTTTGAATTTGATGTAAAACATTCAACTTTAAGGATTGTTTACAAAATCTTTTTTGAAAGTATAATTAACCTACACTAAAGGTCATGAAGTATAGGTTCGTTGTGTGATAAGTTTTGCAGGGACATACGTTTGTGAAACGATGTCTACAATGAAAAAACCGAACATTTCCTTAATGCCACGCCTCCCACACCTTCCTGGTGCCTGGTGCCCCCCAGCAGGCACCACTGACCTGAAATCTGTCTCTTCAGGTTACTTTTCATTAAATGGAAGTTTTTACACATCACATAATACAGTATGAACTGTTTCTAATGTACTTCTTTAACTTAGTATAATTATTGAGATCACTCTTATTGTGTCCCTAAGTGTTAGTAGTTCATTTTTCCTGATGGTTAAGTAATATTCCTTTATATAGACAGACCACAATTTATCTTTTGTAAGCATTCTTACTGCCTCCACATTAGAGATAGTAAAAATAATGAATCTAGTCCTCTATAAGTTTTGTGTGGATAAGTGCTTTCTTTTATTTGGGGGGGGGGCGAATGCCTAGAAATGAAATAATTGAATCATAGACTAGGCTTATTTTTTTAAAAAAAACTGCAAAACTCTTTTCAAAAGTGGTGGTACCCATTTATAGTGTTAAATTATATCAGAGTCCCAGGCCCTTCATATGCCTCCTAATAATTAGTATGGTATATCTTTTATATACTTTTTTGGAGCATTGCAATTATCATCCTAGTGAGGTACAAATTCATAAATGGCAAGAACACAAGCCTTAGTATGATTTCCTTCGAGCCCCATCTCACTACTCACCCCTCCGCACACATAACAACTACAGGTGGCGAAACCTTCTTACATGAGCACAGCATCATTTAAACTGCTTTTTTCAACATTTATTCCCTTTTAATTTCAATCATACTGATAGGTGTTTTATTACGGTTTTAATTTGTGAGTCCATGAAGACTAATGATGCTGAGCATCTTATGGGTTGATAGCTGTCTGTATAAATTCTCTGGTGAAATGTTTGCTCAAGTCTTCTGTATGCTTTTATTGATATGCTTGTTTTTTTATTACTGAGTTTGAGAGTTCTTTATATATCCTGGATACAGTTATTTTATTGGAGCTGTATGCTCTGCAAATGCATTCTACCACTCTCTAACTTTCATTTTTTATTATTGTACCATTGTATTTTTATGAGCAAAAACACAAAATTGTAATGGAGTCTAAATTTATCTTTTTAAAATTCTTTTTCTAACTCAGTCTCACAGATTTTCTTCTACCTTTTCAGGGATTTTTTTTGTTTGTTTGTTTTTAAGGAACGAAGATAGACACAATCAGTAGAACAGAATAGACTTCAGAAATAAACTGAAACATAAATGGTCAACTGGTTTGAGTTAAAGTTCAAAGTCAGATGAGTAGAGAAAAGTTAATGCTTCCAAATGACGTGGGTACGTCTGTATGTTCATATGCATTATATTTAATACATATCTCACATAATATATCAATATGTATAAATGAAGTTGAAATGGATCCTAGGTTTAATAAGAACATTCATTTTCATCTATTTCTGATACTAGGAAATTAGGTGACCTTGGAAATAGTGGTGTCTGTGTGTGTGTTCTTATACAGACAGATACGTGTACCATACAACAAATGGATGAAGTTATGTGCGCTGTTCTCTTGTTGGTTGCATTATTATAGTTATGTTACCTCATAAAAAATAAAAGAAAGTTTCACCTGACAAATTTTATGTTCTGGAGTAGTTTCTATAGTACAAAGATCATCTGTTATTTCAAGATTTCATATATTCTGCCCACATAACCATCTAATTACGGTGACTTTGGGTCTTTATATTTTTTCTAAGTTTATTAGCCAGCTCCTTGGTCTAGTAGTTTTATATTTCACAAATTTTACCCATAATTAATTTTACTGTTCTCCCCCAAATTGGTAGTTTGATACTAGTGTTTTAAATATATGTGTGTGTATGTGTCTCTATTATTGACAATGATATCCATTAACAATATTTTAGGTTAAGAGTGATGGTACGCACCTGTAATCTCATTACATGGGAAGCTGATACAGGATAAGCATAGGTTTAACATTACCAGCACACAGTAACTAAGACACTATATCAAAATAAAATAGGTTGTAACTCACAGGTACTTCACAGGTAGAATGAACCTAACTAAATTAAATCCCCAGTACTATATACACAAAAAGAATCTGAGTAAGTACCATAAGTTATTTAGAAAATGAAATGAATAGTAGTCAGGAGGAAGGGAGGAAAACATAAGAAAATAGAAGCAGAAACCAATATGGACATGCTTGTCTCTTTGCAGAGATAATCATTTTAACTCCAATTTCATTCTTCTCTGGGATTTCACTTGTTTGTTACATCTTTTCTCTTGGTTTTTAGTGGACTTGACACTCTGTGGTGGTCTAAGACAAATATGAAAACTCAAGAAAATTCCAACAAGCTGAAAAATTCAGCCTGTTTAAGCATCTTAGTTAGAAAACTACTTTATAAGTACAGTACTCTAATCATCTCACTTCTAGGATAGACAGTGAGCTGATAGATATGAGCTGATAGATATGATTAACAAAAAAATGAAGCTGGGCATGGTGGCACACTCTTGTAATCCCAGCATTTGGGAGGCTGAGACAGGAGGATCGCGGTTCGCTGACAGCCTTAGCTACTTAGTGAGGCTCTTTGCAACTCAGTGAGACGCTGTTTCAAAATAAAGAATAAAATAGGGCTGGAGGTGTCAATCAGAGGTAGAATGACACTGGGTTCCATCTCCAGTACTACATTAAAAAAAAAAAAGAAAGAAAAACAAGCTCCTCTTTCTGTTTATTCATTTTCCTGACTTCTTAATAAAAATTGTTTATTTTTACTGACAGACATTTGCTTCTACTGTTTACTTGCCTGAAAGCACCCACTCTATTGTCTTTTAACATTTGCATCCAATATATCATTTAATATATGGTCATCACTATTCACAGAAATCTCTTTGGCTATTGCTACCTAAGGATCGTCAACCTAAATAATATATTTTTTCATTTTATTTGACTTGGAGAAAATGTAAAGATTGACAGAATGGCAGTTACCATAGTCTTCTTGAGTGTCAATAATAACCAATATTATGATAGTTTTATAACTTTTTAGATCATGTTTTTTCTTCTTATATCTTGTCTTATGTAGACAAGGCAAGTCATTTCTGTCTCTATTCATAGGTGTCTTTTTTGAGTAGCTAGTCGGTAAAACCCTTAGGTTGTAGGAAGAAATCTTGCCTTTGGAGATTTTACCCATAAGAGTTTCTCAAACATCATCATCATCATCATCATCATTATTATTATTATTATTATTATTATTATTAATTTTTGAAGTATTGGGGATGGAACCCAGGGGCATTCTACCTCCGAGCTACACCCCCAGGCCTATTTTTTAGTCTTTTCTATTTTTTGAAACAGGGTCTCACTGAATTGCAAAGAGTCTCCCTAAGCAGCTGAGGCTGTCCACGAACCACCATCCTCAAGTCTCTGCCTCCGGAATGCTGGGATTACAAGCGTGAGCCACCACACCCCGCAAATACTATTTTCAAAATGTTTAAACTTTCAATGTCTAATTAATTCATTTCTGGAGAGATCTTTATAATTTTGAGGATATTCCCAAAGATTCCAATATCACTTATCATTTGTCCAACTAGATGGGAGGATATAGCCATCTGTTGGAAGATGACATAAACGTTTATTATCCTAACAACTTCCTCTACCACCAAGAAACAGAGATTTCATTAACATAATGCAGAAATAAGGCATCCACAGCCATGGAGGTATGTATTGCTCAAATCCCCAACTCAGATTGTAGATGTATGTATATATGTGTATATATATATATATATATATATATATATATATATATATATACACACACACACATTACACACATACCTTTTTATACCTACTTTCATATATATATATATATATATATATATATATATATATATATATGACTGAAAATGTTGAGAGAAAGTTAATCTATATAGAAATGTGTTACCACCCTGAGGATACACAAAAATACAAATGCTATGTTCATATATGAAAGTATCACTACCAATCTCCCTGCTCTGTATGGGGAGGCAGGCAAGATGAGATCTCAAAGAAAACACAACAAATGCTTTGTGCATATATGTCTGTTATCATTTGGAATCTCACCATAATGTATAAGTATAATGTACCAATAAAGGCATAAAAATAAAAAAGATGAATACTGAACATAAATCTACAGATGTATGAATATGTAAATATATTTGGAAATATATTCTAAATTTAGAAAATTAAAATATAGAGTAAAATAAAGAAAAAGCTAAAGGCATAACAAAATCATAATTATACATGCATGTGCATTTATACATACATGTTTTAATCTAAACTTAGTAAAATTGGACATACACTATGTCAGTGTGTTCATTTGAATATACAAACAGTAAAACATACAAACTTAGCATACATATATACTTACTTAGTAAAAACATGAAAACAGTAAAACTGAACATATACTATGTTCATTTGATCATACAAAAATCAATTGAACATACACTATATTTGTATGCATTGGCCTCCACACAAAATACTTATCATAAGACAAATGGCTTGAAACATTGTCTTAATGCTAAAACAATTAGAATAGCAGTGAAAGAAAGCTTGGATCCATAAGATATGCATTTGTCTTTTCACTTCTATCTTCAGCTAGCTAAGAATCTTATGTTAGCAACTACTCCAGGTGACTGCATCTCAAGGAACTATATTTCATGGAATACTTATGGGACATTGTTTTTTTTAAATATTGTCATCAAAAGCTCACCATGTCATATATGTATAAATATTTCAGGTCATGATCCCAGTATGTTTATGTGAAGCAGTCTTGGCTAGAAAGAATCACTGAATCTTCATTTGTATTAACATACCAGAAATTCTGAGGCAGATTTTACAGTGAAATTCATAGACAGTAACCCTTCCTTTTCAATACTTATCTGAAAATAGAAGCATGTATGGATTAAAAAAAATGTGATTCAAATTTGTCTCACAATAAAAAAATCAATTATTCATTAAATTAGTGAATTGGTGAGTTGGCAGGTTTCATCCTCATCCTAAAAATCTTTAAGATGGAAAAGTGCTGCTGGGTTTCTGAAAAACAACTTTACTGTAAAGCAACCCCTAAAAAGAAACCACTTGAGTAACATGAAGTAAATGTTCTGAAACTGGATGCCCTTTGCAGATACTTAAGTTTGTAATGCATAGGCCTAGATAAAGGTGTCACATCTCCTCTGCAGCCTTTTATCAGTTAAGAAATACAAGGTACTTCAAGTAGTCTTGTCACCCATTAACTACAGCACTATTTTTTCTTCTATTTTTGAGCACATATTATGAGCTGAACACTGTGGAGACATGAAAGAATAACTAGCCCCAGACCCATTTATAGCAAGAATAAAAACCCTTTGGTTCATCAACTGAGTTTGTAAAATAATATTGCAATAATTAGTTATATGGATATAAACCATCTACATATAAACTGTCGATGGCAAATTTTTTAAGTGGTTTGTTCTATGCAAAAAGGATTGTTTTTAGAAAGGCACAGAACATTTCCATAGAAGAAATAGAACCTTTTCTCAAAAGCTATTCTAGTACGATGGAAAATTAAAATAAGCAAAGAAAAAAAGTTCAACCTACCCAACCTCACACCTTACACAAAACTTAACTCAAATTGCATCATAGAATTAAGCGCACAAGTGAAAAGAGAGAATTATAATTTCTTTATAAAATAAGAACCTCAAAGAAAAAATTTTCAGGCCTAGCTAGTTTTTTAGAGACTCAACACTAAAAAGAAGATCTATGGAAGGAAAACAGGATAAACTGGTGTCAATCAGCATTAAAAAGTTTGTGTTTCAAAAAACTCCTCTTAAGAGGATGAAAAGACAAGCGACAGACTGGGATATTTACAAAGCACATATACAGGAAAGGACTACTTTATATATACTTTAAAACTGAACATAAAAAAATAGACATACACCAGCATTTCAATTAGAATAGGGGAAAACACATGAATAAATATTTTTCCAAGAAGAATACACAGTTGGTAAATAAATACACAAAAATGATGTTCAACATTGGAGGTCACTGGAGACATGCAGATTAAAATCACTATAATAAGATTCCACTATATATTTATCAGAAAAGCTAAATAAAATATAATGAAAAAACCAAATGCTGTTGAGAATATAGAGAAAATAGGTCATATATCCATCAATGGTAGGAGGTAAAAGGTTGTAGGTTTTATTCTGTTAAATATTTTGGCCCTTTTGTATATATCTAAACATGGGTATATTATATGTCATACATATATCATACAATCCAGCAACTGTGCTCCTAGACATATCCCTAGAGAAATTAAAACATATTCACCCAAAAACCTGTGCATGAATTCTTAGCAGCTTCATTTGCCAAATCCAGTAACCACAAGCTACCTAGATTTCCTTAGATTGGTAAAAGTTATGCAAATAATGGCACATTCATACTATGGAATACTACTCAGAAATTAAAAAAAGAACAAACTGTTGAAAATCTGACAACTTGGATGAATCTTGAAGGAAATGTGCTGAGTGAAAACAGCAGCCCCCACAATTAAAAACTGTATGATTCCACTTATAAACCATCTTTGCAATGGTAAAATTACAGAAATGAAAAACAGACTATGGTTGCCAGGATTTAGTGGCAGTGGGCATGGGAGAAAGGTGAGAGAGCCTATAAAAGGGTCAGAGGAGAGATTTTTGCTGTAATGAAACAGTGTTATCTCTTGAATGTAAAATCAGGATCTACATCCCGATTGTAATACCACCCTACGGTTTTGAAGGTGCTTCAATTGTGAGAAACCTGGTAGAGAGTACAAAGGAGTTCTTGAAATTATTTCATACCACTATGCATGTGAATATACAATTACTTCAGATTTTTTTTAAAAAAGGTTAATTTCAGAAAAAAAAATGTGATTTTCCAGTATTTTAGAGAGCAACAAAGAAGGAAATGGTTTTGAAATCAGACTGCTGTACACAGCCAAATTATATGTTTTCAGACAAGCATTGCTGCAGAAAGTTTGCATTCTGTTCAAAAATTTTGAAAATATTGCTTTGACAAGTATCCCTGGAACAGGATATGAATAAATCTCCCAACAAGTGTTTAAATACTGGAAGGAGAGAGAGAGAGAGAGAGAGAGAGAGAGAGAGAGAGAGAGAGAGAGAGAGAAGGGAGATCCTAGTCTAAAAAGCCCTTGAAATAAATCAGGTTGTATTTTAAAGTATTTATGAAATAATTATAAAGAAAAATAAATTAGAATATACTTATGCATGAACATATACGAGACTGCATAATCTTTTTGAAGGTGGTATCAAATACTGAGCTCCTAGAGGGGACACAAATTTCCAGTGGCTGCTCTGGTCAGCTGGCAGTCTGCAGTGGGTGATGTCTTAGGAGCCTCTTAAGCTCTTTCTTCTCAAGACCACACTGCTCCAGAGAAGCCCTGCTCAATGACTGGGACCAGTAGAAGTCATGGGCCTCGGTCATTCTCTCTAACCTGGAGACCTTCTGATGGGCAGTTTTTGCTTTAGATCTCCCCCATTGGTTGCTCAGGAAGTCTCTAGCTCTGCATTGAAGTTCTCCTATCTAATCCTGCTTCTTTTTCCCTTCCTTATCGCTCAGCACCACTTCCTTCCCCTTTTACCTTTTGAAAGTATCACCTTCCTCGCATAAACCTCTGTGCTGCTTCCTCCATCTCAGTATCTGCTTTCCAGAAGACCTCATCAGTAAAGTACCTTTTACATTTTTATCATTTGAGGTCAGTTACTAATTAAGGCTCTTGACTCTCCACACATTTTAACTGTCCAATTGTATGTATAAATGTATGCATAGACTTGTGTGTACATCTGCATCTGTTTTTTGGACAAGGATAAATATACTTATTTCTTTATATTTCCTTTTATTTCATGCTGTTACTCCTATTTATACCTAATACAAAATTACTCTGGGTCATATATATATATGACATGTCCTTATCATGTACCACATTTAAGAAAAAGAATAAATGTTACTATTTTAAGAAAGCAAATGCATTTTAGTAAGGCATCCTCATAATGCATGTGTTAGAGAGAAAATGTTGCTTTCCATAATTAATAAATAACTGTTACCTCAAAGTCAACTAGGAACAGGAAAGATCATTTTCAGCTTATTAAAAATTAGCTTTTTTCAAGGCCACGTTTCTTCGTAGGTTGCCCTGTGTGGAGGTACCTCTCCATCTCTGCCCTTGCCATTTAGTTTCAGAAATGCCCCTAGGAAAAATCCCAAACGCTTTGTGCTCTTCTCCATAGTACATTTTGTACTTTGAACTTTGCAAACTTTATTTTCTGTTTCATTTCAAGACTTCCTTTAATTGAATCGGATCTCGAATTTCTCTTTGAATGAAGACTTTGCCGAGAGTTCTGCATCATCTTTGATAAGGAGGGAGACTGCTGATTTTCAGCTTTTATTATAACCTATTTTTTTCCTGTCAAAATGTCCTTTAATACAGGCTGTTTTAATCTCTTTAAATTAATGAATCTCGTTAAATGGCTCTTAAGAAAATCATCTTGATAATGGTTGACAGATTTTTTTTTTTTTTTTACCCCAGATGGATGGTGGATAGCAGAAGATAGTTTCTTTCTAGAAAAGAGAGGAAAAGCATTTCTAACTGCACTATTTTGTGTCTCCCTGATGAATACTTCCCATTGTTGGTTTTCTGGTCTATGACCAAGAAGTGATTTAGTCACAGAGAGGAGAAAAAAAAAAACAAAAAAAACCCTTAGGTACACATCAAAGGACAGGACCTCAGAGACAGAGCGATTTAAGAAATCTCTGATTCGAGGGGTTTGTAGCACTCTATTGTCAGCTTTGTTCTAAGTTTGTACCTTTTATTACTGTTCTTTTATATGGTAACCAGTTATTTTTTGTTAAAGTACAGTATAACTTAAGGATGATCCTCAAAATGTACTCTCAAGATGTCTTTGAATTTGACCCACGACTTTATTTACTACTGAAAAAGTTAAATATACTATATGGCTTTTTTATTGCATTTTTACATTTTATGTAAAATAACATTCATTTATATTTTATATCTATAAAGCATAACTGTTTTCTTTAGAACAAGAAAATTTACAAAGAATAGATATTGATTTTTTCAAAGATTTTAATTTGGGATATATTATGTTAAAGATCTAAGAATATTATGCTATCATTATACTCAGGACTAGATAGGGGTGTGGGGGACTGGTTCAGAGATTTGAGTTATTTTTATATTTTAAAAATAATAATTTTGAAGAGAATGTTCACATTTTTAATGGTATAGGCTTCAATTAGTATAATATTTCTATTTCAATTATCTCCATTTCTTTATCAAATTCATCTATATATCCCTCAGAATAACCAAAGAAGAATACAACCCTCTGCTTTAAAAATAATTGTCAAGTGGCTAGAGGTATATGATAGGTAGTCACAAGGGGGATGTGATGAAGAAAAGACTTCAAAGTGAAATTAGAAAAACAAAGATACCTAGGAATATATATATATATATATATATATATATATATATATATATATATATATAACTTTAGATACTGCATTAGCAATATTATGTCTTTAGATTTCATGTTTGATATATAGTCCTATTTCCATGATTTGCTTAAGTCCTAAAAAGTATTGGATAAATGTCATTTGTCTAGATGGAACAAGAGAATTAGAGAATGATTCAAGAATAAAATGTTTTTACTTCCTTAGTGGTGTGTCAGGGTGTGCAGGGGGGAGATGAGGGGTTCTGTACACAAGGGGGAAGGGGCGGAGACTCGACTATTGTACTACACCTCATGCTGAGTAGTGAAACTCAGAATATAGTAAGTAGGCATATATTTGCCATTTTCTGAGTGATGTAAGAAGAGTAACAGGGACAAATGTACCAGTTTCTCCTCCCTGCATTTTACACCAAAAAACCTACAGAGATTCTCTACCTGGATGCTAGTGCCAATGACATAACACAAGAGAGAAATCATTATTCCTTATCATCTTAATATGATTGTTCAAGCCTAGAATCCTAAGTTTCTAGCTGTAATATTGTTGAAAATATGACATAATTATATCATTTAGACACAAATGAGAAGAAAAGCTCATTGAAAAGAAAACCAGGTCCTGCTTGCATGTCACTTTTTCTCCGTTATGATCCTTCCTCAGTACAGAATATTAGTGGGTTTCTTCTGATCCCTGTTTAACGGCACTAAAATGGAATATGTGGCCAACCTGAATGTTTGGCGAAAGGGAATTTCAGCAACTTGCTTAAGGGACAGTTCTAACACAAGTGGGGTGGTCATACAGTTTAGGAGACTGAATCTTCTTGAAAGTGAACTGTCAGAGTCAAATGAGGATCAGCAAATCCTCAAAGATGAGAACCAGTATGTATGAAGAGAATTAGAACTGAAGAGATATATATTATCTTCAAACATAATCTCTGGGATCTGGGGTTGTATTTTAAGGCATTTCATTTGAAAAGAACATAGTAAGTAAAATTTATCCATGAGAAAGAATTCACCAGCTCACTGTCAGATCCGGAGCAACATTACCTATATATTTATCAACAGGAATCTTAATCCATTAATTCTGTATCTTATAAGGAAAAATAGAATAATTAACTGAAGCTTCAGGGTTGTTTTATTCATAGAACTTTCAAATCACATACTCTTTTCCAAAAGGGATTCAGGAACAAGATTGTTGTATCCTAAATGCAAAATGCAGCAATGTTATTTGTGGTAAAGGAAAGATAAAAGGGAAATGTTTTGTCTGCCCTTGGAGTTTTTGCAGCCTATAAGTTCATGCATTTATTTTTTTCTTTCTCCCTCCCCAGGTGATAGATTATCAGAAGGCTGTTTCAAATCCCAGGACTTTTAAATAATAAATTCATGAGCTATATAATAACAAAACTGAAAATAGAGGAGGCAATAGTCCATGGAAAGAAAGCACTTGGTTTGGATTGTGGGGAGTGTGGGCTCTGAAATATGCCTGAGGGAAAGGGGTTTGACATTCATCAGGCTGGGGTCCCACCTGCGCTGGCTTTACTTGGGACACAGGGCTCCCTGAAGGTACGATCCCAAAATAAAAGACTGAACAAACTGCCTGGGAGAAGGGAACTGTCAAAAGGATTGAAGAAAACATAAATTCAAAACTATTTTTATATTTTCCAAACCCTTTAGTTGTCAAATTAAAAGTATTACCACTTGAGCTACTTTTTTATTTCTCCCTTCCTATTATTTACTTCTGTCAAAAACCTTTTTTGCAAATGTTCCTGAATGAAATCTTAAACTTTAGATCAGGGATATGCAAAAATCTCCCTCCTACACAGTCTTTCTTATATAGGCTGGGAGCTAAGAACACTTTTTCACATTTTTAAATGTTCACATTTGGATGAGATACTTGGGATTGAACCTAGGAGAATTCTACCTACAAGCCACACCCCGCCCATTTTTATTTATTTGTTTTGAAATAAAGTCTGCTTAGGTTGCTGCAATTCTCACTAAATAGCTGAGGCTCATCTCAAACTTATGATCCTCCTTTCTCAGCCTCCCAAATACTGGAAATACAGGCGTACACAATCACAATCATCCTAAATATTTGCATTTTAAAATATTACATATATGCCTACATAGTATACTACACTTTGCTATTTGGTCCTTTAAAGAATAATTGTTCAATACAGATTCTAGAGCATGATTCTTCACCTTCAAAAGTTTTGATAATATATACACAGATTCAGATGGACCCGGGGTCAGAATAATGCAAAATTGTGTTGTAATTCCCCTCTCTTTGTTGTTCTTGAATTATTCTATTAACTACCTCCCAATTTTGGGAAAGAACACATCGTAATGGAAAGAATACTTAAAGAGATGAGTAAATGGTTTTATCACAAATAAATTTACCTCAAGGCACAGATGCACAGAACTTTAAAGCTTGAAGGTGTAAAAAAAATTTCTCCTTTCTCTGCTTCACAATCTGATGCTATCTGAACCATCCCCATTGGTCCTATTCCTTTTTCTAAATTGCATGAGAAAGCAGTTTCTTAATAAAGATCAAGACTTTAATAAACCAAGGAGCACAGTCCACCACATGCTAATAGACTGGCTTACAATTAGTAACCAGTTAATATCAGAACCACACCTAGGACTGGAGCCCCAATCTACTGATGCCCAAATTGATTGCTAGAGAGTCAAAGCTATATGCATCTTGTAAAGTTGGATTAATATAGCTGGGATGACTAGTAATATTTACAGTGGGGTCTCTGATATCAATGAGCATATTTCAAATACAATATTATGAATTATCTGAAGCCAGCCCATCAAGGAACTCAGCACATTGGTCTGGGGAGGTAAATGTAAAGAGAAGACATTCAGTACATAAGCTGGGATCACAGAACATGTGTGATCATTAACCTACACATAGATTATTACATATCACATTTAGTCCTGAACTCTAAAATGCATCTCCATCCAAGTCTGCCTCTGCATTTTCACTCTGTGAATTCATAAGCTTACATTTTGCTAATTTAAGCTTGGGCTTGGCATTGAAACGCCAACATAGTGATGAAGTATTATTTCTTCCTAAGTGAAAGTGTCATGTCTCCTACATGAATCAGAAGGGTTAAAAAGGATGAAGAAGTCAACAGAAGCAAAGTAGAGGGTTGGTTCGGGAATCTGAATAGCGGAGGTTTTAATTCAAGCTCTGTCACTCCCTGACTCTGTGACATTGGTCAGGACATTTAAGGTCTCAGAGCATCCATTTATACATCTGTGAAATGACAAGGGTAATAAAGTATATCTCAGTGCTCTCGAGGGTGGAATGCATGAGTGTTAACTTAGGAGGATTTTACGGTGAATATCCAAAACCAGACTCACTACATGCTAAGTGTTCAGTACAGATAATTATTTTTCCATTTCAGAAAACAGAATACAGAGAGATACAGTGCAATGCCAGCACCATGAAACCAGAGAGCGGGGAGCTGGGACACTAACCCAGGAACCCTCTCTCCAGTTCTCCAAGGGGATGCACTGGTAAATGGTGCACAGAGCAGCTTATAAAGTTATAATCTATACTGGTGAGTCTATTAACACCTCAGTGTCTCATCTTTAAAACAAATACAGCATATACTTCCTTATGAGCAATAAAGGAACAGGTAGGTTATGCTAGGCGCTTGGTCATGCTAGGTGTCAAATCCTCACACCACTTTTGAATAATTGATAGAACTCCTTTTGTTTACACAACAGAGATACTATTTAGCATCAGAGAAGTTAAATAACCATCTTAAATCACTCAGAATCAAATAACAGTGTTACTATGCATGCTCAGATCTGACTGTTGCAAGGCCTTATGATATGTAAATAATAACATTTTAATTAGAAAATAATATATATATATATATATTCATTGTAGAAAACATTTTAAATGAAATTAAAGAATAAAATTAAAGTGATTTTTAATCTACCACTTACAAAAGCATGGTAGCATGTATGGTCCCAGGTATTTCCACCTTACCACCTTTCCTTACTCAAGGACTAAGACTCTCTTTTCCCTCATCTATAAAAATTGAAGCAATAGCAATAGTATTTCTTAGTACCTTACAGCTTTAAAATCCTGTCATTTTATACCTCAAGTGATTTTGCTTTCAATTTTTAGTTTCCTTAATGGAAAAAAAAGTATCTATACAGAAAGATAGGCAGATTTCCATGAACAGCTGAATGCATTCTGCACAGCAGTGACATTAAGCCTGGATGCGTCTCTAGGAAGGTGACATGACACCTTTTCTGGTCCTCATTTCCTGGACAGGCCAGAATAGCGGCAGGCAAATGTGTCACTACATCCCCACCCCTGGCTATATTTAAGATGATCAAAGCAGAGGATAAGGAGAGAAAAATGGCTCAGGACACTTGTGAAATTTGTGGGCATTAAAGTGGATCTGGTGAATATGTAATTGTGGATCATCGGGGAAACCTTAAATAGTTATCTGTCTGGATGTCAACAGAAAATAGATTGATAATAAAGAAGCATGGTTAATAAGACCTCTGCTTTAGATGTTTGGTCCTTCTTGTTGGAAGTATTTTTTTTTTTCTTCCTGCTCCTGACTACTTCACTGACAGACAGATTAGAAAGTTACATAATTGCATTAGGATAACAAGGCAGTTCAGGGAGAGGTTGATACCCTGGTGGTATTTTTAGAATAATTTGGAGAAGCTGCCATTGCTATCTTGTTGAGAGCTGTCTTCATTTGTCAGGAGGGACAAAGAGAAGTGAGTGTATGGTCTACTTTTCAGATTAATGGGAATTTCAAAGATGAGTAAAAAGAGGTAACATGAAAATCAAGTGGTTTGGGAAATCAGGACACCGCCCAACACCTTGCATAATGACTTACAGGTTTGATTTTTCTTGCCTTTTTTTTTTTTAAATTGAGCATCGGATCTGCATTATTTCTATTTAGTCTTTCATTTCTTTCTTCTCCAGATTTCTTCACCATTCCTGCCTTCTCCATTTTTTTTCTTTCTCATCTTTGCATCACACAGTTGCAAGGACACAGATCACAGTAACACAGAAACCGAAACACACATGGACACATATGCGCGTGCACACAAACACACACACAAACACACACACACACACACACATACCAATACAGGTACACCCTAAAGTACAGGAATATTTATTTTTTCTGGGACAAACTACATACATCAATTATGTCTACATAGTCATAACCCAATCTTCTCAACTACTCTCTCTAATTTTCCACATTTCAGGTCTTCAATTTCACCATCTGTTTAGTTAGGATGAAAATATCCTTGAACCAGGATTATTACAGACTTTTAAAATTGTTAAAATTTTTGAATTGAAAGTAACATAAAACTAATATTATATTGTCTTTTATTTATCTTGAAACTATTTTACCTAATAGTGCATTTGATTGTCTCTTTTTTTAAGGTATAGCTCGATACATACATATAATGTGAAATGTTTAAATAGGAGTGGCTAGCATTTCCATTCCCTTAAGCATTTTTTTAAAATTTTTGATTAACACATATAATAATTGAACATACTTTGGAGGAATAATGTGATGTTTCAGTACATATACACAATGTGCACTGATCAAATGAGGGTAATTAATGTTACCATCTTCAATAATGAGACTTTTATTTGGAGTCTTCCTGCTCCTTTCTTCTAGCTTTTCATTAAATACATAAGAGGTTATTAGAAAACTTTATTCCCCACACTGTGTTGTAGAATCGTGATTACTGGAGGCAGAGAGGATGAGGGGAGGGAAATAGCTGGAGGTTGGATAACAGGCTCTAACATTATTCTGACTTGAAGTATGGCAGTAGGTTTGTGGCTCATTTTAAAATGAAGCATGCACGTGCAAGAACAGATATGAAAGGATGTAATAAAGTAAAAAGCAAAAAGGACCAAGTGGAGGGAGGAAAGAAATAAAGGATGGGCCAAAGTCCATCTCCTTGCTTCTCCCTGGAGCAGAGTAAAGGGCCGGTCTGCTCCTGACACTGGTGTTGGCATCGGGCTTTCCACCAGGTATAATGTGCTCATTTTCCATCCTTAACAAAAGAAAATTGAGCCTGTTACATGTTGCGTTTTTTTATTTCTTTTCCACTAGGCTATCTTATTAATTCTATTTTTTTACTTGGAAGTTTGGTTCCCAAATCACACAGCTGTTTCACACTAACCCCCCAGTGATTCCATTCACACAAACTCAATCTCTCTCTTGCTGAGGTCACTTTCCTACTATGAGACTCTTTTGGCAATTGGGAAGTAGAGCCAGTTTCCAACTGGAACCTTTTTCCAGGCCAAATTTTCAGACAAGTATATTTATTTCTGGGTAAGTACCATCTTTAGAAATACTTAGACATTTTTTTTTTATCTTGACTTTCAAAACAAAACCCAGGAAAGAGAGAAGTTTCAAAGTGCTATGGAATACAAAGTTGACCTAAAGAAGAAGAATGTGTGTGTGTGTGTGTGTGTGTGTGTGTGTGTGTGTGTTCCTGTCACTTTGAATCTGATAAAGATGTACGCTATTTTTACACCAATACAAGTGTATTTAAAAAAGAATGGTTGCAAGTTTCGTACTCCAAGATTTAGTGCTCGGTAATCACTTTATTTTACAGTTATAGAATATAAGCTCACTCACTTGATTTTCGGTTACCCTTGCATTTCGGAGCCTGCTACATAGTGTGTGCCCGGTGAGTAATTTCCAAAGAAATGTAAACATACTTGGATGAAAAACTCCAGTTCATACCACAGTGGTTTTGTGATGGTGAACAGAAAATGGAACCGTGATTATATCTGAAAATTCAAAAGAATTTAGAAGGAGGAAGAAGGGAAACTAACCCAAAGACAAGTTATTTTTTTTTTTTTTTTTGGGCAGGTCTGGGGATGGAACCCAGGGACATTCTAACTTTGAGCTACACTCTCAGCCCTATATTTATTCTTTATTTTGAAACAGTGTCTCACTGAGTTGCTGAGGGCCTCACTAAGTAGCTGAGGCTGTCCGCGAATCTCTGGTCTCAACCTCCCGAATGCTGGGATTACAAGCATGCGCCACCATGCCCAGCAAAGACAAGTGATTTTCTTAAAAGACAAGTGACTATTTATAGTTTGAATCTCTAGCTTTGAGAAAAGTAATATGCAATGTATAGAAAGTATTTAGCACATATAATACATACAATTTTTTGTTAGCAGCCCTGGGGATGAAACCCAAGGGCATTCTCTGAGCTACACCCCCAGCCCTATTTTGTATTCTTTTGAACTGGTTTTCACTAAGTTTTGGAGGGCCTCACTAAGTATCTGAGGCTGGCAATCCTCCTGTCTCATAGCCTCCCATGTACTGGGATTATAAGAGTGCACCACTGTGCCCAGCTTTGTCATATATATATATATATATATATATATATATATATATGTATATGTATATGTATATACACACACATACGTATGTGTATATATATAGTTATATGTAAATATGTATAGCATTGTGTATATTATTATGTATATCTTGAATAATGGTGTAGATAGTTTATCTGGCCTATATTATAGGATATTGATGAATGGGAGCTAGGAAGTGTTTGTTTCAACCCTTTTCTCTTCCAAATATGAAAACTGAGAGCCAGATATAGAAAATGGGCTATCTCAAAACAAAAAATTGGTTAGTAACAGAATTGGTTAATCTGAATAATGAGGGTTTTTGTAAAACATAAATTTACCTTATATGGAGAACATTTTTGGGGGGTGCTAGGGATTGAACAAAGGGGCATTCTACCTCCAAGTTACATCCCCAAAACTATTTTTTATTCTTTATTTTGAAACAGGGTCTCACTGGTTTGCAAAGGACCTCACTAAGTAGCTGAGGCTGTCCATGAACTGTGATCTTCCTATCTCAGCCTTCTGAATGCTGGGATTACAAGTGTGTGCCACCACACCTGGCTTTTATGGAGAACTTTTCTTTAAATCACAGAATCAAACCAGGGTGCTCTTACAGTTAGATATAAAATGCCCTCTAAAGAGCTCATTTATTAATATTGAAAGTTGATATAATTGGGTCATGAGGGTTGTAATCCCAGAAGTGGATAAATTCATTGTAATGGACCTGAGTGGGTGGTAGGTGGTAGGACTGTAGGGTGTGGCTTGAGGAGGTGTTCTCTGGGGGTATGGCCTTGGAGCCTCCTCCTGCTTGCTCTTTTGTTTCCAGCCTTCATGACATGAGCTCAGTCCATGTTCTCTCTTTTTCTCCACTTTCTGTCACCATGCCAAGTGATCTGTGATCACTGGCCTTACATGGACTGAACTAAAAAAGACAAGAAAAAATATCTTTCCTCTAAGTTATGCGGTCAGACTTTTGAGTATAGTTGCAAGAATGCTGAGAGATTAAGTCAAGTGCTGAGAACCAGCCACTTGACTGCTCTTGGGGTGAGAACAGGCTCTGAGGTTTTGCTGTCACAATCACAAAGTCTCTCCATCACTGTCAGCTTATACAACCTCTCTGGGACTGGTCCCCTATAGTGGCAGTCTTGTAACTTTTTGTTGTTGTTGCAGTATTTAGGATTGAACCCAGGGGCACTCTTCCATTGAGCTACACCTCCAGAACTTTTAATATTTTAAGATAGTATATCACTAAGTTTCTAAGACTGTTCTTAAACTAGCCATCCATCTGTCTCAACCTCCCAAGTACTGAGGTCAATGACTTTGCACTGTATGGTCTATGATTAAATCTACCTCTTCCCTAGAAGAAATACAGGAAGGAAATGTTTGCTAGGGAGTGAGCAGGAAAGGAGCTTTGGTAACTGTACTGGGATTATAGGAATATACCACCATACCCAGCTTTTCACATAATTTCTAATAAGATTCCCTCTTGGAATTTCTAACCTTCTAGATGTCTGTCTTCAGATTAAGTTTCTTATACAATGCACAATGCCTTTTGATATTGAGAGGGTTGTGAGATTTTACTGCTTCCTCAACAATGGGAATCCAACATAGGTTAGAGGAAGAAGGGATAAGTAAAATCAGTGCTAAATAAGAAGTCCATCCCAGCATCTAGGGTGGCATCCTGCAACACCACTTCATTTCAGAATGAAATAAAACAAAACAAATCACCTCAAGCTCCAATCTCATGGAAATTATAATTCATAATCTGATTAATTTTCCACAGAAATAGGCAAAAACTACTCATAAGCCAGAGACATGTGGTGGGAATAGGGCTTCTGTGGACAGAATTAAGCAAGTGAGCTTATTGGCACACAGTCTGATTGATTTCATTTAAGGCTCTCTTTGGTTCTAATGCTCTTCATCTTGTAATGCAAGTTGACTAGCATGTAAACTAGATTTCAATCCTCTGAACTAGGTATTAATTAGAAAGGCTAGCTGGGTGGTAGGTGGTAGGTAGATAGACCTGTATTCTTTAGATGTTTGAATGCAAATGGGAAAAGTAAGATGAGTTAACTAAAAAATATTGCATAAAAATCTAATAAGAGAAGGCAAGATAATTCCTAAGAAACGTCTATGGTGCTTTGTGGGAAAATAAGGGATAGGGTATCATCATTTGGTGGTCGGAAATGTCCATATTTTTGAAATTTTGTATATGAAATGTAAGGAAAAATTAAGTGAAAAGAGAGAGCATTGTGCTGGAGTAATAGTTGGAAATATTGCTTTATATATTTAAGAAAGTATTTTCTCCAATTTAATAATCAATTAGAAAAATATGTAGTTCACTATGCCAAAAATAGAAGAGATTATTTTACCCTTTTCTGGATGATAGTATATCTATTTTTTAAAGGTCTTCTGTCCACATTTATAATAGTGTACATATTTTATTGTATGAATTCAAACTCAAATTTGGAATTTTATATAAAAAATATATGGCTTATATGAATGACGGAGTGCACTGTTACTGGGGGCTTCTGAAGGCCAGATGTATAAGGCATGTGAGAGAAACACAGAGCACTAGAAAGAATCCAGTTAGAAATACTCCTATGTGTAGCCGGGCGTGGTGGCACATGCTTGTAATCCCAGCATTCGGGAGGCTGAGACCAGAGGATCATGGTTCACAGACAGCCTCAGCTACATAGTAAGGCCCTCCACAACTCAGTGAGACCCTGTCTCAAAATAAAGAATAAAAAATAGGGCAGGGGGTGTAGCTTGGAGGTCAAATGCCTCTGGGTTTCATCCCCAGACCCATAAAAAAAAAAAAAAAAGGAAAGAAAGAAAGAAGTACTCCTATGTGATAAGTAAGTAAAAGTAGAATAAAAATCAAGTAAACAAATGATTATTGATACAAATAGTGGATTATTTATTTGGAGAAATGCATGAATACCTTTGTCCTCATCAAAACCACCCCTGGATAATAAGCTTATTTCCCAATTCAGAAGACGAAAGTCACTCAGCAAATCCACATAGGAGATGTATTTAAATGACAGGCCTCTGATTCTAAAGCTTACGTGCAGATCTTATGCAAAAATGACCTTTCTACTCACAAATATGGTAATTCTATATAAATGACACTCTTATCCTGATTTAGTTATAAGTAAATATTTTCTAATGCAAACCAAAGCCACAAATCAAACCAAGATATCCTTTCTATTTTATGTTGCTCTATTATTCTTTTTAAAAATAATGCCGTATATTTAAAGGAAACTTCTCTCTTTCCCTTAACTTTGAGCAAAAGAAATGCTTTACTTAGGCTGATACAACCTTGTGACAATATCCTGCAGGTAGTTGCTCTACAGACTTTAGATTTCTGTTTTCAGAGAGATCTGAAGATAGCTATAGTTCTCTTACTTATTTTGCCTAATATGTGTAAAAGTTTTTTTTTTTTTTTACCCCTCATTATCAATTTTGAAAGGATTTGTCTTAGGTAGGTATTAATCATTTTAGGGGAAAAAAATAATGAAACTATTATTTATCTATTTGCTGATTTTTCCCGATTTTTAATTTTGTGACATTTAAAAATATCAAATTTATATATAATGATGGGGTTATCATGTGATATTTCAATCCACATTTATATTGCATAGTATTTAAAGCAAATCATACATATCTAGGCTAGCCTGGAACCTGCGGTCCTCCTGTCTCAGCTTTCCAAGTACTGAGATTATAGGCATGTACCACCCAACCCAGGTTATCTTGTTCAATATAGTCATTCTTTCTGGAGTATGGTACTATTTCATTGTGGCTTTATTTTGAATTTCTATGAAGATTATTGATGTTGACAGTGTGACACATACATACACATACATACATACACATACATACATACTGGTTGGCCTTCTTTAGAGGAGTATCTACTTTGGTCTATAGCCTGTATTAATTAATTAATTAATTTTTGCTATTGAGTTGTCTGATTTCTTATTTATTCTGGATATTAACCCAAAACTATGTCAGAAGCATTCTGTCATCCCTTCACTCTAATTGTTTACTTTGCTGTACAGGATTTTAGTTTGATGGAATCCTATTTGTCTATTTTTACTTTTCTTTATGTGTGTGTGTGTGCTTTCAGGATCTTATTCAAAAGATTCTTGACATCTCCTCTATGTTTTCTTCTAGTTGTATTATATATACATTTAAGTCTTTAATGCATTTAGAGGTGACTTTTGTAACTTGTGAGAGTGAGAAGTCTAGTCTTCATCTTCTGTATGTAGACACCCAATGTTCCTAACACTTTTTCATTGAAAAGACTGTCATTTCTCTAATATGTATTCTTAGCACCTTTTTCAAAATTCAGTTAGCTATAAATATGTGGAATTATTTCTAGGATCTCTATTCTTTTCCACTTGTTTTTCTGTCTGTTTTTCTGCCAATACATGTTGTTTGTACTACTACAGCATTTTAGTACATTTTGAAGTCAAGTAATATAATGTATTTTATCAAATTTTTGGTCGTGTCCAGTGATATTATTTTCGTCTTTGTGAACTGAGAATCTTAACTTACATCTAAAAATATTGATGCTACTTTTAAGGTTTTGCTTTTTCTTAAAAGCAATAATACACTTATAAAAACATTTTCAGTATTATATTTGTTAATCACCCTTGGAAATTCACATGGGAATTTGAAAATTAGTACTATATTAACTATAATAAAATATTTTGGTAATGGATAATTGGGTAATGTGTAGATGTATGCCTCCACCATATTGTACTCCATTAACATATATGATTACAATGTACCAATAAAACATTAAAATAAAAAATATAATAATATATAATAATAATAAATTTGGTACCTATAGTGTTCAGTAATTTTCAAGTTTTTTTTTTTTCATTTGATACCCACTGTTGTGTTTTTCTAATATTTTTCTTAAACCCTTGACAACAAACTTATTTTCAATATTGGTAAATAAAAAAAATCAAAGCTTTTAGAATTAAATTCTAATAAAGAAGAGAAAATTAATTTCTAAATGAATTTGCTTATTAGGTTAAATATTTCTATCTTTTCCTTTTTGATAAGTAAAATAAAAAATTAAATGCGAGTAAAATAAAAATAAGTGAGTACGGCGGAGTGTGAAAAACACGAGAGAGGTCCGGTACACGTGGCATGTAAAGTTTTAATGGCACGGCTCTCCCGGGGATCAGGGCGAGGCACTGTGGGGCCGGTGCGCCTGTCCGAAGCTAGAGGACGCGGGCTCTCCTTTTCAAGGTGTGCATCATCTCGCGAGATGGGGGTTTTACTCGCGGGAACGCCCAATTCTCGCAGGGGTTTCAGCCCCTCCCTTGCCCTGCAGAGGTCATGTGACACAAAGTCACATGAGTGCAGGACCCAACTTAACATTCCGGCCTTTTGATGGTAGGGATAATGAATGACATTGGACCCTCTAGCTTCTTCCTGCTGTCAAGGGGCGTCGTCAGGGGGCCCCAGGCCGGGAGGAGTCGGGAGTCCAGTTCCCCAGAAGGGGGTGCAGGTGGGTGCATAGCTGCAGTGCGAATTGGAGGTTACCCTGGACAGCTTAGTGATGTGCGCTTGAGGAGGCTTGAACAGGCAAGGGCTATTAAAGAAAAAAACAAATCATGAGATTGAGCAGGAGACCAAAAAGGAGACTGGCTTACTCAGTACCTGGAGAGCTACCCTGAGCTGGCAAAGAGGATGGAGGTTGAGGGATCCAGAAGCCATCAGTCTTCAGCCAGGCTGAGTAGGGCCAGCGGCGGGGCCTGGTCTGGAAAGGTGCTCCCCCTGTGTTGAGGCACCTGGGGCTCACCCTTTTCCAAGGGCACTGTTCCAGTGGCCCTCCTGGCCACACGCCGAGCAGTCTGATTGGTAGGCGTGGCTTTACCCCACTTCAGGCAGGCTCCTGGAGGTAGTTGTTGTTGCAGTCCTCCACACCTAGGTGGCGCTCCAGAGGGCTGAGCCGCCACCGCCAGCCGAAGGGCAGCTACCAGGGATCCGCTTTTTGGCAAAGTCGGAGTGTACGCTCCATCTCCGCCTGTTTCTCTCTTGAATTAAAACTTAGATGCCATGTTAAGGTTCTGTCAGCTGCGACGGACCTATACTCACAAAGAGCGCGTCCCGGGGCTGGTGTCCGGCAAGAATGGCAACGCAGACTCCCCATGGGCAGAGGGTGTCGCCCCAGCCCCGGCCCGGCGTTTCCCACAGCACCTAGGGCGCGCCCGAGCGGGCCGCCCAGCAAAATTGCAGTCTGGCGCGGGCCAAGATGGCGACTGTGACATCACCAGGCAGCGACTATGCGCCATCACAAAATTGCAGCTGGCGGGAAAATAAATGGAAGCTGATGGGGGAGAGCATTTGGAGGGATACCAGACCACTTAGAAAAGTTCCTAACTGTTCCTGGGTCACCGCAACCTATTTCCCAACTCGTATCAAGGCAGACAGGCTCTCAGGGCATCTGCTAGTATAAAGGTTCGACTCCCCATAATTGGTTCGCAGGCGGAAACGAAGAACAGGAAATGGGCGTCCCCAATTTCCCTGCTCAATCGTTCGGAAACGGAGGTTAAGAGATAGGGAAGAACGTCTTCATTCCTTCTCAAAACCGGAGGATGACCTGGTCATCCGCAGCGTGGTCCCAGTGGACCATGGGACAATGGGTCACCAAGCGCTTGGATTTTAAGGTCCCAGTGGACCGGAAGACCCAAGTCCGGAACCCGCTAACCAAGGGAAGGAGGCAGTTTACCGGAGTATAGTGATGTCGGCCAGCGCTGGCTGTGACAGAAGCGCTGAGAAGCTGCTGGGGGCGCGGTGGAGCCAGGGCGCGCGGATGCCGGTGGCTGGTGTGGACGGCACTGGCGGCTGGTGCAGGTGGGATCAGTGGGGGTGCGCAGGCGGCATGGCTTGCCGGGCCCGCGGCGTGGAGACAAAATGGCTTCCAGGCACACGCCAGACGCTGAGGCTGGGCCCCGAGGAGCACCGCCAGTGAGCCTGGCTCGGGGCGGGTGGGGAAAACCGGCCAGAGGTCCCGGCGGTGACCGGAGAACCAAGCTGGAACGGTGCTTTAGGAGGTACAAGTGGCAGGCAGAGGTCCTGGCCCGCGCAGGCGGTTGGCAGGCAGAGCAAGTGCCAAGCTGCCTGGCTCGGGCCAGAAAGATGGCCGCCGACTCCTAGGATTGGTTAGGAGTGGAAAGTGGGAGGGATTAAAGATTGTGAGGCCTCCAGTGAGGCCATGAGGTGGGAGGGGTTAAGGATGGCGAGGCCTCCAGTGAGGCCATGAGGTGGGAGGGGTTAAGGATGGCGAGGCCTCCAGTGAGGCCATGAGGTAGGAGGGGTTAAAGATGGCAAGGCCTCCAGTGAGGCCATGAGGGAGGGGTTAAGGATGACGAGGCCTCCAGTGAGGCCATGAGGTGGGAGGGGTTAAAGATGGCAAGGCCTCCAGTGAGGCCATGAGGTGGGAGGGGTTAAGGATGATGAGGCCTCCAGTGAGGCTATGAGGTGGGAGGGGTTAAGGATGGCGAGGCCTCCAGTGAGGCCATGAGGTAGGAGGGGTTAAGGATGGTGAGGCCTCCAGTGAGGCCATGAGGTGGGAGGGGTTAAAGATGGTGGGGCCAAGATGGCGGCCCCCCCAGTGATTCCACGTGTCCAAGATGGCGGGCCAAAGCTGGCGACCCCCCCCCCCAGTAATTCCATGTGGCTGCTTACCGGAATGGCCAGGCCCAGGCAGCAGGGGTGGGCAGGCACAGGGTGAAGGGTGCCAGGGCGCAAGTCCGAGTGGAGGAACCAGCTGGAGCGCGGGCTGGACTTGGCGGGCTGGGGGCTGTTTAGCAGAGTGGCGGCCACCTAGATGGAGGAGGCAGGCGGCCCCGGCAGGCGGGTCTAAGCAACGCCAAGCGCGGAGAAGACATAGGCGCGCGGTGTGGCGCAGTCCGCGGGCGGCGCGGTCCCATTCCAGCAGCGGGTGGCGTGGGCAGGCGGGAACGGCGGTTTTAGGAGGTCCAAGCGGCAGGCAGAGGTCCTGGCCCGTGCAGGAGGTAGTCCACGCAGGCACGGGGCGGCAGCGGCGGCAGTGGTGGGAGCAACGCCTGCAAGCGGAGCGCTGGTGTGGGACCTCACAGTCGAGCTGCTGGCGGGTTGGAGAGTCCGGGGCTCAAAAAGAGAGTAAAAATAAAAAGAGAAAACAGAAAAAAAAAAAGGAAAAAAAATGGGGAGGGACCCAAGAGTTCTCCCGGTTCGGCACCAAAAGATAAGTAAAATAAAAAATTAAATGCGAGTAAAATAAAAATAAGTGAGTACGGCGGAGTGTGAAAAACACGAGAGAGGTCCGGTACACGTGGCATGTAAAGTTTTAATGGCACGGCTCTCCCGGGGATCAGGGCGAGGCACTGTGGGGCCGGCGCGCCTGTCCGAAGCTAGAGGACGCGGGCTCTCCTTTTCAAGGTATGCATCATCTCGCGAGATGGGGGTTTTACTCGCGGGAACGCCCAATTCTCGCGGGGGTTTCAGCCCCTCCCTTGCCCTGCAGAGGTCATGTGACACAAAGTCACATGAGTGCAGGACCCAACTTAACACTTTTATTGAAAGATAACTTGAATAATTTATATCAGTATTTCATTTTTACACCAAATTCTCTAGTTTTATTTCCTTATTAAGAATGGTATTAGTTATAGGATTTTTCTAAATCTTTTTTCAAAATATGAAGTATATTTTTTAATCCAAGTTTCTGAGGGTTATTATCATAAATTAATTTGAACTTTCTCAAATGCTTTTTCTGCATCTATTGAGATAATTTCTTATTATTCTTTATTTGGTTGATCTTGTGACTTATTCTTGATATGTCCATCATTTGCTTTTTTTATAATGCCATTTTTAATTTTAATGTGTTGATTATGCTTCTCTTAAAAAAGAAGTTGCAAAGAATTCCCTTCTCCTATACTTCTTAAAGGACAAATGGACAAGACCACTATTATTTCTTCCCTAACTCTGTGACAGAAATAATCTATGAAATTATCCAAGTTTTTATTCCTGAGAATGTCTATTTGGTTGCAAATGCAGTTTTTAATTGATACACAGTTTCTCAGGTATCCTTGTTTTCTCTTGTTAGTATATATTTGAAAAGATTTAGATGGAAAAATTCATTCTCAATTTTAAACTATCAGATATTAAACTTTGAAAATATTTTAAATCTTTAAAATTATGCATATATATATATATACATATATATATATATATATATATATATATATATATATATATATATATATATATATACTCTAGGAAAGTAATTTACTTTTCAGATTATTCAAAAGTTAAATATAGTAATTTCAGGTCTTGGCACCACAAGCTCAATGCTCACTACAAAGGCAACAGTAATCTTACTTTACTTTTGGGTGTTCCATTCAAACAAACAGCTACTAAATTCAGAGCATGCAAGTCCAAATTTATTTATGAGACTAAGACAAAAATTGACAACCAAGAACACGACCAGAATTCTAAATAAAATGGAGGTTGTTGTATGTTGTGTATCTGCTTTATAGTAAAGAGTAATTAGCAGTTGGGTGTAGAGATACAACCCTAGGAATGACTGACACAGGAGGATAGTAAGTTAGAGGCCAGACTCAGTGACTTAGACAAACCTTCAGCAAGCTTAGAAAAATTTAATTTCAAAATAAAAGGATCTAGGGGTGTAGTTCAGAGGTAGAATGCACCTGATTTGATGCCAAGTACCAAAGATAAATAAATAAAGACAAATTAACTGTTTTTTTGTGTGTTATTAAGAGAAGCCCAGAATTGGATTATCACAAAACTCTTGATATCTAATGTGTGGAGGGCAGTAAGCTGTAATGTAGAATGTGTTTGTGAATGGCCAAGTTAAGAAATGTAAATAGGACATAGAAAAACATACTTTAGAAAAAATTAAAATAATACAAGGGTTTCCTAAGGGGTAATCTGAAGAGAGGGAAATTTGGGGATTCAAATGCGAACTTGATCATGATGTGGAAGGGGGATCTGAAGCCATCTCTTCTAAGCATTAGCAGGTGAGTAGAATAGTTAAGTCTGGTGATTAGCACTTGCAGAGCATCACAAATGTACTGGGTGATGCAGAGCAGTTAACTCTCAAATGGAATACAGAGGCTCTCTTTTTAAATAAAATTGGAGTATTGTAGTCATACATCTTAATGGGTTATAAGATGGTAGAGGAAGCACATATCACTCATTTAGCCCTTCTCCAATTCCCATCCCATTTCTTTCCCCTTCCTCTTCTTATTTTGGCTTAGTGATCGACTTTGATATGTTTGTGAATGTACATCATGTACACTAGCAAATTTCCTTCTTTTCCCCTCCTATCTCCCTCAGCATTTGATCATCTATGTTTTCTTCTTCTTTGCCTAGAGTTCTTCCTATGATTCTTTTTCTACCTATCTTTCACATATTAGGGGTATTATTCTGTATAGCAAAGAAAACTATCAAGAACCTCAACAGAGAGCCAACAGAATGGGAGAAACTACAGAATCAGAGCTGGGCATGGTGGCACACATCTAAAATCCCAGCATGTAAGAGGCAAGATAGGAGGATTGCAGGTTTGAGGCTAGTATCAGCAACTTAGATCCTTAGAAACTTAGTGAGACCCTGTTTCAAAACATAAGCAAATAATATAATATAGATAGACAGATAGATAGATGATAAATAGATAGATAGATAGATAGATAGATATTATCTACATATATATGGCCTGGAGGAATATCTCAGATGTTAAACACCCCTGGGTTACACCCGTGGTACCAAAATGTTTAAAAATATAAATAAGTAAATAAATATTAAAATGCACCAGTTGTTCAACAAAAGGTGCACCTAATTGCCATATACTGTGGAAATTAGAGCAATCCCCCAAAACACATTTTTTTTCAGGTCTAGGAATGGAACCCAGGCATTTGACCTCTGAGCTATACCCCCTGCCCTATTTTTTATTCTTTATTTTGAAACTGGGTCTCACTGAGTTGCAGAGGGCCTCAGTACATAGCTGAGGCTGTCCACGAACTGCAATCCTCCAGGTCTCAGCCTCCCGAATGCTGGGATTACAAGCATGTGCCACAATGCCTGGCTCCAAAACACATTTTTTAACAGAAGATTTAAATTACCATGCTACTATAGGATGTTTTAGCTTTCTCCTGATGTTGAAATAGTCATCTACAGAGTTTGCACCAATTTAGAGTAAAATCAGAGAGTATTTAAACACTAGATAGAGTGATTGCATAATCTTCATTCTAGAATTGTATGGTTTGTTTCCTATACTCTTTAGATATTAAGAATCTACTATTATCGCTTTGTAGGAGAAAAATATCATTCTTACATTTAGCTTTCACATACTTTGCTAGGTTCATTGCTGAGGCGCCATAACAAGAAACAGCATACAAAAACTTTTTTCACATAAAACTCATGTGATAAAGGAAATTTTATAAGGAAGTAAAAGATGAAAGAAACAGTGAACTTGTGGGGAGCCATTAAGGTCTTCCCCTTATCTTTACTAAAAGCATACTTCTGACTGTCCTTCTGCCCAGAGTCAACAAGGATTGGGGTCAAGGAGGCTTCAAAGTAATTAATGTTAATGATGCTATTGTTCTGTCTGAGCTAAGGCTAGGTTTGTGTTGTTTGTGTTGCAACAGGGTATTGTTTGACCTGCCTGGACTTTGGACTTTTTCTCATCCAGGGTAACCTAAAGCTAAAAACTATAAATATCACAAGAGAAGAAGCCTCAGGGTCGGCCAATAGAGATATCTACCCTGGAGTGTACTGGCAATCCTTCCATGTTTAGGAATAAATAATATTTGGAATTTAATTCTTAAGAGTTATATTATTTCATCCTCACTCCTCTCTTCGGAACCCGTACTTTTGCTGGCTGGCTCCAGCATAAACTATTGTATTTTTATGCCAAGTTTGATGAAGGAATAATCATGGAAAAGTATGATTGGATTAAAAAGTCTGATCTAAAAAGAATAGGCTAAGGGGAACTTAGCAAAGCCTTTTTGTGTAGATTGAAATCTTACTTGTGTCTCTGTGTCTTGTCTTTTATGTGTCCCTGTACTTTAAGAGGTAAAAATATTCCTCTTCTCTGCATATAGGAGGGATAACCTCTCAAATGAGAGTCTTAGAACTTCCTCAATAGAAGGTGAGATAATCTTTCCTAGGGTTTTCCACCTGCTTCCAGGAAGAAGACAGAGGAGGAGTGACTTCTGTATTCCTGCTTGCTGTTTTTTCAAATACTAAGATACATATTTTGGGGTAGCTGATCCTGAGCCCTATTTGCATAAATGACAATATCAGTTTACATTAGAATGTTCTCTCTAAGGGAAAATATCTTTGTTGTTCAAGGTTGAGTCAATATTAATTTAGCTTTGTATATCATCTTTAAGAATATAGCATTTTTGAGAATTAAGAATAAACAAGTCTAAAAGCCTTGAAGTCGCATTGGGAGTCAGGAAGCTGACTCATAAGCCAAATTAAACATTTCCTAAAAATGTCATCCAGAGTTCTGAAGGGTCATTTTATTTTCCGGGTGCGTATTTCAGAGCAGCATGACATTTTCTTAATCTTGTTTTATGTTGTAAAATACTGCAATGAAATAGAAGTTAAGGTTAACATATTTTAGAATCTATTCTTTTAAAAAGAAATACATTTCAATTTTTGGCTTTTTATACACACTGAAACTCCCCAGAGTACAGACATGCTATTGTTTAATAAAGGTTAATTTAAATTCATCAAGTGCTCACTGCCCTCACAGAAGGGGTAGAGGAAAATTTAACAAAAGTTTCTCTAATTATAATGTAATGAGTAACTAATATTCCTTTGAAAGGGAAGGGGCATAAGGGTAAAATACAAAATGTTCTTTGATTACTATTGTTTTATGTTAGTAGAACTCTGGCTTGGGTCTGTGGGTGTGCACACATCACCTACCGAGAACAGTTCCTTTTGATGGGATTGCCATGGTGATAAGTGCATTTGACTTTGATCTTACCTCCTTGAAGTCACTCCAGGTTAGTCCCTTGGAAGTTGGTTCAGTTATGACCCTGTCCATTGCAATGCACAGGCTCCTGAATGCCTTCATTAGCTGTCTCCTCCCCAGTCTGCTGCCTTCTGTCTGTACTACTGATAAGTGGTCCTCCACTCCTCACGCTACTTGTTATGTATTGTCTTGCACTGACTATATTATAAGAATGCTATTTGAGAGGATGCAGATGTACTTTGTGTTGCGGGAGTGAAATGTGCGTGGTGTGTGTGTGGGGAGAAGTAATTCCCCCACCACCACCACACAAACAGACAAACAGAAAAACCGTGGATTCTTGTCCTAAGCTAAGAATAAATATTCATCGCTTGGACCGTTGCTGAAGATTTAAAGGAGTTTATTAGAAAGATAGAAATACAGAAAATAGAAATACAGCCCCATGCCAAGATGGCATGAGGGGATGACTCGAATGAGTACACGAAAGGGCTTACATGTGGACTTGGCCTTTTATATCCATGACCTCCATCTTGTTTGCGTGACTCTGACATAGTGAACCATCCCTGTAAGGTACCTCCCCCAGCAAGGTGAGGTGAGGTGTCTCCTTTCAAGAAGAGCAAGGTCAAACCCTGCCCCATCCTCCCTAGCTCATCATGCAGATCTGCCTTTAGAAAGAGGAAGCCCTTGCTCTCCTCTATTGACTTGTTAATTACTTTGAGCTAGGTTGATTTACATTGGAATAGCTGCCTGTTTTAGGCAGAAACCAAGTCCTTTCTTTATCCATGTCTGCCTCCATTTTAACACAACTATTTTGAAATATACCAATTATTTTCTTTTGAAATATATTAATAATCAAAGCTTTCCCAAGTCTTCCTCAGTCATTCCCAATACTGGCACACTTTGCCTTTTTACAATTTGGATTTTCATTATTTCTAAATTTTCCAAAAGGTCTCTTTTAGGATTTTTTTTTAATTATTAAATGATACAAGCAAGTTGACTATATATATATATATATATATATATATATATATTTTTTTTTTTTTTTTTTTTTTTTTCTCTTTCCCTATATGGATATAAAGAAAAAAAATGGGAGGAACATATAAAAATAGAAGGATAGAAAAAGAAGGAAAACAAGCCAGGTGTGGTGGCGCACTCCTGTAATCCCAGAGCTTGGGAGGCTGCAACAGGAGAGCACACAGGTTCAAAGCCAGTCTCAGCTACTGAATGAGGCTCTCAGCAGATTAGGGAGACCCTGTTTCCAAATAATGTATAAAATAGGTCTTGTAGGATAGCCCGGAGGTACAAAAGCCCCTGGATTCCACCCCTAGTACAACCAAAATAAAAGAAAAAAGGAAAAGAAGGAAAACAAAAGAAAGGATATAAAATATGTGTGAGTTCTGTTTTATACTTGTTAAAAATTATAAATGATTAAAAAAAAAATATATATATATACATATATATATATATATATATATATATATATATATATATATTTCTCTTCCTTAGGACTTTACCTTATTATGTATTTCGCCAATTTTCATTCATTGCTGCTTCAGTTATACTTGATAACTTAAAGTTGGTCTCTTTTACTAAGTTTTGTACTTGTTTTTCATTTTTATTTATCACCACAATGAAAAATTCTATTACTGAATTTCTCACTATATTTTTTCTTGCATCACAAATTTTACAGCTTTTCATGACATACAAACACTCAGTCTTTAATTTCCTATGCTGGAATTGTGCCATTTTATAGATTTCTACCCCTATGTGGATTTAGGATTCAAAAAGCTTTGTTATCTCTTCTTCATATCTCACTGTATTGTTCAACACTTATTTTCAAATTGGTTTTCCATGTCAGTACACAAAACATGGAGATGACAATTTGAGGGATGATTTAAAAAGACAAGAACCAATCCATTTTTAGTTTCTAGAGATATTTTGCACTAAAGTCATAGGCTTTCATTATTCAAGACAAATTAAGATTTATGAAATTGCATTCCATCTAAAAGTATGGGCATGATGTTGGCAACTGTGGATTTATGAAATAAAAGATGAAAATACATTTTTCTTTGGTGGTTAGGAAGGCTGTTCAAATGGTAATAAGCTGGAATTATCATTTAAAAAGATCTCTTATTTCCCTGTAAAATTATAGCAGCCACTTTTAAAATAAAATTTTCTATCTCTTAGAGAAAAATGATCCATCATTACTGTTATTGAGATTTTTTCCCCACCTAAACTAATGAAGGTAACCCTGCTTTTATGTTGTAAAATAAAGAACTGATTTTTAAGCATCTATCCACCAGCATTTTTTACATCAAGGTATATTATATGGATTCATAATTTAAAAAATCAAAACGACTGTTTCTCTTAAAAATATTAAGTACAAAGAGTTTAATAGAATTTGTGAGGTTCAATTTTTGCTCTAGTGGTTGGTTTGAAAATTAAACTAGCAGTGAACAACTTTTTGTTTTTAATTAGTTTCTTTTTCAGCTTTAGATTTTTACCACATGATCAAATTGTCTCACTTTATGCAAAAACACAAAATTAATTTTTACATGTAAAAGGGTAATTGTAGAACTTGGTCCATAGCTGCTTCTTTATTATGACAGCTCTGTCTTTACTTTAGTATGTGCATGAATCCATATGTAATAGTTCCTGTTTTTCTGTAAGAAGTATCATTGCCTTCCTCTTATCTAGAAGCCTAGCTTTTATTAAAGTGATATGAGGACAATTTTATATTTTTTGAAATAGGATGGCTATGTTTCTGATAATTGTATTTCTCGGGTTGAGATCTCTCAGTAGGTGTAATCACTTCATATTCTTATTGACAGTCCTAGACCTTTATATTGCTTTGGTTTTCATTTGGACCCCCTTCGTCTATTCCCCTTGCTCTTTTCAGGATCTAGACCTTGACATTGATTTTCCCTTGGCTACATGCTGAAATATGTCTTTCTGACTGTCCTATTCATAATTTGGTGCCAGAGGTTTTCTTTCAATATAGTATTTAGTAGCATGGGCTTTGGGATTATTTGGCCATAAAAGACCATTTCTATCTCATACTTACTGCAAACCTAAAACAATTTATACAACCTCTGTGAGCCTTAGTTTCCAATGTTGGAAAATTAGATTAATAATGACACATAATTCAATTGGATGTGGTAGTGCACGGTTGTAATCCCAGTATATGGGAAGGTGAGTCAAAAGAATTGCAGATTCAAGGCCAGCCTCAGAAATTTTGCAAGAGCCTTAGTTACTTAGCTAAACCCCACTTCAAAATAAAATATAAAAATGTGCTGAGGGTATTGGTCAGAGGTAGAATGGCTCCAGGTTTAATTTCCAGTACCAAAATAATAATAATGATAATAATAATAATAATAATAATAATAACAACAACAACAACAACATCAACAACAGCAAACACATAAACTCATAAAGAGGATTAACACAGATCAAATGACATAAAATACTATGACTGTTAAATAATATATGTTCAAAAACTAAAAGTATTATATATACATTTTTACACACTGTGTCTGCCAACAGATAATAGATTTCTCAAGAATAGGAAGAAACTTCTGGTTTTTGTGTTTCTTGTTTTGTTTTGTTTTACTAAATATGATGGAGCTGACACAGAAGAAAATTCCCCAATAAATGATATTATTGCAATTTCATGCAATTCAGCCAAATAATATGGTCTGCCTCACCTCTCCATTTTGTAGTTTTGTCCTTAATCATACAAGAACTCTACATCTTCAGGTACTTCATTACTGCCTTTCTTAGGAGTTTCTCTCTTTCTCTATTGAAGCCATCGTTTCTAATGTCATGAAAGAAATAATGATACCATTTAGGTTCATTCAAGATAGTCCAAAATAGGACTTTCTAACAGTAACTGAAGGAACTGAACCTATCACTGAGATTGGTCAAATTTGTCAGCGTTTACCTTTTCTTTCTTTATACAACTCAAACTTTATAGATTTCAATCCTAAATTAAATTTATCCTTTGTTACTTTTTTTTCTTCCAAGTAATTTATTTTAGCATTCTAATTAATGGCCAGAATTAGAGAGGATCTCTTATTCAATGTATGAATCATTTAGAAAACATTAGTATCCTTCTTATAAACCCAAGTGATGGGAAATTCACTGCCTCATAAAACATCTTTTTCCTTATTACTAATTAGAAGGTTCTCTTTGTTAAGCTGGTTTCTATCTTCAAGAAAGTTTTTCCTTTGATTCTAATCCTATCTTTCAGATGCAGAAAAGTAAGCCTGATTCAATCCTGAGAACTTTCAGTCATTTAAAAGCTATTTGCTACCTCTTTGAGACTACACTTTAGATAAAAGTATTTACTTCAATTGTGATATTTTGATATTTCTTTTAATGAGGATTGAACCCAAGAGACAATTTGACCTCTGAGCATCCCCAGCGCCTGCTTGCTTATTTATTTATTTATTTATTTATTTATTTATTTATTTATTTATTTATTTTAAACAGTCTCACTAAGATTTCGAGGGTCTGGTTGAATTGGTGAGGCTAGCATTGAACATGGGATCCTCCTGTCTCAGCCTCCTAAGTATTGAGATTACTGCCCTTTGTCACTGCACCTCCCTTGCTTTATAGATCTTAATATTTAATTCTCCAAATGATAATTTTCAGACAAATTGGTCTTTCTGAGTACTTGTTAATTATCCATATCCTGATTAAGAGTAGGACTGTGATCTATCCAACTGGGAAAATTGTTTCAAATATTCTCTGGATAACAAGTTCTAGATATGGTTTAGATCATCCAGTGGCCAATAACTACTAAATTTTGCTGAAATTTTTGCCAACTGGAAACTTAGCACTTTTATTATTTTCTTCTGATACTCATTTATTTTTTTCATTCCTTGAAATTAATAGATTGTTTTAGCAGACATAAGTTTTGTCCTATTAAATTCTATTGCGATATTTTATTCTTTCCATTAACACACTACCAAAATATTTTTGGATTCTGATTTTATCAGTATCTCAGTCTCCCAAATACATGCTATCCACCTCTGGAATTACTTTTCTTTCCAACTGCCTAATACCTAAGCTCATTAACATTTATAGCATTTCTAAAACTACGCTTTTACTGAAACATCTCTTATTTTAAACCAAAAATAAGTTCTATGACATCCAAATTTCAAGATAATTATGTAAATATATAATCTGAAAATTTTAGGCTTCTATCATTTTTATATTATAAATAATATAATATTTTCTATTATGTTTATATTATAAATAATATACTTTCATTGACATTGAATACTTATGTTATCAACTTTGTTTTTAATATATAAGCATGTCATGTTATTTCATAGAAACTAATTGTTACTCTTTACTTGTCAAATATATTTTAATCATTCATATCAAAAGGCACAATGGTCTAAATTGACTAACTGTAGTATAATTATTATAATTTCCATAAGAGTTTAAATTTCAGTTAATAAAAACTCAAGGTAATCGATCAAAAAAGATATAGAAACCCAGGTGTGTTTTGGTGGGGCTTGGTAAATCCAAACAGTAGGGGAGAAAAGGTGTAAGTGAAAAATTTTTGTTAGTTCTTGCTGTTCTTTCTTTTTTATTTTTGCATTGGATTGTTTCAGAATAAATTTATTTTAGATTCTGCCTCTTCTGTCCACTTAGCCTACAATTTGATGGGTCTTCTTTATCTCCACAAGATGATTTTAGCTAAAACCCGTATCTCCTATCTGGAGACAATGGCTTCCTACTAGCCTCCTCTGAGACTATGCAACCGCAACATGAAAAACTGAAGGAATTTTTTAAGTAAAAATCTTGTTTTCATGCATCTACTCTGTTACTGGCATAGAACAGTAAAGATCTAATGGCTTAGTTCTTGAGATAAATTTCCGTATCTTGACATCTTCCAAACCCCAATTCTTTCCTCATATTGTTTCTTATCTACATATGTGCATATATATGTACATACATATATGAGTCTACATATATATCCATATATATATTAAAATATACATATATACTCACACATGTATATACTCATGTTTCCAAATAAATATATGTGAAATATGCATACATAAGAACATTCATATGAATAATATATATTTATATAATTTGTTATATATATTTTTAAAATATATTTAAATATATATATATAAACACATGGATATTTTCATATTATCTACATATACCATATATATTTTATATAAGAAGTTTGGAAGGATGGATGAAAAGATAAAATATGCATGTTTTTGTCTAATTCAGAACTAACATTTAAGCATTCAGTTTTTGAAAATGCTCTCACATGCCCATAAGAAACTATATCAAATATGTAATTTTAATTGCAAAATAAAGAAAATAATATAATGGCCATCACTAGAGTCATAGGCATAATGCCATTCAACTGATAAAATAAATAAATCAGAGCTATTGCATTATTATGAATAGATCCCCCCAAATAAGTTAGACAACAATTTAATTTGTAGAATGATATGCACAAATAAGTAGATTTTATATAAATTACAAATCAATATATTTAGTCTACATATGAATTTATGGTCTCAAATATATATAAAAAAAATAAAGATTCTGGGATGATGGTGAGCTTTCCTAGCCCCAGGAATCTGTCATTCCAAGCACACAGCAATTGTACTGGCAGAATCTGGCTGATGGACCTGTTTTAGAACTCTGGAGTATATTGAGAGCTTATGCTGCTCAGAGGAAGGTTTGGATAGTCTATTTTGATCACTTTCAGCTCTATGGGTACATTTTCTCTAAATAAAATCAGGGTACAGTTTTTGAAGAATGTTGCAACACCGGCAACATATAGAGATCGTTATACCAGGGAAGCAATGGCTGAGCTGTGTGACATCAGGGCTCGTATTCTACAAAATTAGCTTATGCCATTACACCACCAGTGCAGGCTTTGTTACATAGGGGAAAGGTCAGTTCTCTTTTAGCTAACTACCTCATTGTGTGGGGATTTTTCATAGCCTTTAGCACTGCACACACACACACACACACACACACACACACACACACTCGTTCAGAATTCCTCTCTTCTTCCAAATCTCTGTCCTTTCTCCCCAGGGCATATTGCCTGTTCTTTTCAGCCAAGTCATCCTTCAGCATTCTGGGCCGCATGAGTGCAGCTCAAATGTAATGCCAAACAAATCAACAGAATAGCTGTCAGGCCTTCACTGGAAACAATATTAGCCTTGTCTGTTCATACTGAGAGCAGAATGGAAGTGACACAAATAAAATGTAATGGGATAAAATATATTGCTCAATGTACAGTAACAAGGAACTACTGGTTGACAATTTTTTTCTCCTCGCTGCATTCCACTCTCATTGCTCTATGATCTCTTCATAGTGTTATTTAATGAAAGCACCCATATCAGCCTCAAACACCTAGGAGTGTGATAGATGTATTTTAATAAATGCATCGAAGAATGGAAGTAAAATCTGATTCAACAGATTAGCTGTTTCTTAACAAATGAATAAATGGATAAGTTAAGTTTGAAGAATTGATTATAGAATTGGTACTTAGAATTCTAAAGCTGAAAAATTACTGGCTTAAAACTTATAGCATACACTTACTTTCTCTGGAAATTAATCCTTTACACAAGTTTCCTCATATGTAGTTATTTTAATACTAGTTGAAAAGAAAATTCATTACCATATTCATTCCAATGATCTATAGTATCAAATACCTGAATATCTTTTTTTCCCCCCTTTGGCACAGGGGATTGAACCCAAGAGTATTCTACCTTTGAGCTATACCCCCAGCCATTATTTTATTTTTATTTTTAAACAGGGTCTCACTGAGTTGTTAAGGGTCTGACTAAATTGCTAAGGCTGGTCTTCAACTGGCAATCCTCCTGTTTCAACCTCCCAATTACTGGGATTATAGGTGTGTGCCACCATGCCAGGTTCTGAATGTTTTTTATATTCATAATGATCATTATGAATTCTACCCACAGAACCTATCCACGATGGACTGTAGGTATGAGAGAGACACTAAAGAGAATATATAACCCACTATTATTGTCTTTGGATTTCATATAATTTAATATGATTTCAAATGAAAGAATGTGATACCTTTAAATCTACAATATCACTTTGCTTAATATACTTTTCTTCTGTTTCAATAAATTGAATATTCAAAATTAAATAAAAAAGATGAAAGTGCGAAGAATTGATCAGCTTTTTTCAATTTCTAATATATCCATGGTACTATTTTGCTCTTTATGTACCAAATCTATTTTCATCTTTGAAACAAAATAGGCACTGCAATTCTACTCTCAAAAGAAACAGGTATAGGAAATGTAGGACACATGTCTGAGGTCCAACAGGAAGTAACAGGGCTGTCCCTTAAATCTGTGTCTCTATAGCCAGAAAGTCCAAGTTTACGTGTGCATTCCTGGCCCCTCAGCTATGTTTATCGGTTTTATTTTTCCTGAACTGCATCAGAATAAAAGATCCAGAGATATTCTTGGCAAAAGATTGACTTGATAAAACACACATGCCATTGGTTCTTCACTAACATTTAACATTCGCGATACTGTTTGCTGAACGAAGAGAAATGCTAAGACTCGAGACCAAATGTTTACTGAGCAGATTATTCTTGATGGCCTTCTGCTTAAAAGTTTAAAATTAAAAATAGAATGCCATTCACTACTCATCCCCTGCCAAACTGTGTAGGAGCAGCCACACGTTGTCAGGCTAGGCTTCCGAAACTCGGAGCTCGGCAGTACATCTTCCTCTGCCCCAGTGTTAATATCTTCTCTTCTCTTTTAGAACAGAAAATAGTAACTAATAGCTTTAATAGCTGCCACTTTCATCACTTTAACTGCAAATAAACTCAGTTTTTCTTTCACCCTTCAGAATCTACAGATCACGAATGGCCACCTCTGGCTTTATGGAGTCCTGGTACCGTTGCTTTGAGGGAATTAACTACCGTGCTTCCCCAAATATGTCTAGCCACAAAAATGATAAATGATGCTAACGGAGCAAAGATAGGATCTGGGGAGGCTGTAAATATGTTCCTGTGTTCTGTGAATGTACTTTGGGTTTCTTACCTCGAGGGAACATGGTGGCACTTGTATTATGTGGTAGAAGAAAATAGGAGTGTTCTTTTCTCTTTTGACAGAATGCATAGAGCAAGGGGACTTTGCCCCAGAGTTTTGGGGGATAGAATGAAACAAAATCTTTCCTTTTTAAAAAATCTGTTTAGCCAAGGAAAAACCCAGTGGAAGTATTAGTGGAAGGCATTGGTGATTCTGCAGCCACATGTCTTGGTGTGTGAGGTAGTTGTCTTGGTCAACAGTTTCACTGCTGAATTACAAAGCAAGTAACCATAAAACCTAGATGAAGAAAATGTATCTGCTCACAGTTTCAGAGATTTAGAGGTTTGATCTAAATCAGGCTAGGTCTATGTGATAAGTCGGGTCCCCCCACACACATGATCTCATGGAGGGGACAGGAGGGAGAACCCTGGAGGCCAAGATATTGTGAGTCCCGGTGCTTCGAGACTCCAGGCCTCTTGTGACTACAGATACTGTGAGAGAATCAGCATTCCCATGCTTAGTCCCAAACCCCAAAATACTGGGTTAAAAGCAGAAGTACTTCCACCCAGCCGGGCGGTGACTCAGACAGCCAATTGGGACTGGTCCCTTCCCCACGACTGGCTGACCCATCTCCGAAGGTACTGATTAAAAGCAGATTATGTATATTGCTGGCTGATTGCCTCCTTCATAATCTCTCCAAACCTTTAAATCTTTCACTATGGAGCTCAGGGAATGGAGCCAAAAAGCAGAAAGAGGGAGAGAGCCAGGCACTGCTCTCATATTGTGGAGGCTGGAACCAGAGAGCAAGCAAGTAAAGGGATTAAAAAACACAAGTACAGTACCTTTGGTCACAGCTCCAGGGACTCACCTTCTTCAATCATGCTGGACTTGTATAGTTTACTCCCCAGTAAACCTATCACAATGGATATATTGAGTGATTAGATTACATCAGTGGCTTAATCACATCAACTCTGAACACTGATACATAAGCTCTTCAGTAGACACTCTATAACCATAAGACCAGGCAAGTAATCATACAATGACTAGGGGAGAGTAGCCTGGCTTTAATTTCCACCTCTGCTATGTGCAACCTATATTACCTAAGACATGAAAGGCAAGTTTCCTGAACCTTCATTTTACCATTTGTTAATATGGGACATGGTTAGACTACCTTGCAGAAGTGCCATGAGAATGGTGTTGCCAACTGCATCAATACATAATTTAGTTTGCTTAATTAAATAGAAATTCAGGGCACCAAATTAAATTTGGATTTCAAATGAAAGAAAAATACATTTTCAGCATAAGTGTATCCCAAAGAGCTCATGAGAAAAACATATGCTAAAACAATAATTTTTATTCAAAGTCAAACCTGTTGCTTTATATTTTACCTGGCAGCCTTACTCAGAGAAATAAATTAAAACACACCTATTAGCAAATGCTTACTATAGGCTTGTGGCCCAACAGAATTGTTTTCCTTCTCTACCTCCTACATTTGAGTATCATGTCCTACACAAGAAGTTAGTTTGTAAACTGTAAAATGAACCATAATTTAATGTTGACCCCTTGAAGCTATCACCTAGTAAACGAACAAATGTTCTTTGTTGAGGACTAGATAAAAAATCTCTGCCACTTGCCAAAGATTCCAGGGAAGTTTAGAATATCAAAGTTGAATCTGTTGATAACCATCTTAGGGAGCAAATGTGCTTAACTAAAAAGTCCAAGTAAGTATTACCAAAGATTGTGTGGCACCATTTTTTGGTGGAAACACAGATATTTAATTTTGGGGAGGGTACTGGGAATTGAACACAGGAGACTTCAACCTTTGAGGTAAATCCCCATACTTTTTAAAATTTTGTTTTGTTTTCAAATAGGGTCTCGCTGGATTGCTTGAGGTCTTGCTAAGTTACTGAAGTTGGCCTCAAATCTGAAATTCTCCTGTCTCAGCCTCACAGGTACTAGGATTACAGTTATGTGCCACCAAGCCAAACTACAAGTATTTCATTCGATGATTCAACACCAGCAAGGAATATCTTCACAGTTGGAGAAACTGAGTTCATGAATAATGTATTCATGAAGAACCAGTCAGCGAGAAGGTATGAAAAAAAGAATATTAGAGGCTAATTCCTCAAATTCTAACCAAATTTTTATTTTTCCTTATTTGTCTTAGATGGCAAAAGGAGGGGAAAAAAGACAGAGTATGTGGAAGTTTTTGGAAACCTTCATTAAAAGGCAGCAGAAACCAGGCAAGATGGCACTTGCTTGTAATCCCAGCACTTGGGAGGCTGAGACAGGAGGACTGAAGATTCATACCAGCCTTGGCAATTTAGAGATACTCAAAGCAACCTATCTGTTGCCAAATAAGAAATAAAATAATTGGGCTGGGGGTATGGCTTGGAGGTAGAATGCCTCTGGCATTTTTTACACTCCCTAGTACCCAAAAAATATAAATTAAAAAGGAACTGAAATATTCTAATATAGAAATTAAATATATTTGTCACAATCAAGTCTATTTTTCATCATTCCCATAGAATGAAGAGCAAGTGAGCTTTACTTATAGAGCATTCAAATTAGATTAATGTGTACAAAGGTTGGTAATATGCAGCATAACTCTAATTTTGATTTTACAGTTGGGTTAAGTCCAACCCTCTATCAATGTGCTGTTAAATTCAATTTTAAGAAATTTACTCTGCTGCTCAAAATAATCAGTTTTTCTTGAAAGGATAATTATTAGAAAAGTTCACACTCATTTTTATGTTTATCTATTAAATGTAATAAGCAATACAATATGTATACATTTATCTACCACCTGTAAGTGATAATGTACCCACTCGTTAAAGGTCCCTGTTGTGGAAAAATATCTAGAATTTTTAGTGGTATTTAGATATCAGCGTATAAGAGCTTGGTGTCTGATATGGAAAATGATGCTTGTCCCAGTCTATATAATCTCACAATTTTCTTCATTTTTTCATGAGTGAAATGCAAACCACTTTATTCTAGTAGGGGCTATATTTGTAATATATTGAATTCATATAAACAAACAAGATGAGTGATGTGAAAAACCTTGGCTTAGAATAAGTCTTTATTCATATTAAAAATTTTATATACTTAAACATATGAAAATATTAGGAGACAATTTACTAAGATATTACAATTTTGGACATGCTTTTTGGCCAATATCTACAATGTGGCTACCTAACACTTTGAGGATTCTCTCTCATAGACTTTTTAAAAAAATGAAATCCTTTTTAAAAATGAGATTGTCAATGATATTCTGTTAATGCCAAATAATTGTTTTTAGAATTTTTTTTGCTGTATTTCACCTTTTTATTTTTCTAAAGGCAATGTGAGGCCCACAGGAGGAAGCCTATAGCTTTCATCTTGATTTATAGAGATGATGATAAAAGTTTAGTCTCACAGCTTGTTGCCTACTCCTCTGGTACGATGCAGTCCACAGCATATGTTCAAAGGCAGGTTATCCATAGCTGAGTGCAGCCTGGTTTTAGTAAACATAGCCTACAGTAAGAGTGCACTGAATTTAGGTTCAATTGCACAGGAGAGAAAAGTAAGAATCTACCAATATGCAGTATGTTTTCCAATTAATTTTATGTCTCAGAGCTTTGTTCTGTTTTGTTTCTTTCCAATCCTTAGGAAGTTTAATTCACAGTCCTCAATGATCAATATACAAAATAAATATATTGATGGAATGTTTAGCTCAGGTGTAAATGTTATGACATTAATTCATTCAGAAAATAATTTTCCTGAAGCCCTTATTTGTTTGTTTGTTTATTTACTTATTTATTTGCAGTACTGGGGATTGAACCCAGGGGCATTCTAATTCCAAGTTACACTTCCAGCCCCATTTTTCATCTTTAATTTTTTAATTTTTTTTTTTATTGGTGCATTGTAGTCATTCATCTCCATGGAGTAGAAGATGGTAGAGGCATACAAGTATACATCACTCAATTAGCTCGTACCCAATTCCCATCCCATTCCCTCCCCTCTCCCTACTTCTCATTTTTTGCTTAGTGATTGACTTTGATATGTTTGGGAATGTACATCATGTACATTAGGAAATTTGAAACAGGGTCTCACTAAATTGCAGAGGGCCTCAATAAGTAGCTGAGGCTGGTGGTGAACTTGCAATCCTCCTGTTTCAGCCTCCGAACTACTGAGATTACAAGCATGCACCACCTTGCCCAGCTCCCTGACGCCTTCATATTCAGTAAATATTCTTGCTGGAATAAGGTCCATACTGTCTCACCCATTGTAAGATTGGTAACCTATTTTCAGAAAATAAATATGCAAATTACACATATGGAAGCATGTAATAATGGAAAGTACAAGATGCTACAGGACAATATAACAGAGTTTCAGAGAAGACTTTTGGGAGGTAGTGATATTTAATCTGAGATTCTAAACAAAGAGGCAGAAGGAAGGCCACTCCTGTCAGACAGAAGACTGAAAGCCTGAAGAGACAAGGCAGAGGGGCATGCTGCTGCTCAGAGATGAAGCCAGACTTTGGAAAGTCAATAGCAAGGGAATGACACATTGATTTGCCTTTTCCCTTTGCAGGGACTAGAGAAGGCACTGAAGTTGGTGAGGGAGAACACAGGAAAACTAACATAGTAGCTTAATGCAACGGGACGGCGTCCATGAAAGTCAAAAAAATAGATTTTAGGGGGACTTATACGTATTCATTGTCCTGAATGCATAAGTAAAAAAAAAAAAAAAAAATCAAAATAAAATTTATATATACATACAATTAGTTAGAAATCATAGTGCAAAAGCCGGGCGTGGTGGCGCACGCTTGTAATCCCCACGCTTGGGAGGCAGAGACAGGAGGATCCCGCAGGTTCGAAGCCAGCCGCGCGTGCTGGCTTAGGAGACCCTGTTTCCAAATAAAAATGTAAAAATAGGTCTGGGAGTGTAGCCCGGAGTTAGAAGGGCTTCCAGGAACCCCAGTACCACAAAAAAAAAAAAAAAAAAAAAAACAAACAAAAAAAGAAATCATAGTGCATATTAAAATATTCCTACTTAGATAAATGTCTTTTGAGTAGCCCCAGAGAAGACTGAGCGATACACTGAACCTCAACACATTAAAGAAACCTCAGGCCATGAATGATAAGATAGCATTTTGAGGTCTTTTGCAAAGACACGACTTCATGTAGGCAAAGTGAACTCTCTTTTCTTTCCAACAGAAAGTTGAGTCCCACTATAACCAAGGGCAGAGAAGGGTGTGATTTCCTGTTTGTGCTTCTCCTGGAGCTCCCTCATCTTTTCTTTTCTTCCCCTTTCTACTCAGCTTACACACAGCACCTTTGACACATGTGTGTGGGTTTTGGGAATACATACATTATGGTATCAATGTCAAATAACAGGAATGGTTATGATTTATAGTGTTACCACCCAATCTAACAAGTTATGAGAGAAAGGAGCTCACTTGTCTCTTCAGTCTTTCCAAGCTAGTATTTGTCATTCCACAAAGATCCCCTGTCTAGCTTCAAAACAGATGTTCAATTTGACCATATGAAAACCTGATAGAAGAATATACCAGTATTGGGAATAAGCATCAATATGTATTAAGGTGCTGGTATTGGAAAATTTATTTGATAATTTCCAAAGTATAAAATCTAGTCAGAGCTTAGGTGCCATGCAAGCACTCCGGCAGGGAGGGGTCTGCAGAGATTACAATGCAAGAGTTCCTCTCTGTCTTTGCCCTTCATTCTAATCATTAACCTATAGTAAAAGCCTTAAAGTCAACTGAAGCCTTTAGCACTAAAATTACAATAGAGGCAATTGGTGCCTCTGTTTACCTCCTCTCCTCTGGGATTCAGCTTGGGCATAGGAAAGGTAAACTTTGTGTGCGGCTTCAAAGCACCCTAGTTGATGAGCAACCAATACTGCCCAATACAATAGAGCCGAGGGCCAGGTAGATTCTTGACCCTTGCACTTAGTAAGTGCACTGTCCAGAAACAAAGAGGCACCACCTGGCTAAGAAATAAGTAACCAGCCCATTGTCTTGGTAATGCTGATGAGAAAGATCATCACCCCCACCATTTCAAACCTAAACAAAGAGGACTACTGAGGTGTTAGCAATGTTCCAAATGAAGTATCTTTGTTAAAAAAATATGTAAGCAAAGTGTCTGTTTGCCACTTTAAGGGTAAACAAAACAAAATAATTGAAAAGTTTTACAATCAACTTTGATAGTCTAATAGACTATCACTTTAATAAAGTGAACTATTTTTATTTCTTCATAACTCATAGAATGTTCTTTGCTACTTGTTTGGTGTACTGTGCTTTGGGATAGTTATTAGATTCCTTAAATTAAAGAAAAGATTAAGATTCAGTAAATATTTCAGACAGAAAGAGATAAGAACCGTGAGCTTCAGATAATAATTTGTTGTCGTAATTTATTACTAAGGAAACAACATATTACAGGCTTTTGTTTTGAAACAAAATGTCATCTTAGATCCATAGTAAAAGATAGGTTTGAAGAGGAATTCCATCCTCTCAGTGCAAACTATGATTTTAAGTTAACAAATTACAACCCACATTTACCTACAATATCTAAAAATGTTGTTTGAAACATATACTCCTTCTTATTTTTTATTTCACACAATAAAGATAAAGTCAAATGACAATCAGAAAGTGGCTCTGCATTTTGTACACCAAATATTTTTTTTCTCAATCTCTCTTAAAACATCTGTCTTTTATTCAGGCGTGGTAGCACATGCTTGTAATACCAGTACTGGGGAGGCTATACAGAAGGATCACAGGTTCATGGCCAGCCTCAGCTATTTAGTGAGGCCCTCCTCAACTTAGTGAGACCCTGTTTTAAAAATAAAGAATTAGCCGGGAGTGGTGGCACATGCTTGTTAACCCAGCATTGGGAGACTAAGACTGGAGGATCCGGGTTTTGTGGCCAACCTCAACTACTTAGTGAGGCCCTTTGCAACTCAGTGAGACCCTGTTTCAAAATAAAAAATAAAAATAGGGCTAGGGGTGTAGCTTGGAGGTAGAATGCCCCTGGGTTCCATCCGCAGTACCACACACAAAAGCAATGTTTTATTTTATTAGTGAAAAAAAAAATCACTATAGGTATTTAGGTAGTTGCACAAGCACTTATTTCAGATAGGAATGACAAAATTGGTGAATTTAGGCTGAATCTTTAAGAAATGTTTTTTTTTTTTTTTTAGTAGTGTCAGTAAAAAAGAGCATACATTTTTGAATGAACATTTCTCATGGACATTGAGAATATTTGAACTTTGCAGGGGCTTAGCACAACTGTTGAAACCAGCCCTTTATTCTCTGCTTGAATCACCAAGTGTCTTTTCTTTAGAGCACCACTGATTATTCAATTAAGCCCTCTGGCTTTAGAAAATGGCAGGGTTAGAGCAATATCACTGGAATATTAAGTGGTTTTTACCTCGTAACACAGATAAACTAAAGTTAAAACATACATACTCTGTGTGTAATATGTGTGTATATACATTTTTCACAGTATATATAGATATAGATATACATGTATATATAGATATAGATATAGATATAGATGTGTGTGTGTGTGTGTGTGTTCACAAATTCCCTTTGTAGAATACCATGCAATAGATATCTCTCCTATTAGAAAGATGTGGATAGAATGGACCAGTGTTGTCTGCTGTAAGTATCAGCATTTAAAAATGAATCAGGTACACTTTAAGTTAGCCTAAGAACAAAAGACCTTCATAAGGAATGCAAGAGCAGTATGAACATGTGTATTCATAAAACTTACATGAGGAAATTAAGGGAGGTTAGGAAGGCAGGAGCCCAAACCATAGACCTGGATGCTCTTTGCGAATGCCATCTCACCCATAAAATGTTTCAGGCATGCACTGACTGTGAAAAGGGGGCGTTGACATTAGGAAGCCAGGAGATACTCACTCCTCACTCCCTCCACATCTGACCAGGCATCTCTAGAGCTACTGCTCTCTGACTTGCTGTCCAGCAGGAAAACAACCCCTGAAAGCCTGTAACTGGTTCTCTATTCCTCCTGAGCTCTTAGCTTCCAAAAAAGAAAAAAGAAAAAAAGAGACTCAAATGTTTATGATAAGAAAGAATTTAGACAATCTATTTTTTCTACTCAAGATAAGATAGCTGAAGGAAAACTCCCCGCCTTTGTCAAACAAACTAGCCCCAAAGCATCTCTAAAGTAAGATCAGAGTTGTTTTGTGGAATCCCTAATAGTTGCATGTTGAAATTTCCTCAGACAAGGCTAAGTATTAAAATCAATGTCTGCCCTATCTTTTGCTGATATCCTATAAGTAGGAGAAAAGACCTTTAAAAGAAATTAGAGATGAGAACATACAAAAAATATTCTTTCTACACCACCAAGAGCTAAGGCAAAAAAGTTCCACATCCCAGGTGGCTTATGAGTCTCTTTCTTTATCCATAACTGAAGAAATTTTCTTTACATTTATTCATACCAAATATTGGCTACCCTTCTAAGCTCAGAGATTTTTATAATTGATAAGAATGCAAATTACTCAAACTATGAAGAGCATGGAATGGAAATTTTTGTGTAAATACCATAGAGAAATATTAAAAATTAAAAATAAGAGAAATAAATATATAAGAGAGGTGATTATTAGAGTGTTGTACAAGTAAATTGTATTAAAATCTTCTGGTTTTGTGGTTTTATTAGTAATATTTTTTAAAATTATTTTTACCTATTTAATTATTTATTTTGGTATTAGAATGAACCCAGAGGCTTTTTACCTCCAAGTGACACTGCTATCACTATTTTATGTATGTATGTATGTATGTATGTATGTATGCATGCATGTATGTATGTATTATTGCAGTACTGGGGATTGAGCCCAGGGGCAGTCTACCTCCTGGTTCTATCACAAGCCCTATTTTATTTTATTTTTTTAATTTGGAAACAGCGTCTTGCTAAGTTGCTGAAAGCCTCACTAAGTTGCTGAGGCTGATTTTTGAACCTGCTATCTTCCTGTCTCAGTCTCCTAAGTACTGGAATCAAAGGCACCAGGCCCAAGTATTTTTCTTATTTCTGAACAAAACTATTATCCTTAGGTCTTTCCTATTGCCCCTGCATAAACATTGGATCATCCTCAAACAAAAATGCCAATATCAGGTGGTCAATGAGAGAGCCAGTGGAAACTTACTGAGAATCAATGGTATGTATCAGGCTACCCAGGCAGGTATTGAATGGTGAGCCTGTCTGTGAAGAGGGAATAAAAAAAGAAATAAAAAGTGTGAAGGATCTGTTGGAACACAGTTGTAAGCAACATGCAGTAGCTGTGAATGGCTGAGAAATCACAGTAGTTTAATAGTCCTGCTGGGCATATCTAAGAAGAGAAGCATTTTTTTTTTTTCTTTGAACAAAGTGTTTGCCTATGCCTGCCAGCACCGTGGGACCTAGGGCTTGGGCTGAAGATCAAAATAACCATTCAAAGCCTGCTTGGGATAAAAAATTAAATAAATAAGCTACCTTTTATTCTTATTTTCAGCTAAAAATAATAATCATAGTAATAATATAAGAAAAATTACTGCCATTAACCATCTTATGGTGTGTTGTTCAAATGTACATGTCTATATATTTCTTACATATTAGTATTCAATAAATTGCTTTTAGTTAAAAGAGACAGAAATCTTAGTGGTTCACACTAAAGGAAGATTGTGTTGGCTCATGTAATTGAAAGGCTTCATTCTGGTATGGCTGAGTCCAGGCACTTAGCCAGAATCCGGGCTGGTTCTTGTTGCTTTTCTCTTCTCCAGGGACATGTTTTTTCTTCATACTGCCTAAGCTGCAAGTAGCTCCAGATATCAAACCTGTTATCTTACTGAGTGAGCCCCAAACAGAGCATCCTTTCCCATTTCTTCTTTTTTGGGGATGATGAATTGCAAATTGGTTGTAGGATTATTCTACCCCCAAGTCACACCCCTGCCTTTTTTATTTTTTATTTAGAAACAGGGTCTCACAAAATTAATGAGAGTTTTACTAAACTGCTGAGGCTGGCCTTAAACCTTAAGCCCATTTCAGTTTCCTAAGTACTGGGATTACAGTGGGCCTAGTTATATTTTTCTAACCCTTTAAAACAAATAAACAGAAGGAGTCTATAATTAGTTCCAATGACTCTTGCCTTTTGATTGCCCTTCCCTCAATCACAGACCAGTTGTCACTGAGCCCTGCGGGATGAAGATGTCCAGTCTAGTGTCAGTCCTATTTGACCTATGTAGAAGAGGAAGAATGGGTGGGAATTATGATGATGTTTTCAGAGTTGGGTGGATGATTGCTTGGAGATGCTACTATCCCCTGCACTTTTTATTCGAAAAAAAAAATAGAATAAGAGGTATTTAAGCCTTAGTACAGAAGGAGGTAAGTGCATGGTCTGCACTTAGTACAGAAGGAGGTAAGAAGCAGGATGCATGGTCTGTACAACACCTCCATGCAAAAAGAACGGCTTAACACCCTCTTGTAAAGTACAGAGTTGAAAGCAAAAGTACAAAATTAAAATAAAACCCAGACCACACGGTATTCCATAAATATGTACAATTTTATGTTTTCATGTATCAGTTAAAAATATCTTTAAATTAAGAAGAAGAAGAAAAATAAATTGGGATGAAGTTAAGATATAGCTACAGAAAAATGAGGCTAAAGACCAGTTGGAGGGGGAAAGGAGGCTTGACTAAGGAGCCAGTTCAAATAATGTTATGTTACTCTATGGAGGTATCACTACCAATCTCACTAACATGTAGGGGTGGGAATGGGCTGAGATCCGGTAGGAATCCCACCAAGGGCTGTGTGCATGTATGTCTGTATCATGTAAAACCTCACTCTGATATGTAATTGCAAAGCACCAGTAAAACTGTATATAAAAATGAAACCAAATTAAAGGGCCATTTAAAGCAAACATCTGGCAAGATTCCATTTGTTTCAACCACTGGGCTATACCTCAGTATAACTCACTGTAGCAGAAGGTAAAGTTGAGTGGAAAACTCAAAATAAATAATGATGTCACCTCTCGCTCTTTCAACAAACTTGACAGATAGATATTTTCATCAGCATTCCAGAGGTGAGAAAATGAAAGATCAGAGAAGTAATGTGTGTCCCCTGAAGTCACCCAGCTAGTAAGTACAGAGCCAGAATAGCTCACATTAGGTGATTCTAAAGAACGTTTTAAAGGGAACTGCCTGATAATATTCATACCCCTCTTAAACTAAATAAAAAATGCTTAGCTAAGGAGTTTGTAATAAAGTAGCTTTATACTTTTTTGTTTTTGATAAGAAAATTGTCAGGTGGGAGACACCAGTATTAAATGTATAGCATGTTGACAAATTCATCTTGTTTATGAAGGCCTTTTATAGCTGAGGCAGAAAAGTTAATCTCTGTTCTAAGGGGGGAAAAAGACTACTAGCTGGCAGTTGGGAATATGTTTATATTTGTACAAATCGACATATTGGTTTAAGATGTGGAGAAAGTAAGTATTTTTTAAAACAGATTTCATATTTAAGAGGAATAGATTTCGCATGTTGCCTCAAAATGCCATAAATTGAGTGGCTAGATTCAGATGATGAAAAGCAGAACGCTCTGGGAAAATGCCAGAAATGTAATTACTTAGAATGTGATGGTTGCTGTCTTGTATTGCTCTGTGTTCAACCTCTTTCCCTCTCTCCCTCTTCTTTGTGGCTAATAAGAGGGAATATTTGAAATGTGAAAAATAACCTTCTTTATTTCTCTATCCCTGATGGTGTCACCATATGGCTTTAGCATTTGGTATCATCCTTTTCGCCCTCCTACTATTTGTTTATTTTAATCACTCCTCCTGAAGAGAGGAAGGGCTCTGAAGAGTCTATTCCTGGCTGTAATCTTGCCGCACATTTTGGACCCCAATCATTTGATTTCCCTTAGCCACAGAGTCTGCCCTCTTTACATGAACATCATGCTACTCGCTGTTGAATGAAATCCTTTAAAAAATGATAGTTCCTTATGTTTTAAGAGAGTTTCTATTATCTGTGGGTTTTTTTCTCCCTACGTTCCAAAACCATCTGTGCCTTCTCCTTTATGGCCAGGACTTTTTTGAGTTTCAAATTTGCTTAGAGCCGACAAAACCCAACATCTGGATTTCAATTCAATGAGGAAGGCTCATTTGAAAGCTTTTTAATGCCCCTGGACCACAATGAGATCAAATTGAAGAACTTTTTCTTATGAGCCGAGTGCAAATGAATTAGAAACATGTGGATTAAATTTCTCTTAAACCTCAAAGGGAATTTAAATATTAAGGAAAAGTGCTTTGCAAACGGCTTCTTGGCTTCTGCCAAAGTCAGAACACTTGGAAAAAAAACTTGGTGACAGCTCCTGAATCCAAAATGTACCCAGCATTTTCTTTGGTATATAAAATACATTTTCATCTTTGGATAACATAGAGAGTAACTAGCTAGGCACGAGGGTGCAGGCCTGTAATTTCAGGACTAGGGCGGCTGAGACAGGAGGATGGTAAGTTCAAGGCCAGCCTCAGCAAATTAGCCAGACTCTCAGAAATTTAGCAAGACCCTGTTTCAAAATGAAAAAGTAAAAAGGGCTGGAGCTGGAAGGTAGAATATCACTCGATTCAATTCCCAGTATGAAAAGGAAAAGAGCGGGAGGGAGGGAGGGAGAGAGAGAGAGAGAGAGAGAGAGAGAGAGAGAGAGAATATGAATATAAAACTAAAGATTGGCAGATTTCTTATCTAAAAATGCTTAGTCTTCCACCGAAAGTAAGCATATTCTTTCCACATTTTACAGTATTTTTTTTACAGTTGTTTCTTTTTCTTTTTTATTTTACTTTGGTTGTTTGTTGTTTGCTTTAATTTGTTTAATAATAGCTTAAACTAGAAGAGAATGATGTAATTATATCAATGTGACACAACTTTCTAGTCATGTTATATGCTTTATTTTACAGGTAGGAGAAATCTATTAATAGATTTTTTTTTTTTTTTTTTTTTGGTGGTACTGGGGTTCCTGGAAGCCCTTCTACCTCTGGGCTACACTCCCAGACCTATTTTATATTTTTGAAACAGGGTCTCTTACGCCAGCGCGGCTGGCTTCGAACCTGCGCGATCCTCCTGTCTCCGCCTCCCAAGCGCGGGGATTACAAGCGTGCGCCACCACGCCCGGCAATAGATTTAAAAAAAAAAAAATGGGCTATCACTATTACCACATCGTGTTGACTCTGTTTGGAGGGGGGTTTATAAAGCTTTTCTGAGCCAGGTGTGGTGGCGCCCACATGAAATACCCATACTGAGACAGAAGAATCACAGGTTCCTGAATATCATCAGCAATTTGCCAAGGCCCTCTATAACTTTTCAAAATAAAATAGGGCTGGATTTGTAGCTCTGAGTACAATGCCCCTAGGTTCAGTACTCAGTTTCACAAAAAATAAAATAGCTTTTCTAAGTAATGAAAAACCCCCACACCACCACCACCGTCGGACATGTACTAGTCATTTACACATTCTGTACCAATGTGGTTATAGCACTGTGTATCCTTTGGGTCACATGTGAGTATAACAGCATATAAAAACAGTGTTGCTCATACTTCACTACATCTGACCTGAGGCCCCCATGCACACCGATGAAGGAATTCTTTGGTTGTTGGCAAGGGAACCTATACCCTGACCCAGACCTCAGGACAGACCGGACTACCAAGACAGCCCTGAAGAGGGATGGCTAAGGGGAACAATCATACATGTAGGGGCTGCAATTTTCCCAGTTTCCTAAGTTGGAAGCAGCTTAAAATGATCCTTTGCTGGTAGCCACAAAGTCTGCCAGTGACAAGGAATAATTCTCCCCTGCTGCCCTGTCCTCCAAACGCCTTGATCTGCGCTTATCCTGAGGGTAACCAATGTCATGACATGTCTGCAGCCTTCCTTATCACCGCTGCTAATAACAGATTCTCGCCCGGAGACAGCACCACAAGTATAATTTTAAATAGTCTCTTCCGGCACAGAATGATTCTGTGAAGCAGACGCCGTAGTTAAGGGAAATACTCACAAATGTGCCAGCGATAACTCCAAAAGTCACTTGATGACATTAAGATAAAACCTTATTACTGACAACTCCTCACTCTCTTTTTTACATCTTACATTTTAATGTAAGACCTTCAGAAGCAGCTTCCTATTGCTACTCTCTCCTGGGGAACAATGCCAAAAGATGCAGTTTGTTAATCCTGGTGAGAAAAGTAGTCTCACCTACATGCCTGATCTCTGAGAGGATGAAGGCTGGTTAATTAAGACTGAAAAAGGATGAGGCAAAGCAACTCAAACTAAAAAAAAAAAAAAAAAAAAGAAAAAAAAAAGAAAGAAATACCTTCAGAAATAAAGATGGACTTGGTCCGTAATAAAGTTTATCTTAAGGATTGGGGATGTGCCTCAGTGATAGAGTGCTAGCCTGGCATCCTCGAATCCCAGAGTTCAATTCCTTGTACTGAAAAATAAATAATTAAAACAATAAAATCAATATAAGATATGCTGCAATAAATACAAGACAAATAGGCTTGCTCATGTCCTGTTCCACCTAAGGGAAAATTTTAAAGAAAGCAAAATCTCCGGATCATGGAGCTTCACTGACAACAAATGTTTAAGAATGCAACCTCCATCCAGAAGTAAGCCCCTAGTTCTGGAAGGAGTCAAGAATAAACATGAAACGAGAGAACAGGTGATTTAAGGGAAAATGGCTCCTGTATACAGCAAAGAAATAAGTATGCAGCACCCTCTTAGACTTAAGCAACATGTGTAATTCTCACAGTTACTGGAAACATGTGTTGGGTAATAGTGAAAGAACACCCCAAGGACTATGGAATATCTTTGTCCAATTACGATGCAGTAGTTAATTCAACACTTTTCTTAAGATATCAGTCACACTTGATTTCTCATGCTTCCTAGTAGAATCATTAAATTAAATGTTATCATATGTCCTTTTATTTATATCTAAGAAAACTTTTCTGGAACTCAGATCTATACAATATTTGTTATACAACTATTATTATTATTATTATTATTATTATTTTTGGTGGTACCAGAGTTCCTGGGCTACACTCTCAAATACCTATTTTTCATATTTGTATTTGGAAACAGGGTCTCTTAAGCCAGCACTGCTGGCTTCAAACCTGCATAATCCTCCTGTCTCCGCCTCCCAAGCGTGGGGATTATAAGCGTGCACCACCACACCCGGCTATTATTTTTTAAGTGTGTTGAATATGAAAGTTGGATTCTAGTGGGTTCTGATTGTTAGTTTCACCCTGACACTATATTGTTCCTTGTTATATAGTACAGGAGAGAGTCAATGCCCTTGCTGTCAGGAGAGTGATAAAGAGGCTTTCAAGAAACATTCTGATACAAAAATTATTTTTCATGACTTATTCATCTTTCATTTTTAATAATATGTAAAGCTTTTCCCACATGTTGGAATTTATCTGCACAAGATTATGAATCAATAACAAAAATGAATAAGCACACAGTGAGTAAATATTATAGAAAAAGTAAAAAATATTCTTAAAAATACACATGTCATCTTTTGTCCCAATTATGGGACATTATAGACATTTATTTATATGATTTTTCTATGAAAGTAATTATTTACTGGTATGAAAGAATAAAATATGTTAGTATTGCAATATTGAAATCAGAGAAAACAATATATTTGGTGGATTTAAAAACCCATATGAAGCTGAATGTAGTGACACATGCTTGTAGTCCTAGCATTTGGGAGGCTGAGATAGGATGATCATGGTTTGCGGACAGCCTCAACTAATTAGTGAGACTTTTGCAACTCAGTGAGACCCTGTTTCAAACTAAAGAATAAAAATTAGGGCTGGGGGTGTAGCTCAGAGGTAGAATGCCCTTAGGTTCTATCCCCAGTACCATAAACAAACAAACAAACAAACACAAGGTTTTTATTCATTTCTTCCCTGAGCAACCATTAATTAAAGAATAAATGAGTTGTAAGAACAGAATGCAGGAAGATAATCCAGTTTAAATTGACAGAATCATAGGAGTGTCAATTGCTAAATTTCACTGGACACTAACTTTGACTGTCTCTGGCTAGACATTTCATATGTGTTGCCTTATAGAATTATCAGGGCACCTTAAAGAAGGTACTCTTACTAGCCCTCATTTATAGCCTAGAAATTTGACATAAATAGCTTGCCCAATATCATTCAAGTAGAAATAATCAGTTAGGATTGGAACCAAAACTCACTCTCTTTTTTTCTCTTTCCCTCAAACATGTGCTCTCAATAACTATGCCCTAGTGCCTTGGTGACAGGGATCTAAAACATGCTGCTCTTTCTTCACACTGAGTGACATCACAGGAAGTAGAGATGGTCATGTATCTTAGTGGAACTCCCTCCAGGACAAGGCTAAATGGATTCACTGGAACTGATACCTCATTTCAGTGGTGTAGGTCACATGCCGCTCCTCTGTGCTCGCCTTCTCCAGATAGGCCCCAAATCAATCAACCATCAGTGGCAATTATTTGACAAACATTTTAGAAATATAAAATAGCAGTGCTTTTTTGATATTTCTGTCATTTGGACTCTTTAGAAGGAAAGGTGCTCCTCTTTAATAATTCAGACATAACCATATACAAATAACTGTCTGTGGTACCCATTGTGATACTGCAAATATGTTTGTGTAGAAAAAGCAAGATCTGGATATAGAATTGATATTTAGTTTTTAAGTATTTGTTCTTTTATGCAACAACTAGGAGAGAAGGAAAGGAGAGAGGAGTAGAGAGACTATTTTTCATGACTTACTATTTAAGTTCCAAGTAGCAAAGGGTAGACTAATAGAGATCTTTATTTTCTATGCATCCAGTCAATGCCTTTACAACCCAGTCAGATATCAATCACCTTCTTCAAGATGATCTTTCTACCTATCCTCTAATGATGCTCATTGTCTCATATTTATTTTCTGTATGATATAATTATAGCTCTGGAATCTGTTAGTTGTTTTTACTACAAAATCGTGTCCATCTTGGAGGCAGTAATTATGACTTAAATTATCTTTACTTATTTCATTATTGTTTATGTTGTTGTTGTTGTTCCATCCCAAGGATATGGCAAAATACGACAGCTCAGAAAAACATAAACATAAACAAAGCCAAACTATGGTTTTCTGTAAACAAGATTGTAGTAAATGTCGCAATATATTTTCTGAACTTTTGCTGAAAATTTATATCTGTGTGTCTTAAAGGGGCCAAAAAAGAACATGTGCAGAAATAAAGAAAAATAATAAAAATAACTAATATTAGTTGATAATAATCTACTTGCCAGATGCTTGTCAAATATTTTTCAAGGACTATCTCTATTTAAATCCCCATCAAGTTCCTCATGTGACGAGAACCTTTATTCCACATACTTTACAGACCAAGAAATTGAGACACATGGTGGTTAAATGACTTGCCTAAGAAAGGCCAGTTGATTTGGAAGTCAAGAGCCAAGTTCGGATGTGAAGCAAGCCATTTTAGTCTAGAGTTCATGCTCTCATCCATTGCATGCACTTCCTCACTAGAAAGGGGTGACCCTTTTTGTGTCTCAACTCAGCAGAGGAGCTTCAAATGAAGCCAAGATAAGACTCACTAAGTAAGAGCTTGAAGGCAATTAAGATGTGGAGCAGGACCTTTGAGATTAGATAAACACAAACTAGAAGCCAGACCTGCCAGGCATGGGGAGCATCCTTCAATAGGTCTCTTTTTCATTAGCTGCAGCAAACCTTCACTGTGCATCTTTGTGTCAAAGATTGTACTAGCCACCGAAACAAAGTCAAAGGAGACATGGTACAAGACCTAGAGGCTCTCAGTATTTGATAGATTTTACACTGGAGCTGTACACTACAATATGCTAGACACTAGCTACATAGAGCTACTCAAATTTCATTGTAATTAAAAGTGATGAAATTTAAAAATTCAGGTTTTCTCTTTTTGTGATACTGGGGTTCCTGGAAGCCCTTCTGCCTCTGGGCTACACTCCCATACCTATTTTATATTTTTATTTGGAAACAGGGTCTCTTAAGCCAGCACAGCTGGCTTCGAACCTGTGCGATCCTCCTATCTCCGCCTCCCAAGCATGGGGATTACAAGCGTGCGCCACCACACCCAGCAAAATTCAGATTTTCTATCTGTCTTGTCATATTTTTAATACTTAATAGTTACATGTAGCTACCATACTAAATAGAACAGATATATAGCTATATTTTCAGCTCTAAAATTTGCAGAAAATTTTATTGGATAGTGCTGTTATAAAAATATTTAAATAAGAGAAACAAGACTTTGAACCTGGCTATATTCCTTTGAACAAGATACTTAACCTCTTTGCACCTCAGTTTATAGTTTCTGTATCTGTAAAATAAATATTATTACTTATCTCTGAGGGTCATTATAAGAATTATTTTAGGTAGTTCACATAATATCTAGAGTACCTGTTTAGGCCCAAAGTACTCAACAATTATTGAGTTTTAAAGTGATTCAGTATCATTATCATTAAAAATAAATGATATGCTTTGCAAAATACATGAGTTACTTATGATATAAACCCCGAAAGACTAGGGTCCCTTTTCCAATTTACAAATGAGAACACTTAATTCTCTGAGAAATTACCCACATAAATCAAATTCTCATGTGTGAGATGTGAAAGAACAAATTCATGACCAACGCTTGTGTTTCTGGCATACACCTGACTACTCTGGGAAGTCATCTTTCATCAGAATATTTCTTTATTATGTAAGTAAAGTAAAAGATATTTGATAAAGGATGCTACCATTGACATCTTTTCAACTCTCGTATTTGCCATTTAATGGACTGTGTCCATGCAGAACATGAACTTGAGGTTAGACTCAGCTGTCTGGAATCGATCATCCTTAATGACAAGCAGTGGAGGGGGAAATAAAGTGTATCAGAGGTGCTTTCCTCCAACGTGGCTGAAGTGGATAGCTTTAGTGGATAAAAGAGGCTCCGTGGATCCACTTTGCATCGATCTTACAGCATTTCAATGGATAAAGCGGTGGGCATCTCATACTATCCCACAGACCGAGCAACTGAAATTCACTTAGCGATACATCTTCGTAAGTGTTGCTTAACTTAAATAAATGCTGAATTTAAACATGCCATGCATAAATGAAAATGGTTTCCTCCTCAGAAAATTATTTAGATACTTTCATGCTGAGTCTCAACATTTTCACATGTCTAATGATTAATGATCATGTGCCTTTTCTATGCCTGACAGTTCAGACTCATATTAACATATGTACATGTAGAGGGGGAAATGAAAAACAGAGGGATACAAAGTAGTAAGTTGATAGATATGCTCTATTCTGCTACTTGTTAGTTATGGTCACGTGACCATAGCAATCTTCCTCATCCTTCTTATTGGGATGATTCTACCTACTTCTACTTTTTTAGTGAAGATTAAAGTAGTAGATGGATGTGGGAAACTTATTATGTTGAACATCTCGTGTCACTTTAAAGTTATAAACTAAATACATCACGTGATCCTCTAAAAAACAAGTCATCAGTAGCTTTTACTATAGAGGAGTATCCTGAGGCTTACAAAGGTAATAAAATAGCATGCTTGAGCTCAAATCTATCAAAATGATACAAGGGTAAATTTAACCCCTATCATCTAGGTACTTTCCTCTATCCTTTAATGATACCTCATGTTGCTATGAAGCAATGCTAAAGATATTTTAATGTAATGGTGAAAATGATATATAAATGATATATAAATTTTACATGTCTACAGAAAAAAGAGTGAAAGAAACATGGAAGAAAATCTGATATTTTTATGACTTCAAATTGGATTACATTGCTAGATTGGATGGCTGCCCTGAAACCCAAACTTATATTCATAATTTCTCAGCTTGAGAGTCAAATAGTTATCTTTAAATGAATACGCCCTAACCTGAACTGCCGATCTCACTGGCTTCCAATCCCACCCTCTGATCTTGCACTGTGCTCTTTGGCCTTTCTGCCTAGAACCTCCATTTTACCAGTTGTTCAAAAGAAACAAACAAAAAAGACAACAACAACAACAAAAAAAAAAAACCCTTGGGGTTATACTTGATTGACTTTTCTCTTTCACTTAGACCCCATATCTAATTGATTGACTTTTCTCTTTCACTTAGACCCCATATCTAATTAATTGATTGACTTTTCTCTTTCACTTAGACACCTAGATCCCATATCTAACTACTCAGTAAATTTGGTTGCTGCTACCACCAAAACATCTAGAACATAACCACTTCTCTTTCCCAACTTTTCCCCTTTCCATTTAATCTAGCCTTTATCTCTTGGACAAAAAAAAAAGTCAAAGGTTTAAAAATAATCTACATGGCCTTTCATCCTCTGAACTTTCTTCCTTTATTAACCCTCTGCCCTCAAAGCACAGGTCTGACTTCCTGCTCACTCTATTCTAACTTCTCTGGTCATTTCCATATTCCAACAACAGTGCAGGTGCATTCTGACCTAAAGACCTATGAGTTGATTGCTTCCTCTGCTTTAGATATCCCCATCCTCAGTTCTTTAATAGGGTAAAAAAAAAAAAAAATCACATCTTCCTCCAGTCTTTGTTCATTCTTTTTCAAGGAATCTTTTCTGTGGCCTTATTTAAAATTTCAATCCCTTCTGCCCAGGATTACATTGCTAGATTGGATGGCTGCCCTGAAACCCAAACTTGTATTCATAATTTCTTGGCTTGAGAGTCAAGTAGTCATCTTTAAATGAATATGCCCTAACCTGAACTGCTGATCTCACTGGTCTCCAATCCCACCCTCTTCTTGCATTGTGCTCTTTGCATTGTACTCTTGCATTTGAACAATAAAGATATACTTCTTACTCCTCTTCTCCATCTCATTTTTTTCACTTTAAATGTTTATCACCCTCTGATTTCATAGGAGAGGATAAGTTATTATACGACATGATATGGCACTTTCACCCATCTCCCTTACTAGAATTTAATATCTATGAGGGCTAAAATTTGTGTCATTAACTTCTTTATGCACAATACCTATAATACTGATTGGGATATTATAAGTGTTGGGATATTAAAATGTTGGATAAAATTTTGTTGAATGAATGGATGAGTAAAAGTAAAAATATTATAATGCTAGCATGGGATTTTAATCTCTCTCCTTTTTTTTTTTTGGTGGTACTGGGGTTACTGGAAGCCCTTCTACCTCTGGGCTACACTCCCAGACCTCTTTTTACATTTTATTTAGAAACAGGGTCTCCTAAGCCAGTGCGCGTGGCTGGCTTCGAACCTGCGCGATCCTCCTGTCTCTGCCTCCCAAGCACGGGGATTACAAGCGTGCGCCACCATGCCCGGCTTTCTCTCTACATTTTTGTTCCTGTATATGAGCAGTAATTATTTGTATTTTAAATGTCATGCTTTCTTACATGATAGTTTTTCTTTTTGAGTTTCTGCCACTATGCCTATAACATTTCATTTCTCTCTGTTTCCTTGTTTTGATTTTAGAAGCCCTGCTTTTGGCAAGCATTTGGAGAGTCTAAATATGTCCATTGTCTGAAAACATGTAATGACAAATGCAGTAATAGTTAATAGTTTTCTAGTAGTGTTAGCAGAAGAAGCAAAGCAATCATTTATGAAGAGTTTTTTCATGAATTACAGACAGTGCTACATGTTTATATGTGTTGGTTTACCTGATTCTCAGAGAAGCCTCATGAAATATCTATATTAAAAAGAAATAGAAACAGGTTTGAAGATGTTAGGCAATATTATCAAGGTCACATCTTTAGTAACTGAAAAAGGAGGATGCTAATATTAATAAGTTTTATCCATAACTCTCAGAGCATCATTATATAAGACATTAAAGTGCAATATATGTAAAAAAATAACTTGCTCAGCATATACTGTTAAAATAAATGAGTATCATATGAATTAATAATAATCAAAAGGATCACAATTTTTTCTATATTTACTAAAGTTTTAGAAACAAACCATAGCTTTCAAGAAAACTCTTTCCTCTCTTTGGAGCTAACAATACCTTATTCTTTGTGGGCATGTATTTTCTTTCTCCTTCTAAAGGTCTTGTAGGATAAGCAAGTGACTCTTTACACAGCCTGAATTTCTTTTGGAAGAATGGCCTTGCTGCCTTGAAAAGGATTCATAATCACTCCCTTACCTTTCCTTAGATATGTTTGCTGGACTCCTTGGGGAGGCTTTGAAATTCTGACACTTCGTGTAAGTTCAGTATGTTTGCCAAAAAAATATTCTTTGTTGGGAAGGCTAAGGACTATTTTTATTTACTTATGGACACAGCACGGTTTATAGCCTCCCAGAGTGAAGAAATGGGAAAGGAAAATGGCAAAAACAGAATAGAAACCGGTGAGTTGGTAAAATAACTTCAGTTTTACAAAACAAGATGGGGGAAACTTTGAGAAAGGAAACTTCTTAAGACTTACTCAAAGTAGCTGAAAGGGAAAGGCATGTATGAAGCAGTTACCGTGTACCTATCACATGAAGTGCCTCAGTTAGTTTTATACTACGTGACCTTGCAAATCATTAACTTCTTTTATTTTGACTGAGCTGTAATGACCAACAAGTTCATTTCATTTATCCAAACTCAACTGCCAAATTGTCTTTTCATTCTGAAAACTGAGAGCTTCCCAAATTCAAGTATGGAGGGAAAGTTAGGAGAATACCAAAGTTAAGGATGTTCTTACTAACACATGAATAGTTACTCCTCTTTTTCTCAGCACTCAGTAATGCTCAGTCCTCAGTTTTCTCACGTGTCTTACTAGTTTAGGACTCTGGAGGAACAAGAAGTCTTTTAAACATCATTATGGGGTTATTCTTCCCTGGCTGGTAACTCATTCTTTGCTTGATTATGATAAAATTTTTGTTAAAATTAAATCTAAAAATTTCATGAATATCTTGCCAAGGTTCCTGATGTGCCTGTAGAGATTTGTCCCTCTGAGCCTCACTATAATGTATAATTAGAATGCATCAATTGAAAAAGCAAATAAAAATGTAAGCTAAAGCTAGAATCAAGTAACAGGTGCCAGATTTATTACTTTACCAGAAACAGACCACATCTATGAAATAACGTTTTTCAGACCTTGCTAATTGGCAATAGAGGACACTGGTGCCTGAGAGAAGTGACCTCTAGGATTGTACCTGGGATATGGCCTGGTGAGAGCCTCCCAGCTGCAGCACTATCAGAGAGAACCCAGTCAGGACCCATCCATGTCCTGAAATTGAGAGAAATGAGTTGGGAGACTGGGCAGTTTGGATTCAGGTCTAAAACTCAGATCTAATAATATATATATATATATATATATATATATATATATATATATATATATATATATATATATATATATATCGGGTTTGGGATGGAACCCAGGGGCATTCAACCTCCAAGCTATACCCCCTGCCCTATTTTTTATTCTTTATTTTGAAACTGGGTCTCACTGAGTTGCAGAGAGCCTCACTAAGTAGTAGCTGAGGCTGCCCGAGAACCACGATCCTCTGGTCTCAGCCTCCGGAATTCTGGGATTACAAGCGTGCGCCACCACGCCTGGCTCTCAGATCTAAATTAAGTACTGCCTATATATCTTGTGAATCCAGGAGGTCCTTCTATTGCCTAACCTCAAGTTCCCCTCCTAATGCTGATCTCATGGGATGGTGCCTTATCAACAATGACCCCCATGTCAAGGGGACATAGCATAGTCCCTCCTTACCTCTCAGAAATTACTCAGACAAGCAGATCACATGCTTCTGCAGGAGACAGGGCTGTCACACCTTCTTGGCACCACAAAACCTGCCTGCCACAGGTAGGAGTTGTTTACTCTGCTCCCATGTGCAGCTCTTATGACCACAAGTATATGTGACTAACACAATGTAGTCAACCACATCTGTCTCATTATGTGCCATGCGTTTTATTTATTTATTTATTTTTATTTTTATTTTTTGGTGGTACTGAGAATGGAACCCAGGAGCCTTCTACCTCCAGGCTACATTCCCAGACCTATTTCATATTTTATTTGGAGATAGGGTCTCTTAAACCAGCTGAGGCTGGCTTCGAACCTGCACGATCCTCCTGTCTCCGCCTCCCAAGCGCGGGGATTACAAGTGTGCACCACCATGCCCGGCATGCCATGCGTTTTAAAAGCCCTGAAACTCTAGAGTGGAAATTATTTTCTCTCTAATAAGGCGAATAGGAGGCATTTAATAAGGAGAATTAGGGTGGATGTTATTTGCAGAGAGAAAACTCTGGAAATCAGAAGAATTAATTACTTCATGTCTTTATTTCATTGTATTACGGACAATAACTTATGGGAGATAAATTATTTGAGGGCAAGGAAAGAATCATTCAACGAAAAAGGAAAACCTAGTCATCCACAGGGGATCAGAGTGCTTAAAAATAATCTCGGTGGATCGGCAAAAATAGATATGGATTAATCCACTCTGATGCTACCTATCATAACTTAAAAGCAGGCTCAATGATCTATTGCTTCCAAGTAACTGTGATTCAGAACAAAATTCAATAATATTTATGAAAACATGATCATATTCAGCACAAAAAAAGTTGAAATTCACAGCATACAGCATCTGTCAAACATGACGAGGTAACCCAAGAAGCAGGAAAAGAAGGACAACAAAAAAAGATGATCTTTAAGAAGGAGGGAAACCAAGCAATGGAAAGAGAAGCAATACAAGCTGAAAACATACATTTATCTACGATTAAGGATTTTAAGTACTTAAGAATATTGGAATATATGAGTAGCTATAAAAATAACAGCAATATATTGTGAAATTTATAATATATTTAGAGGAAAACAAGGGGAATATGCTATGGTAATAAGATCTTCATGTTATACTTGAAGTAATCTGATATGAAGTTATATGTTAAAGAAATATAATAAAACTGATGGAGACTTCTTACAAGAACAAGGAGTATATTAATGGGTTCTCATTTGGGGCATTTTCAGTATTGAAATAAAAATGATTATTATATTATTAGATCTATTGAATACATTAGAAATCAAAGGGTCTATAATGATAAAATAAATGGACCTAAAAGATTAAAGGATAAAAGAAAGTTCTTTCAGTGCACCCTTAAATTCCATACTTTTGTGAAGTATTAGTTAGTCTTTTTATCAACTATATGCAAGGATGATATTTTGTTACAGCAGCCTAAATTTCATTTTTACTATAGTCTTTCAGATTAAAAAATAAAAGTTTGTTCAACTCTACAGATAACATGCTTGATTAGAGGCAAGAAATAATACTTCATTATCTGTTTTTGAAAAATGTCTGATTGTTGCTTCTATTGATTTATACACATAATTTGATCTTTTTTATTTGCTTAGATATTTCTCACCTAAATGTCATTGGTATTTTCATGAAAATTATGTTTTCATATTATTTCTAGACGAGTTTGAAATTCAAAAAAGGGCATATCATTTTAAAAGCCAAACAATTCCATTGACGCCCTGAGCTTTTAAAATGCTATTCTATGCTCAGTGTTACCACTGAAATTAATCTATTTTGTTTTGTGGAATCCATAAATAACTGCCAATGTGTGAAGTGACCTCATGTACTTTGTCTCTTTTCTTATAATTGACAAAGATCATGATTGTTGTTCCTTGTCAAAGGTAAAATAAGTTAAATTAAATTAACAGCAACTTTCTTATGACGTAGCTACAGACATTAGAAACAAAAGCCTCCTGGCCTCTTCCAGTGTTTATCCACTATCACATATATTGCAAAAATGCATATTTCAATAAAATATAACAAAAAAACATTTGAACAAAGAAACCTTATCACATGGGAATAGATCATGTTTTCATTTCTTGGGGAAAAAATTTAAGTCAAGGAGGAAATGATAATAGAAAAATTTTATCTCCTTCCTTCTACCCTATGGATTGAATGTAACATATGTGCTAATGTGTGTTTTAGTTCGCAAACAAAAACTTTCAAAAATAAAGTATCATATGTTGACTGTCAATGCGCCCTTAAAAATCCTAAGGACTTGTTATCCTTTGAATTAAATGTTGATTCATTTTAAGATATAATCTATAAAAATTTAAAAATATAAAGCAATAAGACGTGTGTGTGTGTGTGTGTGTGTGTTCTTGAGGACTGAATCCAGGGGTGTTCTATCTCTGATCTACATCCTCAGTCCTTTTTATTTTTATTTTGAAATAAGGTCTTACCAGTATGCTGTGAGTCTCACCATGCTAACACTGCTCTGGAACCTATAATCTTCCTGTCTCAACCTCTAAAGTACTGAGATCGCAGGCCACCATGCCTTGCTAAGACTAACTTTTAATGAATAAAAGTACTATGAAAATAATTCAGAATGACATTTAATAGAAGTTTTTATAACTACAGTTCCTGGGATTTATATACAGACAACTCTTAGACATACCTTTGAAAATTATCTCCACATTAAAAAAATAACCTCAATGAGATTCTTATAAAGGATTTTTAGTAATCTTTATTACCTTAGGAAAATTAATTAAGTGATTTTTCTCTCTAGATATAGCTGAAAGTGTAATTTCAGAGAATCAAGATATATTGTCAGAATCAAGAGACTGGCCATTTTACAGCTGATAGCTTATTAAAAGTGGTTCACACACACACACACACACACACACACACACACACACACACATCTCTACTCCCATTGTTTAACATTTCCTTAAAATAGATTGAATGATGCAATTAACTTAGTTACAATAGTCAATACATCCTAGAATAAAGGTATTGAATTCCTAAATTAAGCCATCATTGATCTTTTAATAAACCTCATCTCCTGCTTACAAATATAAGCTTTCTAAGACAAAATATAATTTGATTTATTTAACTATTATCTAGTAAATATGTTATCAAAATTTTAATGGTATAGTAAGCGTGGTGGCGCACGCTTGTAATCCCCGTGCTTGGGAGGCGGAGACAGGAAGATGACGCAGGTTCGAAGCCAGCCTTGCTGGCTTAAGAGACCCTAATAAAAAATTTTTATTTCCAAATAAAAATATAAAATAGGTCTGGGAGTGTAGCCCGGAGGTAAAAGGGTTTCCAGGAACCCCAGTACTACAAAAAAAAAAAAAAATTAATGGTATAGTAATAACAAATAACAACATCAAAAAAAACAACTAATCCAAAAGCCTCATGTTGGGGTACCGAATGATTTCAAGAAAGGATTAGAATTAAAAAAAAAAAAAAAAAGAAGAAGAAGAAGAAGAGCTGGCCGTGGTGGCACATGCAGGTTTGTAATCCAGGGTTTGGGAGGCGAAGACAAGAGGATCCCGCAGGTTTGAAGCCAGCCTCTCTGGCTTAAGAGATCCTGTTTCCAAATAAAAAATAGATCTGGGAGTGTAACCTGGAGGTAGAAGGGTTTCCAGGAACCCCAGTACCACAAAAAAAAAAAAAAAAAAGAAAGAAAGAAAAGGTTTTTTTGTTTGTTTGTTTTTTGTGGGTTTTTTTTTTTTTGCGATACTGGGGATGGAACCCAGGAGAATTCTACCTCCGAGCTACATCCCCAGCCCTATTTTTTATTCCTTATTTTGAAACAGTGTCTCACTGAGTTGCAAAGGACCTATCTAGTAGTTGAGGCTGTCCTCTAACTATACGCAATCCTCCAGTCTCAGCCTCCCTAATGCTGGGATTACAAACATGTGTCATCTCACTCAGCTCAAAAGAAAGCTTTTCAACTACCAAACTCCCTAGAAAAAAAGTGAGGCTATATGAACAGGATGTTAAATCATATTTAATAATATAAAAAATTGTCCATGTTGTGCATGAATTGTATATTACCTTCTTGGGTAGCACATTTTCATTTATATAACAATAGTATAAAGCTCTAAATGTCTGGTGATGGAGACCCAAGTCAAATAAGGAGGCTATTATGATTATAATATGTATCTATAAAATCTCATAAATTTATATATTCATCATGAAGCCCCACAATAACCTTCCCAAGTAGCAAAAAAGTGAAAGGAGAAAAACAGGAGGAAAATTGGCTCAAGGTATCCAAGGAAGAACAGGTGAAAAAGCATACTTTAACACAGAATTATATAAATAGTAATACTTGCCTAATAAACCACAAACTGCACTTTTAATAAGGAGGATGGAATGATTCAGACCAACAATTTATAGATACAATTATCATACTAGCATCCCACTGAGCAGTTAGTCTGTGTGCAATAAGTATTTGTGCACAGAACTCACTCTAAGTATGTAGTTATTTTTACATGCATTTGAACTGGGATGAGAATTTAGGCAAGACGATATATAGATACTTTCTGGTTGAAGAAAAATAAAGTTCTAAGGCACAACACTAGACCAGTTTAGTACACTGGAATACTGTTAGAGTGTGAACACATTTTTAGCCACTGAACTCCTTTTAGGTGAATAATTTTGACTTCCCTTGATATTAATAACTACGTATCCACTGGGCTTGGTGGCACACACTTGTAATCCCCGCGCTTGGGAGGCAGAGACAGGAGGATTGGGCAGGTTTGAAGCCAGCCGCACTGGCTTAAGAGACCCTGTTTCCAAATAAAAATATAAAATAGGTCTCGGAGTGTAGCCCAGAACTAGAAGAGTTTCTAGGAACCCCAGTACCACCCCCTCAAAAAAAAAAATTAAAAATAAGGCTGGGGTAGAGCTCCTTGGATTCAATCTCCAGGATTGCATGCATGCATGCATGCATAAATAAATAAATAAAGTTTCTTTGATGATTTAAAAACTTTCTCAGTATTACTGACTTCTGATCTGACAATCAATTGAAATTTCCTTTGTTTCAAATGTTCACCCATTGCTACCTACCTTGCGTTTGCCCTACCCATATTTTGGGATGAACCACAGTGGAACTCTTTCGAATCTAGTGATTTTCCAATCCTGCTTGCACATTAAGGTCAGCCAGGGAGCTTTTAACAATAATGTTGCCTGAGCTCCACCTCAGATCATTAAATCATGATCTATGAAGGTGGGGCTTCACCAAGTCTTTTTAAAAACTCTCTAGGCGGTGATAATGTGCAGCCAATGCTTGGACCCGCTGCTTCAGCCTGAACGTCATGCTTGGCATCTCCTTTCTCTCTCCTGGTCATGCGACAGCGACCATGGTGTTTATATCCTTTTTCTTAGGTGGAAGTTGCCACAATCCGATGTAATTCCCCAGCTAATAAAGAGAACCCCACTGTGAAGAAACAGAGAGACCATATTATGTCCATTCACACATGCATGTATGTCTCAACGTGTGTCAATACCTGTGTCAAGGGGTTTTATTTTTATAAGTGATCTAATCTGTTCATACATGACTATATAATACTATATTTTAGAAAAGAGAAAACACAAACATTTTCAGGAAAAATGTGAAAAAATAAAGAAATAAAATATCTCCTCCAAAAATGCTTCCAGGACTCTTTCTGTTGATAAATTCTTAGAAGTGGCTTAAATAGAGATGCTTCGTCCCACCCACTGTGAACTGTATAAACCTTAACAGATAGATAACCTCTTATTAAACACCAAAGCCTTCCTGTACCCTCTTTTCTGGTCTATTAAAAACTCTTTTAATAGAAAAATATATTTTCATAATCTCCTATTATTGCTAGTATATAGATAGGTAAAATATTCGAAAATGTATTAATACTACTGTCAATTTTGAAGGTACTTTTTAATCATATATATGAAAATCTTATAATGGTAAAATTAAAGAAAATAACAAAAGAAACTTTCGGCTGGGCATGGTGGCACACGCTTGTAAAATGGCCAGTCTCTTGATTCTGACAATATATCTTGAGGCGGAGACAGGAGGATCGCGCAGGTTCAAAGCCAGCCGCACTGGCTTAAGAGACCCTGTTTCCAAATAAAGGCCTGGGAGTGTAGCCCGGAGGTAGAAGGGCTTCCAGGAATCCCAGTACCCCCCCCCCCCACACACACACACAAGAAACTTTCAAAAATGACACTGAAGCCGGGCATGGTGGCGCACACTTCTAATCCCAGCATTTGGGAGGCAGAGACCAGGGGATCAAGGCTCGTGGCCCTTCTCAACTCAGTGAGATGCTGTTTCAAAAATAAAAAAAAGACTAAAAAAATAGGTCAAGGGTGTAGCTCAGAGGTAGAATGCCCCCCAAGTTCCATCCCCAGTAACACACGCATGCACACACACACACACACACACACACACACACACATGACACTAAAGCTGGGTGTGGTGGCACACGCTTGTAATCCCAGTCTTGTGAGGCTGAAACAAGAGGATCACAGGTAGGCAGTCTTAGCTACTTAGGCCATTCACAACTTAATGAGACCCTGTTTCAAAATACAAGAATAAAAAATAAGGTTGGGGGTGTAGCTTGGAGGTAGAATGTCCATGGGTTCAATCCTCAGTGACACACACACACACACACACATACACTAACAAAAAGTTGTATAATAAAAAAAATCATATAACCACTCCCCCAGTCCTAAATCCTTTCTCTGGAGTTAACAGTGTACAAATACAGAGTTGCAGTGAGTATTCTGAAATAGCTTCTTTTTTCTGAACTCTTCCTCATTTACTGTGTATGCTTTTTATCACTCAAATGCCGAGGTGTTGAGACATCCCTTGCTTCTGTACCGTACAGAGCTTCTTGTTGAAGCACAGGATAAAATGTTCTGTTCCAAAAGACCCCAAGGTGAGCATACTGTGAAAAGGAACACATAATAGAAGCGGTGTAATTTATCTCCACTTTCCTTCTTTAGGTAATGACTGAATGTTTATAACAGAACATGGATGTTTTAGAATGATAGGAAGGGGTGTCAAATGGGAGGAGAAGAAAACACCTTTGACAAAAGTTCATTGGGGCTAGATTAAAAGCAGCACACAGAGAGTCCTATCGCATTGTTTTCCCAAGATGACCTGGACAAGATCACACGGGGCCTTCGGTCCACTCCTTTAGAGGGAAAGGAGAAGTACCTGAGCTATTCCCGAGGGTAGGCGAAGAAAGAGGAGTGATGTTTCTCATGTCAAGGACACAAATAAGTAGCATTTTCTCGGTATGTGGTTCATGAAACACCTATATATAAATGACAGTTGATGTTTGTTTAAAATGAATGTTTCTGGGCTTGAATCCAGGAACACTGAATCAGAATATCTGGGGGTGAGCTTAAAAATCTTCATTTTAAAAAAGTGCTCAAGTTGACTTTAAAGTATAGCAAAGTGACTCCAGGCATGGTAGCTTGTGTCTGTAACCCTAGTATTTGGGAAGTTGAGATAGGAGGATCGTAGTTTTGAGGCCAGTCTCAGGAATTTAGTGAGACCCTCCGAGACAGAGCAAGACCCTGTTTCAATAGTAAAAAAAAAAAAAAAAATGAAATAGGGCTAGGGGTATTGCTCAGAAGTAGACTGTCCCTAGATTCAATATCCAGTATCAGAAATATAATAAAATAAGCTGGGTGTGGTGGCACACACTTGTAATCCCAGTGCTTGGGAGGCTGAGACAGGAGGATCGCACAGGTTCAAAGCCAGCCTCAGCTACTTAGGCTCTCAGCAACTTAGTGAGATCCTGTTTCCCAATAAAGTATAAAATAGGTCTGGGAGTATAGCCCGGGAGGTATAAAAGCCCCTGGGTTCCATCCCCAGTAGCACAAAAAAGGTAAAAATTAAAATAAAATAAAATAAAATAAAATAAAATAAAAAAAACCTAGCCTTACATCATTGTTTCCTTATTCTATTCTGTTCTAGGGCTCTGAAAGGGGCTGCGATGATCAGAGCCTGAGGTACCTGTAAAAGAGAGAGAGGAGACAGGAGAGAGGAGAGAGAGAAGTAATATTCCTGGAGATTCCTCCTTCTATAGATGTCAGTCAACATCAACCAGCCAAAAGAGATCCACTAAGTACATAGTCCAGAAGAGGCAATTCTAAAAACTAAAAGCAGAGAATTTCTTACCTGAATGGGTTTAAAGTCTGACAGTAGACAACATCTCCATGCAATATCATGTGAAAAAAAGTTTCACATTTATCATTTGAGCAAGTGTCTTGACTTTTCTTCTATATTGGCTATACAGAAAGAAATTCTGAACTGAGTGTCCTAACCTCTCCTCCAGGGTTTTTATTAAATATTGTATATGCATGATCATAAATACAGTCTACATCTTCTATTCAGATTCTAAATATTTCTTTTGATACCCTACTGGTATAAGGGCACTATATTCTGGATTTTCAAGACTTGTCCAGTGTCAAATTTCCTGTACTATTTTCTCACACTACTGAAAGATTTAAGAAATTTATCATTTTGAATACTTCCATTGTTTGTTTCTCTGCTCAAAGTAATACAAAGCACACTTTTTTTTCATTTACCCATTAATTTACTCTGTTGTGAGAAGGAATCTAAGTATAGGCATAATAAAGATACTTAAAATTTGAACCTTGTTTCCATGGACCATATTCTAACAAATAAGGAAGATGTATAAATGAATCATGTGCCCCAATTTTGAGTTTGGAAATATATATATATGATTACTGTATAGAATATATTTTGCCCCATTTGCTCAGCAGATAATGATGATTTCAGAATGCATGGAATAGAATGAATCACTACACAGAAAGTAGTCCTATATAAGATGGATGGAGGAGAAGGAGCACACATTTTAAAAACCAGCCCAAATATGGGTAGGCGACAGATAAAGCAAGAAAACTTATTTTAGCAATGGAGAGGAAAGGGACCTGTAATGATCTGCTCAGCGAAAAGAATGTGCTCCTTAAATAGTCACTATCTGACATGCTTTTCCCATCTGATAACCAGATTAACTGTGACAGAACAGGATTCAGGGCACTGGTGAGAGAGGAGAGAAGAGCTCTCCACAGGGACAGAAGTAGGGCTAGAGTATACAGTCGCTTGCCCTACCAGGAGAGATATGTCATTTGTGAACGGAAACGCTCATCAAAGCATTTTCAGCGTAGAGTCCCGCGATGCCTTATCTGTCACCTGGCTCCTTCTCCAGGCTGTGGCAGGAGACTCCGAGGCTAATTGCCACCCCGGGTTCCTAGATTTACACACTGTGCGTGGTGACATAATCCTGGGGGAAGACAAGAGATTGGGGAAGACAGATCTCTCCAGTGAGGGGATAAATAAGCGAACCCAAAGCGAACCTGACAACTTTCCCTTTAATTGATTTAAATTAGGAATTTCTCCAACTTCCAAACTGTTTTCTAATTAAGCTCGATATGAATGATGGCCTGGATTGTAGATGGTTGAAAAGAAAGTATTCTAAAATAATAATGAAGCAGGAATGTGATCTAGTTTTGTGGAGGAGTAATCCACAATATTCAGATGACATATTTCAATTTTTTTTTCTGGTGGGGGTGGTAATAATGCTGATTAGTTTATTTGGGATATAAATATAATCTCCCTCAAAAAGCCTTCCAAAATACTATGGTGCATTTTAAAATAATTTTAATGAGACTTATTTTTATGTCTTTTTAAAAGTCAATATGTGCTTATGAAAAATATTTGGAATATAAGAAATAGAAAAGTATACCCATGGGTGGGGAGGGGCACCAAGTACTGTGTGCATGTATATCATTGTCAACATGATTTATATTATGATATGAAACTATAATGCACTAATAAAAGCAAAAAAAGAAAAATATACCCGTAATATCAGTTACAGTCAATGATAAAAAATTAACATACTTGGTATACTTCTTTCATGCTTCAGGTTTTATTATACGTGATTTTAGATCATACTGAATATATAAGTAGACATCTTTTCATGTATCGTGTCTTGATGATTTTACAATATTATACAATGATGAGTTTATTCTTTGCATAGCACATTTTTTGCTATGAATGCTAAATATGTAGAAAATTTATTTGTCCCGTTTTCTACTTTTAATCAGAAGGGACATAGTTCTAAATGTTTGGTGTTTTGAAATAGGCTATGAAATATGTATGTTAATGTGGGTGTTTTTACTTTTGATTGTTTTTGATTTTGTTGTTACTGTTTATTTACACATATTTCTAGAAGTAAAGTTAAGAGTTAAGGGATAGGGGTATATTTAAAGTTTGATGTATTTTGTGCCATTATTTTCTGAAAAAAAGTTACCTAAATTCTTTTTTCTTTTTCTTTTTGGTATTGGGGATGGAACCCAGGGGCATTCTACATTGGAGTGACACCCCAGCCCTATTTTTTTATTCTTTATTTTGAAACAGAGTATCACTGAGTTGCAAAAGGCCTCACTAAGTGGCTGAAGCTGGCTTCAAACCTGCGCAATCCTCCTGTTTCAGCCTCCCAAATGCTGGGATTACAAGCGTGTGCCACCATGCCCGGCTCTAAATTCTTGCTGACCATCTAGGTAAAGCTGCCTGCCCACTTTATGGTAAAAATTCTTATACAAAATGGTCTAATTTTTAACTTGCTTATGTTACCTCTAAGGCAGAAGCTGGATTTTTATTTATTTGATTTCTGAGAGGCAGAATATTACTATTTGTAGTATTCAATCAAACTTTCTTTAACAAATTGTCTACTCAGATCTTTTACTTTATACACATGACAAAAATGTTGTCAGTTTCTTATTTCTAAAGGGTATCATTGGTCCATGGGCAGATTTTTAATAAAAATATGCTCAAAAATTTACTCCTAGGGTTATACCACTTATACATTTCCACAATTTTTTCTAGAATTATATAAAATAATAAATTGTGATCTCAATAATATGTACAAGATGAGTTGGAAGTGGGGTGAGAGCTGGAGGTAAGATACCTAGTGCTGTGTGCATGGATGCTCCTATCATCCTGAATCTCATGTTGCATGATTAAATGCACCAATAAAGGTAAGTTTGTTTTAAAAAGCCACTGTTTGCCATTTTCCACTCTAATGCACAAACCCACGAGATCCCCTCATTCCACCCTTTTCCCCTTAAATGAATGATAAAGCACTTTTCACATAGCATTCAAGCAGAGTGAGTTATGAACCCCTTTCCATGAGCATGCACAGAGAAGAAGTCCATATTGGGCTCTCTATCCTCATCCCTCAACAAGCTTCAATAAGCACACACCAGTGACAAAGGGACCATTTAATAACAGTATTCATAGACTCCAATATTCGTGTGTGTGTGTGTGTGTGTGTGTGTGTCTGTGTCTGTGTGTGTTGTGTGTATATGTGTGTGTGCATGTGGTACTGGGAATGGAATCCAGAGGCATTCTACCTCCAAGATATACCACAGCCCTATTTTTATTCTTTATTTGGAAACTAAGTTGCTGAGACAAACTGTGAATTTGTGATCTTCCTGTTTCAGTCTCCCAAATACTGGGATTACAAGTATGAGCCGTGATACCCAGCTTTCAATTTCCTTTTAAAACATGCTGTGATTGGAGAAGTTGGTCAGATACTCTGAGGGAAGAAGAAAAGAGTTAGGATGCTGTAAAGACAATTTACATATGAAACTAACCAGGCATGGTGGTTTATGACTGTGATTCTAGTACATGGGAGGCTGAGACAGGAGGATGGTAGGTTCATGGCCAGCATCAGCAACTTAGTAAGATCTTGTTTCCAAATAAAAAATAAAATAGAGCTGAAAGTGTACCTCAGAAATAGAATGCCTTTGGGTTTAACCCATGGTACCAAAAATAAAAGAATGACAAGAGAAAAGAAGAAGTGGAGGAGGATGAGAAGTAGAAGGAAGAAGAGAAGGAGGAGGAGAAGGAGGAGAAGGAGGAGGAGGAAGAGAAGGAGAGGATGAGGAGAAAGAGGAGGAGAAGGAGGAAGAGAAGGAGAGGAGGAGAAGTAAAAAAAAAATACTGGAGATTTATACTGAGTTCAGCAGAGAAAATTAATTAAATATATTTCCTTTATAAGGTAAAATACTGAATAAATTACTCAATAAAATCAACTTGTGCACTCTTCTTTTTTTTCATGAGCACTTTATCATGCCAATTTTTTCACATAACTTTAAAAAGTATTAACTTCTTTATTTCTACTATCAACTAAGATGAGCACCCATAAATAAAATTACCTAAAATAATGGATGTCCCTTTATGTGTTGATATTTATACGTTAACATCTAGATATTGCAAAGGGTAATATACTCCTGGCCAGGGTTTTATAAACTCAATTATTCTATTTTTAAAATGTTTTTGTTATGGCTTAGTAAAATTCCAAACAAAATTTACATCATTTACAGGGAAATAGATGGAACTGGAGAACATTATGCTAAGTGAGATTAGTCAGTCACAAAAATAAGAAGTTGGATATTCTCTCTAATATGAGAAAGCTAGGAAGAAATGGGTCCTAGCAAGAACTTTAGATGAACCCGATACTATAGATGAGCAAATAAGGTGACCTGAGGGAATGGGAGAGGGAAAGAGGGAAATGCTTTAATGTTCGTGATGTACATTAACAAACATATCAAAGTCAATCACTAAGCTAAATATGAGAAAGAAGGAGGGGGAAAAGAATGAGGTGGGGATTGGGTAAGGGCTAGTTGGGTGATGTGTGCATGTATGCTTCCACTATCTTGTACTCCATTAAGATGTATGACTACAATGTACCAAGAAAAAGTTAAAAAAATGTTTTCTTAGGCAATTGCTCTATAAAGTTTTAAATACCTGTTTTGGGGGGCAGGATTGAAGTAAATCCACAGAAAATTACATCTAAAAGTTCTATCTTTGCACTCCCAACAACAGTGTAAAAGAGTTCCTCTTTCCCCACATCCTCGCCAGCATTTGTTGTTATTTGATTTCTCTATGCTTGCCACTCTGATTGGGGTTAGATGGAATCTTAGTGTGGTTTGGATTTGCATCTCCCTGATGGCTAATGATGTTGAACATCCTTGCCTGTATCTATTGGCCATTTGTATCTCTTCTTTTGTAAACTGTCTATTTCAATTCAGTTGCTCATTTCTTAATTGGGTTATTTGTTTTGCTAATGTAGAGTCTTTTGAGCTCTTTGTATATTCTGGATATTAGTCCTCTATCAGAGTGGTGGCTGGTAAAGATCTTCTCCCATTCTGTAGGCTTCCTCTTTAGCTTCTTGATGGTTTCCTTTGATGAGTGAAACTTTTTAGTTTGATGCCATCCCACTTGTTAATTCGTGATTTAATTTCCTGAGTTTTGGAGGTCTCATTAAGAAAGTTACTGCCTGTGCCTATATGTTGGAGTGTTGAGCCTATGCTCTCCTCTATTAACTTCAAAGTCTCTGGTCTAATTTCTAAGTCTTTGATCCATCTCGAGTTGATTCCTGTACATGGTGAGAGGTAAAGATTTAGTTCCATATTTTACAAATGGATATCCAGTTCTCCCAGACCATTTATTGAAAACGCTGTCTTTTCTCCACCATTTGAGTTTGGCTCTTTGTCAAAGATCAATTGACTATAGGTGTGTGGGTTTGTTTCTGTATCTTCTATTCTGTTCCACTGGTCAGTATGCCTGTCGTTGTGCCAATACCACACTGTTTTTACTACTATCACTTTATAGTTTAATTTGAAGTCAGGGATTGTAATGCCTCCTGCATTATTCTTATTGCTGAGGATTGCTTTGGCTATTCTGGGTCTTTTCTTTCTCCATATAAATTCATAACTGACTGCAAACTAGTTCAGCTGCTATGGAGATCAGTGTGGAGATTCTTTAGAAAACTTAGAATGGATTCACCATAGCTAAAATATGGAACCAATTTAGGTCCCCATCAACAGATGAATGGATTGCAAAACAATGGGAAAAACACACACTGAAATTCTACTCATCTATAAAGAAGAACAAAATCATTTCATTTGCAAGAAGATGGAAAGATCTGGAGAACTTTACGTTAAGTGAGATCAGCCAAGCACAGAACGAGAAGGGACATATGTTTCCTCTAATATGCCCAAACTAGGGAGCATTAGAAATACCAGAGGCACTCCAGATAACGGAGGGGAAACCTCAGCAAAGCTAGAAAGGAAGAGTAGGAGAGGAAGAAGGCTGAGGTTGATTAATGGAAAAGCTATATTTGACTACATGTATAAGTGAATGTAGCATGGTTAACCTGGACACTCATTGTTGGGAGGGGGAAGGGGAAGTAGGGGAGAGAGGGCATCAGGCAGAGTCTGAATGTATGCCATTTTCAATATGATCCACATAAAATTAAAAATAATTAATTAAAAATGATTGAAAAAATAAAAGTTTTATATTTTAAGTTCATAGTATAATGAAATAAAATTAAAATATAATAAGACCCAAGTCAACCTGAACTGTGACAATCCCATGTTGACTTATTTCCTTATTTGCAAAAGCAAGATTTTGCATTCTGGGAAATTAATGGATTAAATAGTATGCATTTTTTAAAAACTAGCCTGGTTTCTAGTATCTAGCAGATAATTAGAAAATATTAGTTCTTTTCCCCTAGATACAATGGCTTTTCTTATGCCTTTTCCATATCGGCTACTCAAACCTCAGAGCGCTCTTTAGTCTACTCCCAGTTAATAGAGCACACATTGGTCTAACTTGACTTAAACTACTTAGTCGTCACATAATTTATTTCAAAGCAGAACAAGAAGTTTTCTTGATTCTTCCCCTTGCCACAATGAGTATCCGTCATCATAATGCCAGGGGAAGGTTCTGCATTGTCCATGCACTGTGTCAGCTGTGAACTATGAGAGACTCCAGCTATAGACTAAACAAAACACACATTGGGGCTGGTTTGTAAATAGCCACAGTCATCATTGAAATTAAAGACTGGGTCAGACATCCTAAGCACTGAATTTAACTTTAACAAATAATGGAGGGCTTTGGCTAATATTTAACTTTAATTTTCTGACAAGCAGAATGTCAGCAGGTGCTTTTAAAACTTTGTTGGAGAAGAGTGAATACCGAACATCTTTATCTCAGGAAAAAAAAAAAAAAAGCAAAATCTCTTAAGACACAAAAACCTGCCTCTAGGATGAGAAGGCTATGTGATAAAGAAGATATTTGGATAAAAATAATACTAACAAAATACTGACACAAAGAGCTCTGAACATGTTTTTAATCACATTGGACCTAAATATGATATATAATTACAATGCACTATTTAGATAATTAAAAAATAATACTAACCCGGAAGTCTATTATTGTGGCATGGCAAAAGTTCAGGGAGGGAAAAATGATCATTTGGATTTCTGGGCCTTTTGAGAGATAATGCTATATTTATGATCTTTGATAGGCTGCCTTGCAATAGAATCATGTTATTTCAAAATACGAACGAGTTTATCTTAGTGTCGGTATCATAACTGCAATAGAGAAAAAAGAGGAGAGACATGGTGTGTATATGAATCGCCGGCATGAGTCCAGCTCCTTGTGTCTTTGTTCACCATAGTTGGTAGATACAGTTTAGAGAACTGAGGCTCAGAGATATTTGACAAATTTCTCAAAGTCACAAAGCTAAATGAATGACAAGTAAGAAATGACATCTAGTGAACCTGACTCATAAGTTCATGGTTTTACCACTGCACTTCTTTGTCTGAAAGAAAGTTTTAAAAAGTTAGTCTAGTTTATCATCTTCCCTACTGTCTCTTAGTCTTCTACCTGCCTGCTTCATAGATAGCAGGCCACTGACTAAACACCTAATCAGAAAAACACTTTGATTCCTCATTTTAATGTCCAATCAGCAAATGTACTAACCAAACAGGGTTCTTGTGAGCCTTGAGAAAAACTGATGGAGCTGGAGGAGCGGGCAGAGCAGAGTGCACTGTCCTGGGAAGTGACACAGGGACATTGTGCCCAGCCTAAGATAAAAGAAGTGTATTAAAGGTTCTGCCTTGGTTGCACATTTGGCCCCTGTAGTGGACTTTCTTAAGTCCAGTTTTAAGGTAGTTTTCCCCTGAACTTGAATACAGATCACTCTTGAGAAAATGCAAAAAGTCACTTCTCTTGATACTTAGGGTCAATTGCTTTGGATTATTTGTGCACAGGTGTTTTGGGCCCATCAACTAAAAGCAGCATTTCTGAGAATAATCTATACTGTTTGACAGATAAAAGATAAACAGAGTTTCTGGCCCTTCGAGGTGAAAAGACTGAGGTTTAACTATGGTGAAGGTAACACCTCTCTGTATAAATTCACCTCTTGACTTTTAAAGATGAAAGATCTATCAGATAATTCACCTATTCAGAAAAATCCAACAAGTTCTGAACTGATATGTCTGTGGCAAAAAAAAATCACTAAAACTGCATTGGCAATCATTTATTAGCGTGTTATTTAGCAGGTTACATTCAGAAATTCATATCTCCTTATAAAATGCTTCATATAGTTTCTAGTTTTGATTGAAATTCTGTTTTCCCACCCACCAAGGTGTAACATCCGTGAAAATTCCTCCCAATTGGGGGTGAGGAAGTTAGTGATAAGGTTTTGATTTTTAAAGTACAATCTCACAATTAAAGATGATTTTCCTCCTTAAAAAGAAAAATTAAATTTGGATGCCACTGGTTTGTTACATTGACCCATTTTAGATATCAAGGAGATGCAAATATATTGCAATGTTGAATCATCTATCAGATCATGTCATCTTTTATTTTAGTCAAGATAATTTTCAGGCACAGGAACACATTCTTCTTTCTTCTCTTTCTGAAATAAGATTGTACTTAGAAAAGAGGTGGCCTTATATGTCCATGCAAATTTATTTGAGGAGAATGGTACTTTGTACAATGTCAGAACCTATCTCAGTCTATCTCAGTGTATGGAAAACATACTTTTATTTAAATTTTTTTATGTAACTCTGATTCGTATGATAGTGTGATCAATATTTGCATAAAAATCCATTGTTTTATCTTAAATTATTACTTTATACCAAGTCGAAGCCCCTCTCAGGTGCAGATGTGTAGGAGATAGTGTTTAACATAATTCATGGATGATCTGAACAGTTTCAATTAGAGCTGCTTTCTGAACAATTGAAAGAGCTGATGTTGCAGCTGCTACCAAATTGCTTCCTTCAGGAATTTATTTTTAATATTACTAATACAGTGACAAAGGTTGCAGTTTCCTATTGCATACAAATATGAATCAATATCATCAATACCACTACAGTGATGTTTGCTTTCTTTTTCCAAGAATAGAAAAATTGTCAGTTTTAGATTAATTTAATAAGAACTAATGGCTTCTTACATTGCTGTTGACAAGCAACACTTTCTGAATACAGTATTCTCAGATGGGTGTTTGTAACTGGGACCAATGTCTCTCTATATTTATACCAATCAGTCATTGGCTTACTCAGATTTTATTTAATAGATTTATGTCAAGTTGAGGGATTTTTTTTAAATCTATTTACTACTACAGACAAGACACCATCCTGGGCACAAGAAACCTTTTCAATCAAATTCTTCAGTGTCACTGTGGAATAGAAATTATTATTATTTATTTATTTATTTATTTATTTTTGGTGGTACTGGGGTTCCTGGAAACCCTTCCTCCAGGCTACACTCCCAGACCTATTTTTATATGTTTTATTTAGAAACAGGTCTCTTCCTCCTGTCTCCACCTCTGGAGCATGGGGATTATAAGCGTGTGCCATCACTCCCGGCTTTTTTCCCTTATTTTATATTAGAGAAAATTTTTTAAAAGTTGCAAAGGCTAAAACATGTCTTCAGGGTGTGTTGATGTTGTAAAGAGTTAAAAGAATATTTTGCAGGTAACTATTATTTATTATTTATCTGTTGTATGTCAGGTGCTTCATAAAAGGTCTATCACTTAATCTTTCCAAATCTGCATGGAGGCCGGGCCTGGTGGCAACATGCTTGTAATCCCTGTGCTTGGGAGGCAGAGACAGGAGGATCACGCAGGTTCGAAGCCAACCGTGCTGGTTTAAGAGACCCTGTTTCCAAATAAAAAAGTATAAAAATAGGTCTGGGAGTGTAGCCTGAGGGTAGAAGGGTTTCCAGGAACCCCAGTACCACCAAAAAAAAAAAAAAAAAAAAAAAAAAAAACTGCATGGAGAGATACACTTTTTAATTAAATAGAATTTATCCCTATTCTTTCTTATATATAGAAAATTCATCAGACAATTATCATCAGATGATATTATGTTGTGTTATGATAATCTGACAGCACTGTCTGGTGTGGCTGTGGGAGGGAAATAATTCCACTTAGTTTTTGTAGCAGTATCTTTTGAATTATTAACACTTCTGGCTTTTATAACTGATCAAAACTCAGCATTTGAAAACTTCTTATGCTCGGAGGAGTACATCATAAATAGACATTTTGGAAAGTTCCTCCAGGCACAAAGTTTGCTTCTGGTAAGCAACCATGTTTGCATGTACCCTAAATATCTCTAACGCAAGTGACAGAAAAAAAATGTCAAGGCAGATATAAAGTTAACCACGCACTAGTTTGCTGTGATGGTCTCTGTCAGAAATATATTTCTAATTCAGAGACTAAATCCAGGGGAATTTTTGATTTCCAGTGTTGTTGTGTTGTCTTTGACAAAATTTTAGATTTTTTTGCCCTTAGCTAAGAAAATAAAAATACCCTGTTTATCCACAGGCAGACAGTTCCCATTGCTGTCTTGGATATGGTTGGAGCCAGAGTCCCTGTTGTAGCACTGAGGTACCACTTTGAACATGAATTACAGTCTCCCTGTGGATAGGTCAAAGCTTCATTCACACAGCAGCCAGTCTTCTTTGCTGTATTCGTTTAAGTACGTTCAGTGAAAGTTTTATTTCCCTGCTTCTTTGTTTTCTTTCCTTAATACCCACCCAAGTCTACCATGCACATTGATGCACACAGGATGAGGCACATCTGCCTGCAAACATCTCCACTTAAGTAAAATGTTTTCATGAGTAGAAATATCTTTCAATTAAATCTCCATTGCTATGACAGCCAGAGAATATTCTTAGCAATTTCCAAATAGAAGAATGATTCCACTATTTAGAAAGAGGGAGGAATTTAACAAATGAACACCTTGATTCTGAAACTAATATTTTTTCAGTAACATGCTGCAACTATTATGGTATTTGCCTTTGTATAAATTGTCTTATATAATTTTCAAAAATTAGTTATGTCCTTTTTTTTTCAAAAAGTGACACTCTTTCTGTGCATGCTTGGAAGCTAAGTTAGTTAAATAGACATCAGAATCTGGCTTAGCCAGTGGCTTATACATCTAATATATATTGGCTTAGCCAATGTATATTAAGTCACAGTGGAACTGGGATTTAATATACATTCAAATCTATTTTGATATCATAGAAGGGCAACAAACTGGAAAGATGGTAAACATGAGAAAAAGTAAACAAAAATAAAACTAATTAAAAGAGGACTGTCTTTTAATCTTCTAGAGTTCAGATATTCTTATTTAGATGATAACATATCTAGAAGGTCAGACTCTAAAAAGAGAAACTAGTAATTATACATGGACACAAGACTTTTTCATTCTCTTTGTCATTATTGTAATGTCAGAATCCCATCTAGAGGTACTGAATTAGCTGACAGAGAGTAACTTCAATTGAGTGAGATGTCCATTGTCCTTTTCTCAAGATTGCCATGCTAACCTTTCTCATTCAGGTGCCTCACAGGCCTGACCTTCATGGACTGAGTCAGTCAGGCCCCCTTGGCCTTTCTGCTTCCAGTATGTCAACCAATGAAAGGTACTGGTTGGAGGTTGGACTATGGGAGTTGACAGACTATGGGTCACCTTTCTGAAGGTCTAGGTTTGGAAATGTGGATATGATCCCTTTCAAAAGCCACATTCCTTGTTTGAGTTCTCTGTCCCATACCTCTGTTTCCTCTCAGGATCTAATCAGGATCTGATGACTCCTTTTGTTTATAACTCAGACACATAAATGACCCAACCTGCTTGCTATTTCTAAATCAATGGGGATTCTCCATATTTCGTTCATTGTCTTTACCCAAAAAAATTTATAACTAGTTTTATCATTAAAGTTTTCTTGTACTTTGAATCTATATTCCCCAAAGGTCCATGAATCGTAGGCATGATCCTCAAGGTGGTGGTCTTGGGAGGTGGTAAAATCCTTGAAAACTGGGCCCTTGTGGAGGTCCCTGGTTCATGGGAGTGTGGCCTCAAGAGGATTGTAGGACTCTTACAATCCCTAGCCCTGTAATAGCCACAATGGCTTATCATGTGAGTGTTTTTTTTTCTACTATATACCATACGGACTGCCTTTGCTAGAAGCCCAGAACAATAAGAAAACTCAGTATTAGAACTTTCAGAACCATGTGCCAAAATGGAGCTTTATCTATATAATTTAATTGACTCAGGTATTTGTTGTAGTACTCTTACCCCAACTAACACAACTTTCTTTAATTTTTCTTTTTATTTGTGTCCTTTCTTTTCAGGGACCCTGATATAATTATCATAAAGGATCTTAGAGGCAATTGAAAATACTCTTAATCTGTATCACATTTCTAACAAAAACAGAAAAGGAAATCATAGATGAGGTGTTCAACACCAAAAGAATGGCCCTGAAAAATTACTCTACACAGCGTTTTCCTCTAATCATAAATGCAGTGGCTGGCTGTATATATGGCTGCTACTCTCAATTCATAACAACAACTTTTTGAAACTTCAGTTAAGCTATATAAATCTGGTCCTCTAACAAATAATTGTAACATAATAAACCCCAATTTCACATGCGTCCTAATCTTGGCACAACTTTGCATTAAAAAAACAGTTTAGCCGGACATGATGGCACATCAATCTCAGTACTTGAGATACTGAGACAGAAGAATTGTAGACTCAGCTACTTAATGAGGCCCTCTACAACTTAATGAGACCCTGTTTCAAAATAAAAAATAAAAAAAATAGGGCTGGGGGTATAACTCAAAAGTAGAATGCCCTTGGGTTCAATCCTCCATACTGAAAAAAAAAAAAAAAACAACAATAGAGCTCAGCAATGCAAACATATAGAAATGCTCTAAATATTATTTTCATCTTTAAAAATGTGAAGGGGATCGTATTCATATGTGAAGGCAGTATTACAGGATACACTCTTTTCATTGCATTGAAACTGTCTCTCTCTACCCAGCAGTGCCTCAGTTACTCATTTGCATCGGGGATCATTTCCCATCATTTTTCTTGAATTTCCAAACTAAACAAACTTTATTTTTTCTACCTCTTTCTATTTATTCCTGCCTTTCTATTTTACATTTTTCTCCCTTGCTGTCTACATTATAACTATCACTCCAAAATCATACTCAAAGGTAGAACTCGCCAAAATGAGTAGGGAAAGAAAAGATATGATTGAAAAATACTTTTGCCTCCTCTCTTTCTAGTGGAAAGTATGAGATAGTGTCAAGAGAATGTAGATGTCAGACAAATATTTCTGTACAACTTTAGTTTCCATACAGACAATGAAGCTAATTTGTTAAAACATTAGAAACTAAGAGAATTATGAACTTCATGTTTTAAACAAATGAACCGAGGAAAAAATATATAACAAAAATTAAAATTGCCAGTGGCTGGGGGTGTAGCTCAGAGGTAGAGCATTCCTGGGTTTAAACCCAAGTATCAGAAAAAAAAAGAAGCACTTACAGTGGAGAAGAAAAATCCACACTTACAAAATTCCAGATATAGATATAAAGAGACATATACTGAAATTTTATAAAATTTATGTAATTTATAAAATTTTAAGCATGGACTATAAACAATAACAAGTACATTATATGAATCTGTATATAATATATGTGTAAGTATATATAATTTTTGCTTTGACATATTTATCATCTTTGCAATTTTTATAATTTATTTGCTAATTTCTTTCTTAGAAATATATATTATTTCAATTTTATGTATCATATCTGTTATAAAAATCAAACATAAAAAGTCAAATATAATATATGATATTATAAAACATATATAACATAATATATATAATATGATATATATACATATATATATATAAAACATATTAACATCTTCTTAATAGATCATTAGACCAAAAATGTTCCAGGTCAAACATTAGAATATTTTTAATCTTCTGATTTACATTGCTTAAGGGATTTCAAGAGAAATGCAATCAATTTACATTTCTGACTGCAAGATGTGAGTGAGGCTGTTTCTTCATAAAAATCTCAGCAGTTTATCAGAAGCTAGTTAAATACCAAATGGCATATTGCTATTTTCATTTGCATCACTATGGAAGTTTATTATGTATTTTTTATATTTATAGACTATTTTTACCATTTAGACAATGCTTTTACTAGCTTCTGACTCTTTTACTTTTGACAAAATTATTATTAAATTCTTTCTTTCTTTCTGTTTTTCTCCTTGGTGCTGGGGATTGAACCCAAGGGGATTATACCTCTAAGCTAGACCCCTAACCCCATTTCAGTTTTTATCTTGAAACAGGGTCTCACTAAGTTGCTGAGCCTAGCTGTGAACCTATGAACCTTTAATCTCAGCCTCCCAAGTGATGGGATTTCAAGTGTGTATCATCATGCCTAGCTTTTATTAAATGTTATAGTTCTTCAACTTGGGGTATTATTTGCTTGCCATTCTTTTTGCAAATTTCTGTGTTTATGATTTTTTAAAATCATGTTTTGAAAACATTTTATCCCTCTGTACAAATAGAAGTTTCCTTACAAATGTGGTTATCACTATTATCAATTTTCTGTTAATTTCAAGTTATTATCGTATCTATTGCCCTTCTCATTTATAATTTTCATCAAATACTCACATGTAAATTTTCTGTAATGCCAGAAGTCTAATTTAGTATAATTTTTGTCATATAAATCTGTTCTAATAAGAGCCAGTTATTAATTTTTAGGTTTGGGTAAGACAGTATTGTGTTTTATAATATGAGATTAAATATAAACTAAATTTGCATAGGCCATTAATAAAATAATAAAAAATAATGCCAATAGTTACCAGTTACATAATGAAGTATCCCAAGATACAGTGATTGCATGATTACTAGAGTATGATGAAGGCTAGTTTCTTCAGGAAGGAGGCAACAATAAGAATTCTTCTGGGTCTACTCTGAACCTGACCAGCCTGTGCTGTGTGTTTTACTTCTCAATGGGTCACTCTAGTGACTCAAAAGAGGGCTGTGTGTCTTGAAAGGGAGCTTCAAATAAAAATGTCAGTATTTTTTACATTGAAGACTACTACTCATATACTAGAAAAATCTAGTATTTCATTTTCTTTACCCAATGTCTATTGATAATGACTTTCACATCCAATGTCTATTGATAATGACTTTCACATCCATTATCATTGTCATTTAAGTCACCATCACAATATCTATCAGATTTCTCTTCTAAAATCTACCCAAACTGAGAGGACATTTTTTTATTTACTTACACTGTGTTTCTTATATAGTGTCTTGTCTCATGCAACCAAGAACAACAACAATAACTTAATGTGTACTTCTTATATACTGGAAACTATTTAAGGTACAACAGAACCAGTTTTGCATCCATCATTATTGAGCTTATATTCTAGCAGGAGAGAATAAAAAGACACATTTCCCAACTGTGTCTCATGATATGCACAGAAATTTCCAGATATTTTCCATACTTCTGCTGAGCTGGTACTTGAAAATAAAAATGATTTATGCATCTAAATTATTTTGAGTCCCAGTATTTGCATTGCTGAGAAGTGAGTGGAGCTATAATTGTGGCCTTTAGAAAAGTTTCTGAAATGACTACTACAAAATAAGAGAAAGATTGTTTTGAACTTTTCATCAATTTTCCAAGAGGAAAATAATAGACCCATGCTTCCAACAGCATCACTTCATTTTAGTTCCTTTAGATAAAAATATAAATATACAATCTTGGAAAAAGTCAACGGAATTTGAGAACTCATACTTTCCAATTTAAAAACCCAATACAACACAACTGTAATCCAGACAGCATAGTACTGACATAAGGATAGACCTGTAGAATAAAAAACTAAAATTGAGAATATATATATATATATATATATATATATATATATATATTAGATAGATAGATAGATAGATAGATAGTCAACAAGGGTTCCATGACCATTCCATGGAAAATGTCAGTTTGTTCAACGAATTGTTCTGGGACAACCAGACAGCTATAGGCAAAATAATAAGTTGGACATCACATGCAAAACTGTTGACCTACACTTAAAAGTTGGATTATAAAACTCAGAAGAAAACATAGATGTAAATCTTCAAAACCTCTCATTTTATAATAAAATCATCAATGACAAAAAGTACAAAAGAAATTTTAAAATATATATTGAAATTTATAAAAATAACAATTTTTATGTATCACAAAGTTTCAAAAAAGCAAAAAGCCAATCTATAAAAAGGAAGATTACATTTGCAAATATTGTATCTGATAAGAAGTTTATGTCTAGAATAGGAAGAGCATTTACAACTGAATAGTAAGAAATATAATTCCAAATGTATGCAAAGGATCTAAATAAATTTTCCCAAAGAAAATATACCCATGGCCAGAAAGCATATAAAAAGATGTTGAACATCATTCGCTGTCAGAGCAATGCAAATGAAATCCACACCGAGACACTATGATGACTAGAAGTTACAGAGTAAATTAATATGTTAGAAAAAATGCAGAAAGATCAGAACCCTCAGACACTGCTACTAAAAATGTAAAATGGTATGATTTCTTTCAAAACCTGTCTAACAATTTCTCAAATGATTAAACATACAGTTACCATATGACCTGGTAATTTTACTCATGGCTATAAACCTAAATGAAACACAAACATATGCCCATACTAAAACTTATGTGCTTGTGTTTAATGCTACATTATCCATAATATACATAAGGTGAGAACAACCCATTTGTCAATATGGGGATGGATGGATTTACAAAATCTCTTCTCGTAAAATAAGATATTAATCATTAAAAAAAATAAAGTACATGTAGCAATGTGATAAACCTTAAAACATGCTAAATGAGAGAAACTGATAACAAAGGCCTATCAACATATGTCAAGAATAGGCCTATCTATAACAAAAAGAAATAAGTTATTCCTTGCTTAGGGAAGAAGTGGATAGAGAATAGTAAAAGAAAATAGACTTTCCAAGGTGATTTCAGCAAGATGGCAGAACAGTAGTTAGCAGCTTTTGTTCTCTTGTGAAAACATAGAACAATTTGACAGCTCTTCATGAAACAAAATGGCCTGGGGAAGGCTCCAGGGTTGATTAAGAACCCAGAACAACATTGCAGGGGATAATTAGAGAATAAGCACATGGAGGTATTGCTGGGTAGACAGGCTTTTCAGAGGAATTTGAGATGGCTAGGCATAGAGACAAAGGTGGTGGCTGTCTGAGGCAGCCCTGTGATAGGTGCTGTCATCGTTCCTAGTGACTTGCTCTCTAGATAACTCCAGCAGCCTTTGCCAGTAAAGACTGCAGATCGTCAGACATCCACAGACCCACACAGCTTCCACAATGGAGGCATCGTGTGACTGTTTATGCCAATCCCAGCAGCCTTCTCCATAGAGTACAGGAACATCTTCACCACTGGGGTAATACACAGATTCACTGTTGAACTATTCTGAGACAAGGACTGTGAATCACAAACCTAGATACCATCAAGCCCCAAACCAAAGTTGGCCTGAGTGGGCTGTCACTTTGGGTACTGTGTCTATAGTCTTTCTATGAATAGTCTTTCTATTCATGTAATTGCTCCAGACCTTGCTCCTTCCTCATTAGTCTCCATGCATCCGGAGATAGAACGGCTTCCAGGAACCCCAGTACCACCAAAAACAACAAACAAACAAACAAACAAACAAAAAACAAAGTATTAGAAAGAGGGGGCAAATCCACCAGTCAAACACACTTGACTCACAAAATTGTCCATCAGAAATGAAGGGAGAACAATGTCTTTCCCAGAAGAAGCCAACAAATCTTATCACTACTAGACCAACCAAACAAGAGTCTATCCAGCTAGCCTAAAATCTGCACTCACCTTATTTTGAGATTACTATTCACAACTACACCTGGAAACTTAGATATAAAAATGCAAGTATTAGTCATAGTGAATTATTTTAGAAAATAATTTGCACATACAAAAAATTCAGCTTAATTCATTTATATTTACTTGGTGACATTCTCTTGGCCTGAGAACCAGGCTTATTCATCCAAAGACAATGAAGATAACTAGCTCCTGTAGTCCAGAAAAAAAAGTTTTGCAAAACTTTTTTCTCAATAGTTTATCTCAACTGTCATAGAATTAAGTTTAAATAAATAATTTTAGAGATGAGACAGGAAAGAAACGCAATAACCTCCTCCAACACACTCGTCTTAGTGTAAAATCTTTATACATTAAAGTAGAAAAATAAATAAAAAATTAAGAGGTGATACATGAAGATGAATTTGAAGGAAAATTTCAGAGAATGTTGTTTGATTCAGAAGATAAATAGGAACCTGTAACTCAAGCAGTAAAAAGGAGCTTTGGGTAAAGCATGTTGAATTGTGGCATTTGCACTCACTGAAGATAAGAGGCATAAAACACATAATATTTGAGGAGTAAGTGCAGCACTTTTAACTTAAATGTTGCTTCAGATAGCTCTGTAATAATCATAAGCCTACCACAACTGCACTAGGTGAAGAGAAATAGGAAAATTAATTCAAATGACCCTAAGTTCAAGAGAAAGAAAGAGGCTTTGGTTTATTGGCGATGGGAGATGTTAATAAGGTCACATAGAATATTAAATCTGGAAGAATTCTCAAAGATCTCATTTCCAGCTACTTTATTTTACAGTGGAAGAAACTGAGACTCACTTATGCCCAAGGTTACACCTAAGATTAGTGACATAAAGGTGGCAGGAACATTGATTTTCTTTATCGATGCAGGGACTTGCTCCCCGGGAGAGGAGATGACAGTGTGATATCATCTTTGCTACGAATAATTCTAGTTTCCTCTATACTCATGTGAAGTATTATCTTTAGTCACTCTTCCTGATACAGCCTGGTTCCTTCCCTGAAGCTGTTGATTAATTACCAAAAACCATCAAACTCTGCAGTGACATCCCCTAGGCAAAGACTGTCGTCTTGCCTGAAATGCCAATCTGGGTGAAGGTCTGGGGCACTCCATGTTTCCTGACATTCTTGGCTGTGGGGCCCCTCTGCCTGGGGCTGCTTCAGTGTGAAGAGGGTTCACTTTAACAAAACAAGATGCAGCATCCCCACCAGCAGGCCTGCTGCCGCTGTTGCTTCCAATCCTCCAAAGGCTGGATCCTCCATATGCTCATCCACCACTGTCCCAGCACAGAATCAAATGCGTGAGCAAGTGGAGAGGACGAGCAGAGTCTGGAGGAATTCAAGAAGACAGCTGGCACTGAGCCCAGTCAGGCAAATGCTCTATCATAAAGAAATGGAAATCCTGCACTGTAACGCTATTATCTTAAGAACTGAGTTCCTGGTTTTGCTGTGCCATAAGCAATGCCAAAAGTAGTCAGAAAAACAAAAACAAAACAAAACAAAACTGCCTTAATATCAAATCTATCACTTGGTGATTCTCAAACCCATGGATATCTAAATTAATAATAATGGTATTACCACTCATTGGTGACATGAAAGGACGCATTAATACATGAGTTTACAAGCATGTTCTGTTTATCTACAAAAATATCGTGCAATTTAGAAATATGCATGCATAATAAGTCTTAAAATATTTATACCTTTTGTATAATAATAATAAAAATAATAAGGATTGAAAACATAAGAATATAAAGCCAATAATGTGTTTATGATGCAGAAGTTATGAAACTATGTTCATACTATCATATCTACTGCAGATTTGAAGATATTAACTTCTACCCTTGGGATCCTTCACCAAGGCCAAGCTTCATATGGGCTGTTCCAGTCCAATGTTAGAGTATGGCTAGGTCAGCAAGGGGTTAACTCGACTCCCCAGTGGCCTCACTGAAACTTCCTTGGAACTCTACTGCAGTCTGAGTCTTTCTATCCTAAATTCCCTATCTCTGCCTTTCCTTCAACAGGTGCCAGACCTGAAGTCTATTGCCATCTTTTCCTGCTCCTTCCCCAATATCTCATTTTTGCATGTCTAACTCCTATCATTTCTGTTACTGTTACACATGTAAAGATTAACCCCTTAGTCATTATAAAATCTAAATAATCTAAACATTTAATTGCATGATGTTTATTTAATGATTAGTCCTATTGATGTTATACTTTAAACAAGTAAAAATCAAATTTTGGGTTTGTGCCAGGATACATTTAAGATAATTACATCTTTGTTAAGATAACAATTCTCATTATATTATTCTACGAATCAAACAATGGGCAGAGATGACAATATTTTACAATAATTTAGGGGACACAGCCTTCTTACGAACTGTGCTGCTCCTTCCAAGTCTCCAGCTAGGGGTGTGGTGTGTGTGTGTGTGTGTGTGTGTGTGTGTGTGTGTATGAGTGTGTGTAGTTTCTAGGGATTGAACCTGAACCCAGGGGCACTCTACTACCAAGCCACACTCAGCCCCATTTTATTATTTATTTATTTATTTATTTATTTATCTATCTATCTATTTATCCTTTGAAACAGGGTATCACTAGGTTGCTGAGGGTTTCTGCTATATTTCTAAGGCTGGCCTCAAAACTGTTATCCTCCTCTCTCAACCTTTCAAGTACTGGAATTACAGGCATGTGCCACCACACCCAGTTCTCTAGGCAGTTTCTTTTTTTTTTTTTTTTTTTTTTGGTGGTGGTGGTACTGGGGTTCATGGAAGCTCTTCTACCTCCGGGCTACACTCCCAGACCTATTTTATTTTTGAAAACAGGGTCTCCTAAGTCAGTTCGGCTGGCTTAGAACCTGCACAATCCTCTTGTCTCCGCCTCCCAAGCGCGGAGATTACAAGCATGTGCCACCACGCCCAGCAGAGGTAGTTTCTTGGTATTGCTGATACTGCAGAATAATCTCCCAAAGTTCTACAAATTAAACATGTATATCAGAAAATTATCATGGTAAGGTAACTCATGAAATACTTATCTCACTATTAAGAATTATGAATAATGATCCATGAAAAACAAGAAAAAGATATACTATTGAGCAAGTCATCATTTTATAAATTGTGTTTCTATATTGGGTTTTAGTGTTTATTAATTCTGGCTTCTTTTCTTTATCTATCACTAATATTGTTTGTATTCCCGAACTGAGACACACTATAATAAGCACAAATTAATGTTGTCCCTTTTATCCACATCTCTGTCACTTTAACCCATTTTAAATTTTAATATCTAAAAATAAATTCAACAGAACCAAACATGCTCTTATTAAAATAATTTAATTATTCCAACAATAAGATATTTATTTGTCTTAGTAACCATTAAGAGATAATAGATACTCCTTTCGCTAATATAGCATGAACACACAGAATAAATGACATTTAGAAAGTAATTAACATCATTTCCACAGTTACTATCTTTTCACACATCATGAGGATCATGCCTCTTGATCTGTCCTCATGAAGTGTGACATTCTTATTTTATAACAGATATATCACTGTCTTACAATTTGCTCCCATTATCTCACTTTTACAGTTCATCTTATGGCTATTGCAAATGCAGAGGCATGTGACAGGATTGTAAAAACAGATATTCATTACAGTCTACCATGGAGGTTGTAAATCAACCCTATCAGATTTTTTCTGAAGACCCAAGTTGCCTTTTTCTGCCTAGAAATCAGGTAATTTAGTCATCCTGCTTAATATTTATTCTAAAACAAATACTATCACCGCTGTAGAAAGTACTAGCTATTTCCCAATTTCATATCTAATTTCACATGTTGCTATCTTGTTCTTCTCAATAATTTACCAGAATTCCATTATCTTCTAATAATGCAACCTGTAATTTTCCATGTTTGATATAATCATTTGGTATTAACTATTTTTGGCCAAAGATCTTTCAATTGCTTTCTATTCTTTTAATAATTTATATCTAATTGAATTTTGGGTCATAGCTAAAAAAGAAACAGAACAATGAATGTATTGCTCCACAAATTCCTATAATTTAAAAACAATATGAGACAAGGTCTACTTAAAGAAGCTCTATTTCAATTGCTATATTGGTTTCCTATATTGTGCATATGCCAGAGTTATATTTCTTCGTTCATTTATTTTATCCATTGAACAAGTATAGGTGACTACTAAATGAAATTGATGTTATGTGCTTGATACAATGTGATGAAAAAATTATCTGCCTACTCTCTTGGGGCTATATTTGGAAGGAACAGATACATAATTATATCTTGCAGCATATTATCTGCAAATAAGTAGAGACAGGAAAAGAAAACAAAAGAAGACTGTTTTAAATGAAAGTGATTGGAACCATGTTATAGTTTAGATATAAAATGTTTCCTGAAAGAGCTTATGCATTGATATTTGGAGGTGATGTGATTAAATCATGAATGTTCTAATTTCATCAATGGGTAAATTCATTGTAATATATTTATTGGGTTGTAACCTAGGCAGGTAGAGGGTGGCTATAGAAGGTGGGTCCCTGGGGTGTGGCCTTAAGGACTGTGTTATGGTTTCTGGACTGTTATGGTTTGGGAAACTGTCCCTGGGGACATTCGTTAGGCTCCCCAAGACTATTCCCATAAAACCTCAGGTTCTTGTCCTGAGCTAAGTATAAATATACATAGCTTGGACAGTCGCTGAAGATTTAAAGGAGTTTATTAAAAAGAGAGAAATACAGAGGATAGTTACAGCTTCATGTTATGCAGGGTAACATGAGGGGTGCTTCGAATGAAATCACCGATAATTCCTGGATACAGAGTATTATATAGTCAGTCCTTAACCAGACCCGTCCCCTCTAGGGCCCGCCCTTTTGATGTGGGGGAGCATTCTTTCCTGACAGTCTTTCCTGTTTTCAGCACTGACCCCCCAAATGTGTTATCTGGTCATTGGATTCTAGTCTTTCTTGAAGGCTTCAGGTATCCTCCCATAATTATCGAAGTCTGGGATCTCCTGAAGGTTTATGGCATCTTTCCACTTTCTTGGGATATCTTATCTTTATAATGTAAAAAGGCCCTGAAACTATCTCTTGTCTTGCTAATCTCCCTTGGTCCCTGGAGTCCTTCAGCTTCTTTTTCTGAAGTTCCTGGCTTCTTTACTCCAAAAGATATATTTGAAAATTTGACAATATTTTCCAGTACTGGTACATTAATACATTTTGAAGCCTCTTCCCAATACTGGTACAGACAGTGCTTGTGTCACTGAACCCTTTTCAACATCTCTCTCTGGCTTCAGGCCTCCATGAGGTGAAAACAGAGTACTTGCTCTCTCCCTTTCTCTTCCTTCTGCTGATATGCCCTGACCTCTGCCAGTATAACCTGGCCTAACATGGACTAAAGTCATGAAATCTTCAGGACTGTGAGCAAAAATCTTCCTTCTTTCAAGTTATGTCATCAGATTTTAGGGGTTACAGCAGTGAGAATGTATCTGAAATAAACAACATGTCCTAGATGATAATATGCAAGAGGAAATGGTTCATAAAAGTGCCTGGGATGGGGAAAACTGGGATGGGTAAAAAGTAGATATATTTTTACAGTATGGACCCTAAGTGTGTCCCAATAGCCTATGTATTTAAAGCTCAGTCCTCATCTTGATGTTATTGGGAACTGGTGAAACCTTTAAGAGGTGGAGCTTAGTCAGAGGGCTTTTGGTCACTTACGGCAGGCCTTTGAAAGAGATATTGAAACCCAGGCCCCTCCTCTTTTTTATCTTTTTGCTTCCCCCTCTATAAAGTGAAGAAGCTTGCTTCATGGGTATGATCCTGTACTACCACATACCCAAAGTGACAAGGTTGATTGATTATGCATTGAAAACTCCAAAACTATAAACCAAAATAAGATTTCATCATTATAAGTTGATTACCTCAGGCATTTGTTACAGTAACAAAAAGGTAACTAAAACATATTTAACTGGTAGAAAAAGTATAGTTTGATAATATATTAAACTTTAAGTAAAGCTATTGATACACAAATATTTTATATAAACTTATAACATTAAATATATTATATAATATAAAAATAGTAATAGGTCATGATATTAAAATAGTAATGATGGAATTTTGTCTTTGAAGAATAAAGACATGTAGCCGGGCATGGTGTTGCACGCTTGTAATCCCCACGCTTGGGAAGCAGAGACAGGAGGATCGCGCAGGTTCGAAGCCAGCCACGCTGGCTTAAGAGACCCTGTTTCCAAATAAAAATAGGTCTGGAAGTGTAGCCCGTGGGACTGTAGCCAGAGGTAGAAAGTGCTTCCAGGAACCCCAGTACCACCAAAAAAAAAAAAAAAAAAAAAAGAATAATGACATTTGATAATTATTTTTGTGGCATCTGTACATCTTTAAAAACTTTTTTGACTAGTAAACCTTGGAAATTATGACAATCTCATTGTTTTAGAATAATTGTTAGGGAAGGGGAAAGAGGCAATGACTTTATCATCTAGATGTATTTATCAAAGATATTGAAGGAACCAAGAAAAAGTATTTGAAAATAAAATGGTGCAGTAGAATTGGGAAATATAATTTCTAGTTTGAAATCTGACAACGACTTAATGGCTGATTTCTTTTTCTGTCAGTTTCCTCCTTTCTATTTATGCTTTTATAAACTATATAACGAGGTCAAATAAGCAAGGTCAAGTTAACTGTTGATTCTGTGTAACTGTGGTTGTATAAAGACAGATTTAGGTCAATGATTAAACCTCCCCTCCCCAGATTTGTCACTCATGGCTCAGGAAAGAAACTGAAAATACCCTCTTAGGATAGCAATGACGTTGCCTTGAAATATGTACTAGGTAGAAAAAAAAAAAAAACCCAAAGGAGATAGCTGGGAAGTGTCTATGAAAAGAAAAAAGAAAAAAAAAGGCTTTCAAAGAATTCCATCACCCAGTCACCACTATGAAGACACCTATGTTCTAAAAATATAAATGATGCTAAGATTAGAATATTGCAAAGATTTAAAAGAAAAGAATAGAAAAGATATTATAAATTTACATTTGTAGATCCCTCTGCTAATTTTTAAAAGCAAGTATTTTATAGACAGTGGGGTATGTATATTGAGAATTCTAAATTTGCCTACTACAAGTGAGGGGCTAAATTTTTATTTTCATTTAAATTTAGTTACTGTTATTGGTAATATACACTTGTTTTGTTGCCACAAATTGAGAGTGTGGATTTAGATTCTAGCCTCAGTTTAAATTTCTTTGAAGATTGCAGGTCACTGAGGAAACACCCATTCTGTTATTGGGCAACTATAGTGACCTTCTTTGTTTTGTAAACTAAAATGTGTCTCCTAGTATTTTCTTTAAGTTAGTTTTTTTTTTTTAAACAAATTGTCTGAAACAACAAAGAGTAGGCTACATAGGTCTTTGGAGGTATAGCCCTCCAAATAAATTTCTTAGTATTATGTTGTGTTTTCTGGTCAAAGTAGTTCCCTTGTCTTTCATTATTTTTCTAGTCATATTCTAGACTCCAGTCTTTTAAAATTATGGATTGTATCATACTATGTGGTCTCCCACTCAAATTCAGGTATTAAAGACATGACACTCAGTGCACTGAATTTGGAGCGATTGCCTTTAAAGTGGTGTTATGGTCAGATATAGGATGTCCCCAGAAGAGGTTAGTGCTGATACTTTTAAGTCATGAGGGTTGTAATTTCATCAGTAGATAAATCTACTGCAATGGATTTATTTTAATACATCCATTGTAATTTATCTGGCAGGAAACCTAGGCTGGCTGGGTGTCACTAGAGAAGGTGGGTCAGTGGAGGTGTGGCCACAGAGATTGTGTTTATGTCTTAATTTCCATTACCTCCCTGCTTTCTGCTCCCATCTTCTGTGATGTGAGGAGCAAAGCCAATGCTCTCTCCCTCTTTTTGCTCACAATCACCAGGTCCTGAGCTCCAAACCATAAACAAAGGAGAGTAATGATAGCTATCTCACATTTGGATTACATAAAATAAAAATTTATATGTGCTGGAATTTTAGTTCCCTTCCACTTATAATAGCTTCTACTTTGTTCTTATAGACTTATATTCCTCTTAAAGGTTTATATGCAGGTCCATATCTAGTGTTTCTTGTACATTTTTCTATGAATCTGGCCATGAACACAAAATAAAACATCCTAAACCGTTGGACTGATACGTTGATATTATTTTAGAAGTGGTGTTTAACTGCTCTGTCCTCTCAGTGAAAGGGAGAAAAAGAATTGCTTTGGTAACGAGTTTGATGTCCCAAAACTTTCACTGAGAACAGGCATTGCAGGATTTATTGAACTCATCTCATCTCCCACGTTCAGATACTCGCTGTTTCTGACCGCAATAATGTGTTATCTACAGGACTCCCACTCTTACTGAGGGGGAAAAAGGCAGTTTTATATCAATACCCCACAGACAGCTTATTCACTTGTCCCCCCAGAAATTGTTCATTACTTTTAAGAGGAAAGAATGGCTGAAAAATGTGTGGGTGTCCACAGATGGTCTTTTTGAAACTACAAACTGTTCCATGTGGACATAAAGCTACACATCAAAAGGAAACACTGGAATTCTTTTGTGGTGAAGGACAAATACTTATTTCGAGCCACATTCGTGAATGCAACGCTAAGTTTAAATGTGTTACATGATGAGTATATACACTGCTTTTTAAAGTCATTTTGGATAGAAACCAACAGCGATTAATGAATAAACATTTAAAAATAAATTGAGAAGTAATAAACTTCAGTTTGATCATCATGGTATCAGTAATTTAGTACATATTTAATTTATGCACAAGAATTTCATCCTGAAAGTCTGTCTTCTTTAAGACTTATTTTTTCATAAATTATAAATGGTGAAAACATCAGTAACCAGCAAATATTTTTCTATTTATTTACTTATTTTTACTGGGGATTGAACCCAGTGGGGTTATACCACTGGGCTGTACCATCATTCCTTTTTATTTTTTAATTTTGAAATAAGATCTTGCAAATTTGCTCAGGCTGGCCTCAAACCTGGGATCCAGAAGGATCAGCTTCCCAAGTTCCTGTAATACAAGTGTGGTATGTCACCAAACCTGGCATCAGCAAATATTCTAATATAATATATTTTTTTTCAAAGTGTTTTTCATTGAAGTATATAGTAATGGCATAGTCTGTCAAGTAATTGCACAATATACTGAAAATATAGATAGTTAAAAAGTGATTATAAAAAAAGTATGTCTGAGAAACTAGCAAAGACAAAAACACCCTAGAGGAGACATGAAAATTAAATAAATTGTAGTATCCTAGAGAGTATCTGGGAATAAAAAAGGGCAGAAGGTAAAAATTAAAGAAACATGGATTAAGTAGCATATTTATTGCAAAAAATGCATCTTAGTAATATAAAATTTTAATAATAGAGGAAATCAGATGCGAATTGACTATCTGTATTACACTGACAACTTTTCTGAAGATCCAAAACTGTCCCAAAATGGAAAGTTTATTTTTAAAATGTAATTACTTCTTTTCTTTTTTTTTTTTTTTTTTTTTTTTTGATGGTACTGGGGGTGGAACCCAGAGGCTTTCTACCTCCAGGCTATACTCTCAGACCTATTTTTTTTTTATATTTTACTTGGGAACAGGGTCTCACTAAGTTTCTGAGAGCCTCACTAAGTAGCTGAGGCTGGCATCGAACCTGTGTGATCCTCCTGTCTCAGCCTCCCAAGCACAGGTATTACAAGCGTGCGCCACCATGCCCAGCTCCTCACATCTTCTAACAAGTACAGAAAGCAACTAAATAACAAAAAAAAATCATAACAAAAAAAATCATAATCAAAGACAACTTCTTTAAAACATTAGAGGAGAAAATTTTCTTGTACAATGTGGATAAGGACAGATAAGGCAAAAATACCAGGAATTTCAAGCCCTCTGTGGTAAGTGTGCTATCCTTCGAGGAACAAGCTCAAGGACCATAGAGGGAACCCCCATCATCCTAACAAATGAGTCCTGAGGGCAGAGGCTGAACCCAGCCAGCTAGGCTGGTAGTCCTCAATCAAGTCCTGTTGAGCTCCAATTCTGGTTGAGCTCTGGTTAAAGTGAAGCATGAAACCCTGTCCAGACTCCAAACTGACATGTACCTGAATCCCTGACATAGCCAGCTGAGGTCAATGGTAAATTGACTACCCAACCTGATTTCTCCCATGCTAATCTCTTCTGCCTCCAACCCTCTCTTTTCCTTTCCCCTCTGCTCCCTTCTCCTTTTCCTCCTCCCTCCTCCTCCTCCTCCTCCTCCTCCTCCTCCTCCTCCTCTTCCTCCTCCTCCTTCTCCTCTTCCTCCTCCTCTTCTTCTTTCTCCTCTCTATCTGTTTTTCTTTCTTTTTTTCTGTGTGCTAAAATAAAAGTTCTATGAAGTTTAAATAGTGTGTGAAGAAATAAAGAACATGTCGTGGTTATGATTGGAATAAACACTTTTGAAATGACTGAGAACATATTTTGGCTTAGAACATACAGAATATACTTATTTTGTTAAACTCATCTACCAAGACTTTTGGTGCCTTAATAGTTAATTTTTATTGTTATTGATGGATACTTAAGTTCTTTTAGTTTGGGGCTATCACAAATAAAGCTTCTATAAATCTAATATTTCATATCTTTCAGATAAATTACTAGGTGTGCCATGACTGGATCACCAGGAAGAAGTACACTTAGTTTTTTAAAGCTGATCAAATGTTCTTTAAAAAGTGTAATTTATTGTTTCTATCAGCAATGTCTGAAGATTCTGTTTTCTAAATCCTGAGTAACATTGATATGTTCTGAAATTTTAATTTTAGCCATATAGAGGTACTCAGTAGTCTCTCATTTATTTATTTATTTATTTATTTATTTATTTATTTATTTATTTTGGTGGCACTGGGGGTGGAACCCAGAGGCTTTCTACCTCTGGGCTATACTCCCAGATCTATTTTATATTTTATTAGAAACAGGGTCTCACTAAGTCACTGAGAGCCTCACTAAGTAGCTGAGGCTGGCTTCGAACCTGTGCGATCCTCCTGTCAGCCTCCCAAGAACGGGGATTACAAACGTGCGCCACCACGCCCGGCTCAGCAGTCTGTCTTGCAAGTACAAATCTACATGATCCTGGTAATGAACAATATTGAACTTCTTTCCATTTGCCTATTTGCCAATTGTTTATGTCTTTAAATGAGGAGAAATATTTCAAATTTTACTCAGTTGTTTGTTGAGTCTCAAGTTTTACAAATTCTCTATAAAATTTGTATTGTATTTGTAAGTATTTTCTTTCCCTTTTTATATAATCTACCAATACTTATAATGGCACATTTTAATATATAGACAATTTAAAGAATTCACTTTTTCCTTTATGCATTATGCTTTCCTATTTCATGTCATATTTTAAAAAATCTTCCCTAGTAAACTAGGCGGGGTGCCTCACACTTATAATCTCTGTACTTAAGAGAGTGAAACAGGAGAATTGCAGGTCTGTGGCCAGCCTCAGCTACTTAGGAAGGCCTTCTGCAATTTAGTGAGACCCTGTTTCAAAATAAAGAAAACAAGGTAGGGCTGGGGTATAGCTCAGAGATAGAATGCCATTGGGTTTAATCCCCAGTACTTAAAAAAAAAAATCTTCCCTAATGTTTAAGGGGATAGATATGTTTAACATAATTTAAATATTATATAAAGTATACATGTGTAAAATTTTATATGGTTCTATATAAAGATGTACAAGTTTTATGTTTTGTGTTGCTAAACATAAATTTAATTTAAATAAAAATTTATATTGAGCTAGGTGTGGTGGCGCATGCTTGTCATCCCCATGCTTGGGAGCCAGAGACAGGAGGATTGGGTAGGTTGGAAGCCAGCTTCATGGCTTAAGAGACCTTGTTTCCAAATAAAATATAAAAAATAGTTCTGGGAGTTTGGCCTGGAGGTAGAAGGGTTCCATCCCCACTATCACAAAAAATAAAACTCATATTAAAAATATAAAATTAAAAGTTTTCTTCAACTAAATTATAAACATTTCTCCTTTGCTTTTAACTAAATATTTCATAGTTTTGAATTTTATATTTAGGCCTATGATTGCTTTTGAGTTAACTTTTATAAAAATGTGAAGTATATACAGGATTTTTGTTTGTCTTTGTGTGCATATATAGACACCTGAGCATTTTGGTATCATTTATTAAAATTTTGATTGAAATTACATTGCATTTATAATTAATTTTGGGAGAACTGACATATCAATATTGAGTTTCCTGATCCAGAAATATAATATATTTCTCCATTAATTTAGTGATCTTTTTTAATCACCACCAGTTTTTAATACAAAAAATATTTTATAGTTTTAAGTGTACCAGAACTGCTGATAGTTTGATAAATTATTCATATCTTTAATGTAATTGTAAAGAAATTTTCAATGTCTGTTTTTTCTTTTTTTTAAATTTTTTATTATGTCTGTTTTTTCTTTACCACTATAGAAATGTAATTGATTAGGGCTTATTTATCTCATATTACACAAAATTGCTAAAATCACTCATTAGTCCTAATTCTTTTATAGATTCTTCAGGGTTTTCTCCTTATAAGATTATGTTGACTACAAGAAAAAGCAGTTGTATTTCTTACTTTTAGGAATTGATTATGGTTACTTTTTTCACACTTTATAACACTGACTAGATTCTAACTGCAATGCTGAATAGGCATAGTACAAATCTTCAATCTTGTTCTGTTGCTCTTCTTAGAAGCATATTATTTTCTTTCACTATTAACATATGATATCTGTAATTTTCAGGATATACTTTATCAGGTTCTTATTTCTCATTGATTGATACATTTTGTTAGGAATTGGTGTTAAATTTTGTCAAATTCTCTGAATCAATTGAGAAGGGATGATTCCATTTTTGTCGCATTCGTATATTAGCTGTTATGTTATATTTTAGTGTTAGATTCAGAGTTTGCAATGTAGATATTTAAATAACCAGTATACATTTAGTAAAAGTGTATTGATTCATATCTAAAACTATGTTCCAAAGGTACAGCCACTTATTCTCCCTTTTTCAACTTTGTGCTGGTGTTGTCATACATGTAAGCTCATTTTGTGTTAGTAAATACCACAGTGTATTGTAACTAGATTTTTTTTTACGCAGTCAATTATTTTTAAGTGGATTTAAACAAAAAAATTCCTTAACCTTTAGTTACAATTTCTAATGTCTATTTATTTATGTATATTGAGATTTCTAATTCTCGTAGCTTTCAACCTAAAGGACAGCTCTTATCTGTTCTTGCAGTACCAGCCTGCTGGTGATAAATTTTTAATGTTTTTGCAGAACTGTAGATTAAATCCAGGGACATTCTACCTCTAAGTTAAACCCCCAGACCTATTGTTTTATTCTTTATTTTGAAACAGGATCTCACTAAGTTGAAGAGGGCCTCACTAAGTAACTGAGGCTGTCCTAAACCTGTAATTCTCCTGTCTCATCCTTCCAAGTACTGGGATTACAAGAGTGCACCACCAAACCTGGCTTCTCTTTTAATTTTTATATATCTGAAGTGCCTTATTTCAGAAGGTACCATTTCTTCTACAGAAACTTAGGTTTGTTAAGTGTGTATGTATGGTTTTTCCCTTCTTTATCATTTAAAAACTATTGCTTTCTTTTTCTTTTCTTTGATCTATACAGTTTTCTGATAAGAAACAAGCTTTTAGCTAGGTACATGCCTATAATCACAATACATGGGAGGCTGGGACAAGAGGATTATGGGTGTTTGTTTAAATACATCATGTGCTTTAGAGAGTTTCCCTCTTCCTCCTCCCATCTCCTCAGTTAGGTCACCTTATTTATTCATTTACAGAATATTCTTCTTCATCTAGAGTTCCTCCTGTTACCCAATTTACCTGGCTTTTGCATATTAGGGAAAATATCTGATTTCTTATTTTTTTGTCATTGACTAATCTCACTTAGCATAATGTCCTCCAGTTCCATCCAGGATTGTGTGTGGGGCAATGGAACTGAGGGGCATTCTACCTCTAAGCTAAATCTCCAGCTCTATTTTTTATTCTTTATTTTGAAACAGGATCTTTCTAAGTTCCAAAGGGCCTCACTAAATACTGAGGCTGTCCACAAAATGAGATCCTCCTCTCTGAGCCTCCCAAATGCTGGAATTACAAGCGTGTGCCACTATGCCAGGCTCAGGATAATGACTTTTTATGCCCTTCTCAATGACTCCGATACGTTTGAGAGAGTGATATGATAAACTATACTCAACAAATAATTTTACAAGTTTCAGCATGAGATAGATGATGTGCTTTTATCACAAATATACACAAGATCACACAATGGCAAAGCCATAAGAAATCATGTGGATCTCCTTAAAACCATATTTATAAAATTCAGAGTTTTACATGTTCCTACAATGCTATTACCATTTAAAAGGGAATCTTCTATCATTTTTGGAAAATTCAGTACAATGTAGTATTAAAACACAAAAAAGCCCAGTGAGGTGGCAAACACCTATAAATTCTGTGTTTGGACAACTAAAACAGGAGAGTCCCAGATTTGAGGCCAGCCTCAGCAACTTAGAGAGATTTTCAACAACTCACTGAGATTCTGATTTAAAATAAAACATTAAGAGAGCTGGGATGCAGTTAAGAGAATGCCACTGGGTTCAATCTCCAGAACCACAATAAATAAACAGATACATAAATATATGAACAAATGATTAAATAACATGAAAGGGAAATTATGAGAACACATTAAAAAGAGGACAAAAGTTGGTATATTAGAGGAAGAAGTAATAAGAGGGAAGTTGTCTTTAACCTTATAGTTGAAGAATGAATTTTAAAATGCAAACAAAATAAGTAGGGAAGGGGAATTTCCACAAAAGAAACAGAGAAGGCAGAGACTTGAAAGCTAATATGTGGCATCTTCATGGAACTAAACAAACAAACAACAACAACAAAAAAAAAGTAGCACTTAAAGGGAGAGTGAGATTTTTTTTGTGAACACCTAGAAGTCTATTGGAGTCCTGGAAGCAATATTAGGCAATGTGGGATATCCATAGGAAAATGTAAAATATAGAAAGATATTTGGCAAAGTAGTAAAATAATTAGTTCGATATTAGTATCTATGAATATAAACACTACATTAAAGAGATACAATTGAAAATAGACAGCATCTTTAGTAGGAAACTGTTATGGTTTGGATTTAAAATATCTCCAAAACCTGATGTAAGAACAATGCAGCCAAGCTTAGGGGTGGATCCCTAGGGGCATGGCCAGGGGCCTTATCTGTTCCTGAATTCTTCCTGTCTCCCTCTCTGCTCTCTTCACTATGAAATAAGGAAAGCTTTTTTTCCCCTATCCCATGCCCTAAAGCCCTGCCACCAAGCAGTTCTGCCATGTTGAGCTGACTGACCATGGACTGACCTCTGATTCCCTCAAAACTTCAGAAACATGCTTGTCTAGTATGTGTAAGGTCCTGGGTTTGGTGCCTAGCACCATTAAAAAAGAAAAATGGCTCTTTTTACCTTCATGTTCAATTCCCTGATTATCTGGATAAAACACACACACACACACACACACACACACACACACACACAGCTCAGTAAACTTTAACTCTGTCTGAAAATGCAGTTAATCTTTAGGACCGTCTACTGTTTTCAGTATCATATTCAAGGGCCTACTACATTTCCTGGCACATAATAAATACTCAATGAAGTATGTTGAACTAATTAATGAATTGGTTGCTTGATAATTGATATACATAAGTAGATTAGATCAGAAAAAGCAGTACAGGTCTGTACTACAAATTACTACATAGTTTGAAAATCATTTATAGTCATTTATATTATCTTTCTATTGCTGATGTAACATGTCACCACACTTTGGGTATTAAGAACAATTCAAGTTTATAATTTCAGATTTTTGTGAGGTCACCTATCTACAGTGGCCTCCCCAACTAAATCCAAGGTTGTTTTGTTATTTCTAGAGGCTCTAGGGAAGAATATACTTCTCATTCTGTTTGTTGCTAGTTTTACATGGATATATATTTCAGATCCATATTTTCTTGCTGGGAGCTATTCCAAATTCCCAACATGCCACACCATGTCCTTGGACTCAGAGCCCTTTGCTTCACCTTCAGAGCCCTACTTCACCTTCAGAGTCAAGACCTTCTCAAGTCCTTCTTTCTTGTTTATCAAATTTGTCTCTAAGTTTGAGAAGATAATTTACTTCAAATATCTAATTTATTAAATTTGGCTACCCCGAAAAATCAAGAACCATCTTCTTATTCCCAAAGTTTCTTTCACCATGTAAGATATCATACATAAAGGATGTATAAAACTGACATCTTGTCTCATGTATCTGTCTATCAACAGACGAATGAATTACAAAACTATGGGATATGTACACAATGGAATTATATCAGCCATAAAGAAAAACACAGTTACATCATTTATGAGGAAATGGATGGAACTGGAGGACCGTATGCTAAGTGAGATTAGTCAGTCACAAAAAATAAGAAATCAGATATTCTCCCTAATATGCTGAAGTTAGAGAGAAACGAGGTCATAGGAGAAACTCTAGACAAAGAAGGAGATACTATAGATGAGCAAATAAGGTGATCTACTAAGGGGGAAAAAGAAAATTTCCTAATATACATGATGTGAATTAATAAACATATCAATGTCCATCTCTAAGCCAAACATGAGAAGGAGGAAGGGGGGTGGGAATTGGGTGAAAGGCTAATTGGGTGATGTGAGTGTGTATGCCTCTGCCATCTTGTACTCCATTAAGCTGTAAGATTTCATTACATCAATAAAAATTTAAAAAAAGAAAATTCATGACATAATTAGAAATTAATATGTTTTATTAAAAGTGTACAGGAAAATTACTTTTTCCTATAGCACTACAACACATAATTTTTTACTAATGACATAAAGATGGGTTAAAGTGCCAAGATGCGTGAAAATTTACACTGCATCTTTAAACACTTGAGTCATGCCCTTCAGAATAAGGCGTCAATGTTATGAAGACTCTCCAAACCTGAGTAAAAAAAGGGAAAATAGTCCCAGAAACATCTATCTCTGTCATTTTAAGTAGTGCACTGATGACTGGTCAAACCTGCATTTTTTTTTCTTTTTGGAGGGGTTGGCACTGAGAGTTCAATTCAGGGGGCATTCTATACTTCCAAGCAAAATCCCCAGCCCTTTCTATGCTTTTTTTTTTTTTTTTTTTTTTTTTTTTTGTGGGTCTGGGGATGGAACCCAGAGGCATTTTCCCTTCGAGCTATAACCCCTGCCAATTTTTTTATTCTTTATTTTGAAACAGGGTCTCACTGAGTTGCAGAGGGCCTCACTAAGTTGCTGAAGCTGGCCACAAACCTGGGATTCTCATGCCTCAGTCTGGCACGTACCACCATGCCCAAGAATACCTGCATAATTCTCTCTATTTTTTTTTTTTTTTTTTGCTTACTCTGTTTTGCCTTCCACTCTTTCCTTAAGTGGATGTTGAGGAATAAGATTAAATGAGTGAGTTAGATGTAGATATGATACAATTTCAACATTGCATTATGAATCTCCATCAAATCTATACCTGATATTCCTAGAATGGCATGTCTGTACAATATAAGCCAACAGCACCTCTTCACTTTAAGGTTATCTCTGCTTCAATCATTCACTTTAAGGAGCTTGAATAATTATCCTAACTACTCAAAGTTTGAAAATGTCTAGATTGGCTGAAAAAAAAGATCATTCGGGAACTTGAACTAAAGTCTTTAGAGTTATTAATAACATAAGATTAAATTCATAAGATGATTAAATGCTACCTTGAACACCAAAAAAAAATTTCCACAGTCATCATTGTCTTTGTGAGTGATTTAAGAAATATAAAGAATATTGCTATCAACACCATCCTATATTTTAATCACCAAAGAAAGAAAGAAAGAAAGAAAGAAAAGGAGAAAAGAAAAGAAAAGAAAAGAAGAGAAAAGAAAAGAAAAGAAAAGAAAAGAAAAGAAAAGAAAAGAAAGTCATAGGCTGGGCAGGGTGACACATGCTTGTAATCCCAGTACTTGGGAGGCAGAGACAGGAGGATCCAGGTTCCTGGCCAGCCCAGCTACATTGTAAAGCCCTTTACAACTTAGTGAGACTCTGGTTCAAAATAAAGAATAAAAAATAGGGCTGGGGGTGTAGCTTGTTGGTAGAATGCCTCTGGGTTCAATCCTTAGCACCAAACACAAAAATTAAGACATAGAGTCTAATAAAGTAATCTTTCTTAACTATCAAGGTTATATAATAATTCTGCTAGGGGGATATAATCATCTGTTTTTACAAATGAAGGCACAGAGACTGTTTTTTTTTTTCTGGGAATGGAACCCAGAGGCATTCTACCTCTGAGCTACTCCCCTAGCCCATTTTTATGTTTTGTTTTGAGACATGGTCACATTAAGTTGCTGAAAGTGTTGCTATGTTGCTGAAGCTGATTCTGAACCTGTGATTCTCCTATCTCAGTATCCCAAGTACTGAATTACAGATGTGTGCCATCACACCTTGCCATGTCAGACAAAATTAACCAACAAACTCTAACACATAGCTAGTGAGTATTAGGCATTGAGATTTTTTCCTAGGAGCTCTCTAGCCACATCAAAAGAGGTTTGGTTTCTTTCTTTCTTTTTTTTTTTTTTTTCAGTAACAACTTTGGAAATCTTTCTGGGAATTCTAGAGAAAGAAAATGCACACTGTATTATTTTCTAGAATGGCTAATTAAGTAACTTAAAATGCAAAATAAAATTACAATTCAGAATTATGGAGATCAAAAGTTTAAAATGAAAATATTGGTAAGGTATTGGTAGGAGTAGTTTGTCCTGAGGACTCTGAGTAGGAAGCCATCCTCTGCCTCTCTTGTAATTTCTGGAGTTTCTGGCAATTTTTGGCATTCCTTCCTTGGTTTGCAGGTGCTTCACTCCAATTTCTGCCTCAATTCTCACATGACATTTCCCTGTGTGTCTGTCTTCAAAATAGGGGGAACTTCCATCAAGGCGCAGGTCAAATTGTTTCATCAAGGCGCAGGTCAAATTGTAAGACAGGCCCACTCCTGTCCAGCCGACCTCATCTGGACTTTACATTTCCACTGACTGATTCTCTGTTTACAAATAAGATCTCATTCTGAGATATCAATGTATCATTCTTGGGAGACATGACTGAACCTCTTACAGACACAGAACTAGCTGAAGGTAAGAAGGGTTCCTCAAAGCTTCACAGAGCCAAATGAAGGGTGAAGATAAATAAATCTTTGGCTTCAAGAAGAAAAGGTTATTTCTGAGCAGCAGTTCTTTAATGCAATGCTTATGTTTTATTAATAATTAATAAATGATTAATGCAGATTGCTTTATTCCAAATAAATTATCAGAATGTGTTATAACAGATGTGAATAAATCATGGGCTCTAGTTCATGAGTTGTCTGCACAAATGTCAAGAATATAATACATTATATTTAAATATTAGTTATGTGTCAGAAATATGGGCAAGGACTCAACTGTAATGTATTAATCACTATTCTTATCAATGAGTTATTAATTATTGGAAGTGGGCATATAATATAATATAATGACTTTCTGGGTGTTTTATTCTTTCAATCATGAATTGATACTGACTTAATTTATCTTATGTTGAGTAGTATATAATTGGATTAAAATATATAATAATATCAGCAATACAATTAAATGATGACCACATTTTTCTTCTTACTAATAATGTTGTTTATTCAAAATGTTGCAAGTCATTTTTCTAATGGAAATAATGTTAAAAGAGTGCGAATAAACTATCAGAATGATAATCAGCTAATCATGATCATCATCATCATAATTATCATCATCTCATTATCGATACTGATACTGTTGATATTGATACTTTCACAATGCTTTGTGTGAAGCACTGAGAACAGTGTATCAAACTTTTCATTTCATCCTCAAAACAATCTTAAGAGCAAGCTTTTCCTTTACTTTCTATTTTACACATAATAAAACTCTTTTTTTAAAAACTCAAGCACACCGCAGGAGAAAGCCAGGATTAAAACGCAAATGGTCTAATTCTGGAAACAACATGATCAATCTTTTACATTCCAGGAGGTTATGGGCTTCAGAGCAGTGAAACTCAGAAAGGCCATGCTATGTGAGCCCAGTGATTCATTCAGACTCTTGGGATTTGATGTCTCCTGCTGTAATCTGCAAGTATTAAGGATAATGTCTAACATATGTGTAGTACATACAATAAGCTGGCTCTGAGTTTCATCCATGTAACAACTCATTTAATCCTCAAAATAACAAACAATGGTATATTTGCTCTCTTGTTGAAAAGATGATAAAATGGAAACATAGCCATCTTAAGTAACTTCCCCAAGGTTTTATAGTAAGATATGTACTAAACTGTAAAACCAAATTCAGGCTCCAGAGCTTCTGCTTGTGATAATTGTATTCTAAGTATTTTGTTATTTAACAGTGCCAGGGATTGACATTCTATTTCCAAGCTACCTCCCCAGCCCAACTTTATTTATTTTTCTTTTGAATTTTTCTTTTTATTTTGCTAAGTTGTTGAGGGACTCATTAAATCACTGAGGTTGGCCTTGAACCTATGATCCTCCTGTCTCAGGAGGTCTCTGAAGTACAGGGATTATAGGCATCCACTGCCATGCTTGACTACTCTTAAATATTTACATAGAGATTTCCACTCTCCTCCAGCTCTGAACATCTTGACTCTTTGTTTTGAATCTATCATTTCTATGTCGGAGACTGCGTTTCACATCCCAAGAACATTTTCCAGTAATCTGAAATCTTATTGTAAGAAAGAGCTTTTGTCAACTGGAAAACAGTAACCAAGCATTGAAAATTATGTTGTTATGATAATGAATGAAGTAGGAATGATGACTATGGCTAGTCCATGTTCTCCAACATACTCTATTCTTATCTCCTACCAGCCTCTACAAGATGTCAGACCCCAGCCTGCCCAGCTTTATTTCATTTATTTATTCATTTATTTTTGTAGTACTCTGGGTCAAATCCTGAGGCATGCTACCACTTACCTACACCTCCATCCCTATTTTATTTATTTTTTTATTTTTAAACAGGGTCTCACTTGCTTACTATACATTGCTGGCCTCAAACCTGTAACCCTCCCATCTCAGCCTCCCATATACCGAGATTACAAGGCGTGTGGTGCTGTATGTACCCAGATCCTCAACTTCTTGAATGACAAATTTATGCTTTTCCTATTTCTTTGGGTCTTGAGTACCTTGGCTTATGTGGACCAAAGGCAAAATTGTAATACAAAAGGGAGTAAACTGAGGGTCTGGAAATATGAGAAGTAAAGTGATCTTATACAATTTGTCAATTATCTTGTCTTTGGGTCTGAAATCAGTATTTCAATTGTGTATTTCCAACTGCTTCTTCCAATATTACTTCCTCATAGGTTTAATTAACAACTGTCATGTGACTGATATTATAGCTATTCACCGAATCCATGTAGTCCTCTTGGATATACAGCTAATTTACATTTACCAGATACTCTGTCTATCAAGGAACTAGCTCATGTAATATAAGCAGAATTGATATTCACTACAACCCAGAATGACTCACTAACACCTGCTTACATCCTCGATTTTCTTTGCTTCTTTCTGGAGTAGGATTTAAAACAATGGTCTCACTGCACTGGCGTAGCCACAACATAGACAGGGGCTGGGTCTCACAATTTACCACTTGAAGTTGAGTTGCAAGCTGATTTTTATTTTTGGATAAGGAAAAAAAATAAACTTCTCTCATGTTTTAACTCATATAGCTTTTTGAGACAACTGTTTCGCTAGCTAGTGCTATACTAAATAATACATAAACTAAAATAAATAAGTCAGTAGTTGTGAAAAGTTGCCATTGTTGAAGGATATGCTTGAGGGAAGTAGGGATTCCAGTTTGTAGCTAGGTAAGTTACTGCTGTACACTTTTCTGCTAACCTCTCCAGATCCATCTCATCTCAGTCTTTCCTCAGGTTCACTAATTCCAGGAGGAAGCTAAATATATTATATATAACACAAATATAATATATAATATATAAAATAGAAATATAGATCACATTTTTATTTTTTTTCTCAGACGAGTATGTTGCATCTTGACATATTTTTAGGTCCTTGTCTTTTAATCTTCAGGTGTCATTACAAATGGGGAGACCACCCTACCTGGTACCATGGGTCCATTTGCCAAGGTTAGTTATAGGACATTGTGTCATGTGACCTCTCCAATGTGGAAGCCATTGGCTACATGGGTTTATTTTCTCAGTTACAATAGCCATGTTTGTGTCCTTAATAACTACATGGTTCTTGTGACCACCATATTGCATTGTACCGATTATAAATATTTCCATTATCCCACATAGTTCTGCCTGGCAGGCAGACTTGGCACCATGAGTAATTGACTGTGATCCTCCCTTCCTTCTCTCACAATATCTCAAATAGATACTTTGGTAACTAAATTAGATAATAGATGTCAAGTATGTGAAACAGTGCCTAGTATACAATTAATACTCAAAAACATTTTTTTACTTTTAGCTCTAAGCATATGTTATAGGTTTCTAAAAGGTTTTCTTAAACAGTCTTAATCTTAAAGCCATTTGACTAACTTATCCTGTCTAATATGCCTGTTCTATCATTCTCCTATTCTTATCTTACCACTTTATTGTGTTTCTTGGATAATAATTGGCCTAATTTCTAGCTACCAACTTAAAATATCTCTGGCCAAACTATCTCCAATGTTCTACTCTGGGTTATTTTTTAAGTAGTGTTAATTTTTAGTTACCACTTCTAAAGAAAAGTTTTAGCAAATTCTTGTATTCTAAATAAGTTTGTTCTTCAAGGAAGAAGAAAAAAATCTTAGTTGCAACTAAACCAAAAGGGAACACATGCATTGTTTCCAAGTAAATCAAAACTAGAAGCATGTCTGAGAGCTGCCTCCCAGAAACCTTAGAACCCAATGGATGTTATCTATGCAAAGTAGCCCACGGTAAGTAAGAATTACAGGATTTACCACTCCACACAGGGTAAGGGAGAAGAGAGGAAGATGATGTCCTCTACATTTTAGAAGACCATGAAGTACTTGTAACATTTGGCCATTTTGCATAGGAACTCCAACTTCTTGTGGAATTCTAACAGATATAGTTAGAATGATGTGACCCAGAGACTATTTCTACTTTTCAGTTTGCACTACAGAGATAACTAACATTAAAATCACTGCCCTGTTGTTTACCTGGATGTACGAGGCTGAATTCTCTGCCCATTTCACAAACAGTCAAGCAATTATATCAATCAGTTCACTAAAAGCCAAACTTTTTCTTATGCTATATTATACAAATAATATAAGACTCTTTGCATCTCCATTTCATTTATCCCTGAGCAATGTTTTATCAACCTACTTAAGACCTAAAGCTTTATAGGATGATCCAGTAACCTTAGGAAGAGTCTTATTCACAATGTCGATTGTTCTGAGCATGTCTACAAATATCATATCTCTGCCTAACTGGTAAGAACCTTAGATACCATACATGCAATTACTACTAACAATAAACAAAATCTATTACCATCTCTACCACTTACAGAGTAATCTACATGTTAAACATATTGCTAGATAGTTTTAACAGACAAAATCATAGTATATTTAATTTTGAGAAAACAAACAAAATTGCAATTCAAAGGAATATAAACAAATCTAAAAGTTGAAAAATTCACAGAGAGTTTGTAAAAAAAAAAAAAATAGCAAATCTAAGGCTTCACAATATCATCTCCAAGTCTGGTCTTAGAGAAGAAGCTAAGGGCCAAGCTTTCTGGATCATCCCAAAGGGAAAATTATTAGGTACCTTGAAGTCAATCCCCTAAGATAGGGTGTAGGATTCTAACACTAAAGTGCTTAATGAGAGTTAGTGCTCCTTGAAAAGTTGATAAAATTTTCAGTCTTTGGGGATGGAATCCTGTAATGTGCATTTTGACCAGCTAGTCAAGTAATTAAGCTGTCTTTTCTTTGAAAGAATGAGCTCTAGAGAGAGATCTATAGATTCCTTCCCTTGTTTGAGTTAAATGTGCTCCTTGAGAGTCAAATTCTAGAAGATGAGCTGTCCTGGCAAGAGTAATCAATGTTAATTATCTACAAAGATCTTAAAAGAAGAGAAAAAGGGAGGAACCCAGAGGCTTCTAACTTATTAACTGGAAGGAGAGGGGCATATTAAAAGAAACATTTCTTCCCACAACAGGTGCTGACTCTAGCCTGAAATTCTGCCAGATGTTTGGATTACATTAAGGATTACCTGGAAATTACAATCTGAGAAATGATACACATGAGTTAATATATACAAACTTGAGAGGGGATTTCTAATAGAGGATTCAGAAGAGGATTCTGAAAGCTGAGGGGTTCAGGAAGATGGAAGACAGAAGAACAAGGCACCATCTTGGATCTGTCCACTCTGGAGTTCCTCAGCATTGCCAGGTGCCAATTAGTGAAGGCAAAACTTCCATGACCATTCACCAAATCCCAGGCTTTTAGAGTAGTCACACTGTTACTGACCATAGGTAATCTTATGTTAAAGTAAATAAAAGGTAATTCTGAAAGTTGATGATAGGATAATTTGTATGACTGTAGTAATAATCTTACTACCCCTTTGTATATAAAAAAATCACATTGTACATGTTAAATATGTACAAGAGCTTTTGATACAAAACTATCATGATAGAGGAGGAAGACTGAATGCAAGTCACCTGAAACAAAAGGCTAGAGGGTTTTTAAGTGCAGGGGTGAACTACTCAAAAACTACTAGAAGTGAATATCAGAGGTATGGTTGGACAACATGATTTGGCCATCTGTTCCATGTAAGAAACTGGGAGAAAGGGTCTTGTTTTCTTGATGATTACATTTCAAGGGATGGCTTCAAGGTCCTTCTGAAAGGGTTATATAACCTTCATGGGTTATAAAATGACTGAGAGGCTAAGGGAAGACTTACATTTCAAAGGAACAGAGAAATAGTTTATAATAGAAAGTTTTCTAAAATAAATGCTCTTTTAAAAGGGGAGGTCAAGGCTTAAAGTTAGTAGGAGAACCAGCTAAGATTTATCAACCTGATGAAACTTTTAAGGCCATTTCTGTCACTGAACAAATAAAGTCCTAATATCATATTTTATGTGAGGTCATATAATAAAAATAATATAGCCAATCATTGTGTTATGATAGGTATGTATAGTAAATACTACTTAGGGTAATTGTTAGATATGTTTGCTAATTATGTACAGCTCTCTGTCTTTGGATACATAGCTATATATCAATTCCTGTGTCTTTGGAGAATCTTGGTTGATAAGTTGTAGAAAGAAATCACTGCCAGACTGGAGTGTGTGTGTGTGTGTGTGTGTGTGTGTGTGTGTGTTACTGGGGATTGAACCAAGCGACACTCTTCTTCTGAGCTATACCCTCAGCCATATTTTATTTTTATATTTTGAAACCAGGTCTCACTAAGTTTCTGAGGCTGGTCATGCACCTAGAATCCTCCTGTCGCAGTCTCCCAAGTACTAGCATTACAAGTGTGTGCCAACATATTAGCTTGGAGGTTTACATCACTGATGTGTTAGCCCCTACTAATTCAACCTATGATGTTTGAAGGGGTAATCTTTAACCTGATTTCCAGAGAGAAAAAGATATAAAGATGAGTTTAAGCCAAACCCCCAATGGACAGTAAAAAGAGAAGAAATAAACTTAATTGTTAGAAGTCACTAATATGGAGGTGTCGTGTGTTGTTTTAGCATGCCATAGACATCTATGCTATAAGCATCCTAACTCCCTTCAATCAGAAAATCAAAACGGAGAAAAAAATATTCATAAATTCCAAGACCATCTACCAAAAGCAAATGGTAGCATAAGAAAAAGCCCCAAATCATGAATAAAACTTGTCGGGCACAGGAAGCAGAAGAAGGTTGGGGATTCATACTTGAGACACTAGTTTCTTCTATTATTAAAAGACATTTATTTTTCCTTGTTCATTTTTTGATAGAAACATAAGCCATCCATTTCATTTTATTTCAAGATCTATAGATTTTCTACAAATCCAGAGCAATGAAAACATTTATATTTCATTATTGCAAATTCTGTAGAGAACTTTTTCTCTTTTATATTTCTTCTCAATTTCATTACATAATTAAGGTGGGGAAGTTGCCTTGGGGAAATAATAATATATTATAATATACCTGTCTCAGGTAAATATGTAGAATATTTTAAATTACTTTAGCTTCTTTTTATAAATACACCTAATGACCTGACATAGACAATTACCTAAACTTGTGCATTAATACAGTTTGAATGGTAATTATATTTTAATTAAAATGCCAGAGTGATCGAAAAGAGAAGAATAAGCTATTTACTATGTGGCATCTAAACAATGAAATTAATGGGGAAAGGACTTAAAATCTTTATGTTTTTTTCTTAGTAATGCTGAAAAAGTATTATTGAGATCAATTATTATTTTTCCAAAATACAGTAATACATAAATAGAAGCAAATTAAATCTACCACTCAGCAAATTTCATTTGCCACAGGGAGATTAATATAAAAAGGGCCTCTGAATTTTTATCAGAGCAGAAAACTTAATAGGATATTTCAAAAATTCAGCTGTGGCTGGCTTGAGGATAGATAATGGAATTTTGCTGCTTAAATCTTGAGGTCACTATTTCAAAATGCCCCAAGTTGGCAGTAACTAAAAGGCATTACTATCTGATGGCACTGCAGCGTCTATGTGAAATGAATTATTGGTCTCACTCTGATGGATGCCAGATAAGGATCTAATACTATCTGAACAACTGGAGCTAATTGACTCGATTGCTGGTGTCTCAAGGAGGCATCCAACAATCGAAAAATGGAATTACATCCACACTCCACACGTAGTTGCTTTCCCATGATGGGCATGGAAGTTGCGAAGTTTGTCGGGGCTATTTTGGGCTCTGATGTAAATAAATCGAAGATTAATTCTGGCAGCTCGTGCTTTCACCCCTTAGGGTCCTGAATATTTGACCTATTAAGAGGGGCTAATGTATCTTTTCCCCTATTTTCCTGGAAGGAAAATGTTGCAAAAGGAACAGTGGTTTTAGAGGGTCCTGTGCTCCATGGATAAAGGGCTGACTCTAGGCGATAGGGATTCAGGGAAAGTTGACTTGGCTGCCTACTCTCCTATTGCTCAGTTTGTATACAAGTAATGTTTATTATTGGCATAATGGGGGGAGGAATTGGAGTTCAAAAGATGTATAAGTTAAGGGCAAAATGTAACCATTATACTGTCATCTAGGAAAAACAGTGACTATACAAGAACATTGGCCCAGAGACAGGTGACCTGAGTTCAAATACTGGATCTATATTAATAGTAACTGCACTGGGTACATAGCTTATCCTCCCAAAGCTTCAGTTCTTCAGTGTCCTTGCATTACTGCTGTGAGATTAAAAGAGATAATGAGCCAGGCATAGGGGTGCACACTTGTAATCCCAGTTTTGGAGAGGCTGAGACAGGAGGTTCATGGGTTCGCAGCCATTCTCAGAAATTTAGTAAGGCCCTCAGCAATGAGTGAGACTATTTAAAAATCAAAAAAGGGCAGGGAGGTGTCCTTGGGTTAAATCCCAAGTACCTTTCCCCACATCCAAATAGATAATGAGTATATAAGAGTCTGGCACAGAGTAAACATGTAATAAGTACTGGTGGCATTGTTAATATTTCATAAAAACTTAGAAATTGTTATTATTATTATTATTGTCATTACCTGTTTCACCAAATTTCCTTCTTTATTCTTTATGAGAATCGTCTGATATTAAAAGATGTCGAACCTATGAAACACCATTACAAATCCAAGGTGTGAAAAATTACAATAGTAATTCATATGGCTTATTTGTGCATGTTATCATGTAATATCTCTCAAACACACCTTAATCCTAAGATTCCAGATAACTGCATCAGGAGCTGATTCATACTGAGCCGAGATAGGGTGAAGCCAAATGAAATAGTGAGAGAAATAAAGAGGGTTTATGTGAAAATATGGGAAAATGTGAGACCTAGCACTGCCTGAAGCAGGTTCCCCCCAGCTCTTGGTTAGCAGGACTGCCAGGTCACCAATAATTCTTTGTGCATGCTATTTATTGGAGCCAGTAGGTATTAAATTATTTCATCAAGCAGTCCTATAACTTTGCAGCTCCCTGGTGGGTCTTCTAATCTCAGATTATGTTCACCCATCGAGCCATGATTGCTGGAAGGGTTATTACTATTTCTCATTATACTATCTCCTGAGTCCTCTTTTATCCCTTTGTTGAAATTGCTCCACTGAGAATATTTTTTTTAACTCAAATTGAATTTCCATTCTGATTCCCCACTATGATGTCACCGGGTTCCAGGTTCCTAAAGATCTCCTAAAGATCCTAAGGGAAAACTAAATATGTGGTTACAGTGTGATTTATTTTCTTAGAAAAATAATTTTTTTTCAAATTATTCCAAATTTATTAATCAAAGTAATCAAAGTTCTAGAGCAGGTCCTATTGGTTGTATGTGGGGTGTGTGTGTGTGTGTGTGTGTGTGTGTGTATGTCCACATGCACACATATGTATAAAGAGCATAGGGTAGAGAATAATGAAATTATGTTGATTAAAAGACACTGTCTTTTGAATAAGACTGATTTAAAATTAACAGGCATTTTTTTTTCGATGTGCTTGAACCCCAGCCTTTATTTTATTGGTCTTCTCCAGCTCTGCTGTCAACTCAGGTAGGATTGTTTCTTTTTTTTTTTAAATTGACATTCTTAATATACAGCCATATGCCGTGCAGTACGGAAGTGAATTATACATGAAAGAACATCAACACTATATCAGTGATACATTTTGTACCCAGTAACTGATGGATTTGGTCTTTCTTGGGTACATACAAGGGTTGAGTGCCCTGCCTGATGTTTTATGCCTGAAAATACTCTCCCAGTATCTCTCATCAAACATTATTTTGGCCTCCTGAGTATTCCCAAGTCTTGCCAACTATAAGCAGATACTGCTATGAAAAGAACACCTAACTGCACCCATTCACTCTTCTTCAAGATTTATTTATTTTCTTTTTTTTTTTTTTCACCAAGTGCTGGAGCATGTATGCCACGATCACTATGAACTACATTATGATGTGATGATAATACACCAATACGAGTATTAAAAAGTTCACTCATTTTAATATTTGGCCATTGTCCCATTCCAAGCAAAGACTACATTTTACAAGTCCCCAGCTGAGAGACTCATAGCTTCTGCTTCTCTTTGTCTGCATAATGGGATACAAGGATTTGGGAATTTATAAAACCTTCTTATAAGTGATATAGTTAATGATTGAAGACAGGAAATCAAGACCTTTTCCAGAAATTTCTGGATTTATGGTTATTATGACCAATTGACCTATAACAGGAAGTTTTTAAGTCACACCTTTACTAAGGACAAAAACAAAGTCACTTAAAACACAAGAGACAGTCCATGAAAGATAATAGCTGATCATAACCTTCATGAGAATTGGACCATTTCTGATTTGCACCACAGAGACAAGTACAGTTCCTGGCACTGAGCATGAATTCAATAAATATTTCCTGAAGAGAAGGGAGCCACACACATAAAAAAGGATCACAAATATACTGAAGCCTATGGAGTAGAGAAGAATAAAGACACAATATTTCTGACGTATATGTACTCATTATTTGCCTTTTATCACCTGAAAAGAATGAGCAGGAGTCCCGGATTTTTTTTTTTAATCTGCTATAAGCGATGGGCATGGTGACACACACCTGTAATCCCACTACTTGGGAGGGTGAGATAGGAAATTGCAAGTTCAACAGCCTCAGTAAGGAAAGGAGACTCTCAGAAACATAATGAGAACCTGTTTCAAAACAAAATGTAAGAAGGGCCAGGGGTATAACTCAGAGGTGGACTGCCCCTGGTGTTCAATTCCCAGTACCAGAGAAATATAAAAACAAACAAAAATGTGCTTTGAGCTGACCCAGTTTTTAGAGATGTCCAAACAAACATAAATGATAAACGGTCGCTTCCCTCAGGATAATACAAGTTTATTGTGGCAGACAAATATATACATACATCTGTGATACATTAAGGGGCATACAGACTATACTTGCATATTCATAGCCTAAAGATTAACACAGAAACCTCTGGTTTCAGGTTGTCCTGATCCCAGGTCTTATTTCATCTTTAAATAGGTGAATGATCTTGGAAATCCTTTAAAGAGTTCTATCTCATGGCTTCTTGGCCTTTTAGCTAAGATCAAGTGTAAACAGTTCTTTCTCATTTTCCTCTTATGGTTAATAAAGGTGATACAGGTATTTATCCCTAAAGTTATTTTTGTATGTGTGAGATATAAATGTTAATAATAATCTAAGTGGCTATTATATTAATTTCCAATAATTAATTATCATATTTATTATTTTTATCAATAAATTTGCTAGTATTTCCCCAGAAATAATAAATTGTCTGCCAACAAATTAGCAGCCACCGGGAAGACACATCTGAGATGATTATTAAAGATGAGCAGGTACTTTCACAACATTATAGCAGGAGATATGTAATTCTGACAGCTGGAAAAGCATGTGCAGTGATTATCAGAGGAAAATTGAGTTTCCTATAAGATGTTGACCTTCAAATTAGAAGCATGGACACATTCTCTTCCTGTTGACCACAATGAGACCAGTATTCCTCAGCGGAAGATAAATTATACAATTTGGATCATTGATCACACAGAGATGCATTGTCAGTTTGACTTTTAAGATTTGCCAGGTATTAGAAGAGCTTATTTATAGAAAGCAGATGGCTTTTTGTCATTTAATTCACTGAAATTTACTTAGTATGAGGAAGGGAGAAATCAAGCTGGCTCCATGATAAAAGCTCTCTAAATACATTAGCTCCTTGAGTGGACTGCAGAGGGACAAATAGAACGCTGCTTTTAAAATGAATTAGCCTTCTTTTATGTTTTAGAAGAGATAAGACCAAAGTCCTCAGCAGTGAATGATAACATGAGTAGAAGCAATTTCAGAATTTGCTTTATCAAACGCTGAATCCTTTCTCATCCCATTGACCACAGCGCTGTCTCTTTTTAAGGTGCCCTCACTGCGCTCCTTCCATGAATCAAGTTCAAACAGCAGTGCCTGTTTCAAACCCAGACCCACTTCATTACTATGCTCAGATCTCTGCCTTCTTCATCTACTGATTTTTTTTTTTTGTTGTTGTTCTTTCAGTCAAAACCTCAACTGGCCATTCTCTGTTTTTCTGGCTTTGTAAAGCAACTTTTACTGCCTTTTGCAGAAATACATATCTTGCATCTTTTGAAAAGCCAGACCAGAATATCCATCAATGTCATTATAATGTATGCATACACTTAGATGACTACATTCTCTATTATATTGGCTTTTTTCCTCTTCTTTCCCTCTCCCGTTTTTTCTCTCTCTTCATTCTAATACCCCATGCTCAGTAGGTAGTAGTTAAGAATACAGGGATTAAAACTTTTGAGCCAAGAAGCTGGTGTTCTAATTGTAGTCCTTTTATTCATGACCTATGAATCTTGAAAAGGGTATTATTCTATAATTGTCTGAGCCATATATGAGCTATTGTTGCATCTACTTTATAAAGTTGTTTTGAGGAAAATATAAGACAATGCAGAAAAAATTCCTGAAAAATGCCTGGAAATATGGAGTTATTCTTTTTTGTTTGAGTGTTTATTTTGTTCAACACACACTATTGAAACTGTCTAGTTCCTAGTACTGATTGATAGGTATCAGAGATAAAAAGACAGAAAAGCCATGAGCATCTTCCCTGAAGGAGCTTACTAGCTAGGTTTAGAAGAGCTTAGAGTACCATTACTTTAGGATAGAAGATATGCTTGAGAAGGAAGAGAAATAATGAGCAGAGAAGGCAATATTTTGAATTCTTTTAGAAAACAGATTTCAAATACTCCTGTATGCAAGGGAAGGCATTTGAATCTCTATCTTAATGCACTTGAGATGGCTGAGAAGGTAGTTTATTTGGAAGCTGGGATGCAATTGTGAGGCAGCTCAAAGGATCACTTTAGTGATCTCTGGCAGGAATACAGGGTAAAGGATGAGAAAACTTTCTGATGCATTTACCATTGAAGAAAAGTAAGGCCTAAAAATGGCCATTCACCTTCAAAATCTTACTGTGGTGTAATAAATTTGTATAGGTGACATCAAGTCTTCATGGAGGAGCTTCTTAGTCATTTTGGTCCATTGCAAATCAGCTATGATGCTGTAATGACCAATACTAAATACTTGTTTCTAAGCACCCAATAGAGTTAGCCAAGACTTTTCCATATTGAAATCACAATTTTATCCTCCCCTTCTCCAATCATGCTTCTTTTTACTCCTTTCTTAGTTTTATTTTTTAATTCCAAGTATACATCTTCTACACGACTCTCCAGATCAGCCTCTATTTCTAGAGAAAACAACATGCAATTGTAGAATTCAAATACAAGAAAATATGGGCATTTGTTGGACACAGTATGGACTTTTCCAAGTACATTTCTAATATTGTTGAATAGATGATTCATACAGACAGCATATTTATATACCTGTTGATGGTAGTTAGCTCTAAGAGAATGGCAGAGCACACATGCACATTTTAGCTCATTTTATACAAAGTGAAAGAAAACGGCCAAGGATGGTCTAAAAGTAAGGTACACCTCTTCTCACCAATGTTATTTGTTGGAGTGGGCTATTCCAAAAGTCACTTTTCTGTGACTTGACTTCAAAACCTCTTTTAAATTGATAGTGGAGACAGATATACAACACTGTGGATATACCAAATCCAACTGGGTTGTACAGTTTACAAATATTTAAAATGGCAAATTTGATATTTTTCCTATTTCCCCAGGATAAAAATATGTTAATAACCATGAAGGTGCTCAAGTTCTAAGCCTGGGGAAAAACAATAAAAAAATGATAATTGGGATGTTGGGTTAAAATAGGATTTTTTATAGCCTTGCTGACTGGGGAAATTGGGAATGACAGTTGAAAAGAAAAAGAACTATATCAACAGAATAGAGCTTCTCCATCTGTCTTCATTGCCAGAAATTCTCAACTTTGACTGAACATAAGAATCACTTGTGGACACTGTTATAAGGCCTGTTTTCTACACTACTATCCCAAAGTCATCAAACCAGATTCTGTGAGGGTGCATCCCAAGCCATCAGGTTTTGTGGACCCCTAAGTGATCCACTGTGCAATCAAGTTTGAGAAGCTCATTTCTATAAATGTTACTACCAAATTTATTTTATCCCGAATGTATCCTGTTATTATGGGAATTTTTATTTGAGAGGTCATGTCAGAGGGACATAAAAATCTCTCCTTGCCCAAAGTCTGACATTCTATTTTAGTTCCCACAGGCCCTAAAGGGAGCCAGAAACGGAAAACTTCCATGGTTGAGAGCCACCCTGGTAGAAGAGGAAAACTGTTACACTGTTCAATTTTGCCAATAACAAATCATGGCTAGACATCCTGGCATTTGCATCTGCTCTTTCCCACCAGTGACAAAAACAAAATCTTAGCATAAACTAGACTCACCTCCTGTTTTACCAGAAAAAGTACAGAAGCCTTCAAGCTGCTTTTCCTGCTTTTAGTCTTATTTTTTCCACTTCTTTATCTGAATAGCAGAGTCATCATTCAAAAAGCCAGTTCTGACTGTGTCATTCTCCAACTCAAAACACTTCACTGTCTTTCTTTTCTTGCCTTTATAATAAGTAGTTACAAGATGCTGGATGATCTGTACCTGCCTAACCCTGAAGCTGCCATGTTTTCATCTTGAAGTCCCTCCATGTGACTGTTTCTCATCTGGCTTCATTGTATTTTCTTTTTTATTTTGACATTTTATTTTATTTTATTTATTTTTTTATTGAACATAAGTGGTATACATTTAAACTATACTTGGTGTCCTCTCCCCCCTGCCCCTGTTTTCCCTTCCCCCCTCCCACCAATGATTGTCCAGGGTAACCATGCCATATTCATAATTTTACACATATTTGGATGTAGACCCTCATTAATCAAGTTCAGTCTTCCTCCCCCCCTATCTTTCCATTCAAGCTTTGCTGGTATTTCCCCTCCATTACCTGGAGTCCCACTGGTATCCTCTATGTTCCCTAGTTTGGGCATATTAGAGGGAACATATGTACCTTCTCCTTCTGTGCTTGGCTGATCTCACTTAACATAATGCTCTCCAGGACTTTCCATCTTCTTGCAAATGATATGATTTTGTTCTTTTTTATGGCTGAGTAGAATTCCATTGTGTGTATTTACCAGAGTTTTGCAATCCATTCATCTGTTGATGGAGACCTGGGTTGGTTCCATATTTTGGCTATTATGAATTGTGTTGCTATGAACATAGGTATGCAAATGTTGCTATAGTTCTCTGAATTTAACCCTTTTGGAAAAATACCCAGGAGTGGTAGGGCTGGATCGTATGGTGGATCTATTCCTAGCTTTCTTAGGAATCTCCACACAGATCTCCATAGTGGCTGAACTAGTTTACATTCCCACCAACAGTGTAAAAGAGTTCCTCTTTCCCCACATCCTCGCCAGCATTTGTTGTTGTTTGATTTCTTTATGCTTGCCACTCTGACTGGGGTTAGATGGAATCTCAGTGTAGTTTTGATTTGCATCTCTCTGATGGCCAGTGATGAAGAACATCTTTTCATGTATCTATTGGCCCTTTGTATCTCTTCTTTTGTGAAGTGTCTATTTAGTTCATTTGCCCATTTCTTGATTGGGTTGTTTGTTTTGCTAGTGTAGAGTCTTTTGAGCTCTTTATATATTCTAGATATTTATTGTATTTTCTATTTCCTCTAATGCTTTTTTCCACCTCTCAATCTCACTCTCACATCTAAACAATGTGACCCAAGCTTCCCAGTAGAATGCCCGTTCCCCTCCCCTTGTCAGGTAACCAGCTCGCAGGTTGACTACCCCTGCTCCTGAATCTCTTTCTGCCATGTCATCTAATGCAAGAAAAAAAAAAAACCTTAAATTTAAAAACGCTGTAGCATATTAGGGAGAGCATCCTATTTTTTTTTTACTTTTTGTGACTGACTAATCTTACTTAGCATAATGTTCTCCAGTTCCATCTATTTCGCTGTAAATGACATAATTTTGTTCTTTATGGCTGAGTAAAATTACATTGTATACATATCCAATAGTTTTATAATCTACTCATCTGTTGATGGACATCTTGGCTGGTCCCATAGTTGGGCAACTGTGAATTGTGTGGCTATGAACATAGAGATTCATTATTTTGGTAATTTGTTTTCCATTCTTTTGAACAAAAGGTGGTTATAGGAGGAATTTTAGACTAAGAAGGAGAAACCACAGATAAGAAAATAAGGTGAACTAAGGAAGATGAAAGGAGAGAAGAGGGATATTCTCTAATGTACATTCACAAAAATATCAATCACTAAACCAAACATGAGAAGGAGGAAGGAAGAGGGAACGGGTTGGGTACTGGGCAAGGGCTAAATGAGTGATCTGTTCATGGATGCCTCTACAATTTTGTACTCCATTAAGATGTATAACTACAATGCACCAATAGAAAACAAAAAAATAAATAAAATTTGCATACAAATTAAAAAATACCACAGCAGGCATTGTCAAGATCTGTCCATAGCAAAGTATGTTTTTTCTGTTTCTTTGTCCCCCATTGGCTCTCGGGTTGTAAAGGTGTGTAGCAATGCCTATTTTGCTCACACTTGATCATCAGGGCTTAATAGTACATCTGGTGCTTTGATAAATGTGTTGTTCCCTTGATGATGGGGTGACCTACTAATCCTACTTCCTGTACCAGAAAGCCCCAAAGGAGGGAGATTGCATCCTGCACTAAATTGTTGTCTCCTTTTATCTCAGAACAATGTCTGTTCCTTATCAAATGAGATAGAACATTTCTTGAGAGTCCCTGAAGTCTAGGATTAGTCACAAGAGGATTAGACCTTTAACTAGAATGATGACAGCTTGGATGGTAGATGATTATAGCCTCACATGTCACAAGAGGACTCAAAAGGATGAACACAGAATTGGCATTTGGAGATTTGTTGAAGCAAAGTGAACACCCCCCTGTCAATCTTGATAAAGGTCAGATTATAAGAAATAAATGTAAGTACCATTTTACCCAGTAGGTAGCATATCTATACCTCCATTTTCTCTAAGGCTTGACAATATAAATAGTTGAAAGAGGATTCAGGCAAATTAACTGACACAGAATACAGTAACATATCATTATCTACCACTAGGTATCAGCATCTCTCTATGACTCTTATTTTCCAATCTTTTTCTTTTTCTTTTCTTTTTTCTTTTTTTTTATTTCTTAAAATATAAGGAACCCCCATAAGGAACCCCCATGATCATTTATTCTTACCTCTTAGATTTACCTTTTTCTTAGTATTTTTAACTACTGCCTGTGAGGCCAATAGACTGAGTTGTATAAAGAAATAGACCAATCACTTTAATAACTAGCATAAGCTCCTACAAATTTTTTAAAGAAGCAATAATAATGGTATAACATAAATTAAATATCATTGTTCATAGTTCTGCTCCCAAGTGATATCTATTCTATGTAGATTTCCCATAAACATGCATATCTGTATTTCACTGACCTCAGAGTTGGGGCATAAGTATACTTTCAGAGAACTCAGATGGCAGAAAAAAAGTCAGAGCTATAGAAATCAAATTCAATTGTTTTTTTTTTTATTTTAAGTGATGATGAGCTCTCTATCCTGAGGTACATTCAGGAACCAACAAATCATGGCCTATAGTCCACATCCATTTTTTTTTTTTTTTTTTTTTTTTTTTTTTTTTTTTTGCGGGTCTAGGGATGAAACCCAGGGGCATTTGACCTCTGAACTACATCCCCTTCCCTATTTTTTATTCTTTATTTTGAAACAGGATCTCACTGAGTTGCAGAGGGCCTCACTTAGTAGCTGAGGCTGTCCGCAAACCACAATCATCCTGTCTCAGCCCCCGAATGCTGGGATGACAAACCTGCACCACCACGCCCAGCCCAGACATCTAGTTTTTATAAGTGAAGTTTTGTTGTAGCAGCAATGAAAGATTGTTTAAGAATAATCCATGGCAATATTCATACCAAAAGCAAAGCAGCACAGTTGAGACCTGCTGCTAACTCAGACTTGACCTTTATGGAAAGTACCTGCTGGCTTCTGCAGGTTTGTAAGGCCCTTTAACATCTCACCATTTGGTTTCAGGTCTGGAAAACGTAAAGAATGATGTCTACTTTCTGATTACAGTTTCGTAGAAGCAGTAGTAGATAGTAGAAAATAGGTATAAAATGGGTAGTAATTGGGAGCAGACAGTAGGTAACAGATCCCAAAATATCAATGCATCTAAAGGTAGAAATTTGAGGACTTCGTCATCCTCTTCCATGGTAGCAGAGGGCAAAAAGTAATCATTTTAGGAAGGAGATTCCAATTGTATTAACTGGGTGTATTTCATTATAGCATCAGTGGAAGGAGGCAGGTAAGAAGTTTTTAGAAGCTCATCAAAAGCAGTGGTCATATGTTGCACTCAACTAATACCCGGCCATTTAAACTGGTCATATTCTAAGTTCCAAGTATTTAACACAAAACAAAAAAGAAAGTTGTAATAGATGCAGAACACTGAGTAGCTTAATAAGCTGAATTCAAAAGTTTATGTTTAGAAATAGTTGTTTAGCTATTTATCTTGTGTGTGTGTGTGTGTGTGTGTGTGTGTGTGTGTGTGTGTGTGGTACTAGGGTTCCTGGAAGCCCTTCTGCCTCCGGGCTACACTCTCAGACTTTTTTATACTTTTTTTTATTTTTTGAAACAGGGTCTCTTAAGTCAGCGCGACTGGCTTCGAACCTGCACAATCCTCCTGTCTCCGCCTCCCAAGCATAGGGATTACAAGTGTGTGCCACCACGCCCGGCTTATCTTTGTTTTTAATAAAAATGTTTGTGGTAAAACTGTTCACATATCTAAAATGAAGGAGACATAGCATCAATTAACAGCCATTTAACCTTGGAAAGGTCACTTAACCTTGGAAAGGTCACTTAACCTCTTAGTGACCCAGTTTCTTCATAAGATAGAGATAATAATGATCACTAATTTATAAATTTGCGAGGATTGAAGTAATTATTATATTGAAGAGTTGCAAAACATATTTTAGTGTAAAATGTCTGAAATACAGTAGTAAATCCTAGAAACCCTTCTACCTCCAGGCTACACTCCCAGACCTATTTTATATTTTTATTTGGAAACAAAGTCTCTTAAGCCAGCTAGGCTGGCTTCCAACCTGTGTGATCCTCCTGTCTCCTCCTCCCAAGCACAGGGATTATAAGCACGTGCCATCACGCCTGGCTTTCATTTATGCAATTTCACTACTGTTTATGTCATCAGTTTTTCTAGTTTCCCTTAAGGATGGAGTTGGTGGCTGCTAAAACCGGGAGAATATTGGTATCACCCTGTGGGGCCATTTCACTCTTTGATTATATACTGCTTGTCTTATGGAAAGAACATGTGAGCTTGCTTCTGGTGTTCATTAATTTCCTCTTTGTTGATGACCTAATCTCTTTTTTATATTTAATTTTCTCCCTAAAATTTTCTTCTGCTTTTCCAACATTTCTTATTTTTTACAGTACCAGAGTTTAGATTTCATTCCTTAAATGTGGGCTAGATATTGTGACCATACTTCATACACTTTGAAGCCTGGTCCAGATATTAACTTTTATTTATTGCCTTCAATCAATAGGGCCACTTTTTACTTTCTTGTCACCTATATATTTCCACTCCCTGAGGTATGTTTGTGACTGTAGATCACTCAGCTGTTTTCAATATGATCTTTCATGTTTAAATTTTATGCCTTTTCAGTACCTTCTAGAGAAGTCTAACTTTTACTTATAGGAAGCATTGCAATAGCTAAATGAGAAGACAATAAAACCTTATTTTCTATTGTGGTTTTTTTTATAGGCAGTATAAAGCTAAATTTTCAGCTTGAGGCAGGAGAGTTAAAATGTAAATGCCATCATCACAAAAGCCCTTCTAGGGATTCAGATAAAGTACCACCTTTGTATGCACAAGAAAAATAAACTTAGCAAAGAACACCCAAATTATTAGTTATTTTGATGTACCACTCAAATCTCTTTCTAGCATATTAGTGCCCATAAAGACAAAATAGAATGACTTCTCATTGACATTCTTATTAGGTCATTTTCAGTGGCCAAATGTTACAACCAGTGGATTATCATTAGAACCTACTCCAACAAAATCAGGTGTTTTATACTCTATCAAGAAACTTCTATTATGCTGGTCGATTTAGTAGCCATTCTCCTTATATAGCTAATTAAAATTAAAATTAAAAATAATTAAAATTAAAATTTTATTTTCTAACTTAACTATTTACATTTAAAGAAAACAATTGCCACATGAATTCAGTGCCTGCCATGTTAGGCAGAAGACTTCCACATTTCCATCAATTATAACTTTGAACAAAGAATTATTTGGCATTAATACCAAATGTTATCAATATGACTTAAAAAATGGAAGCAGTGAATTAGAAACAAGCAATTAATTTTCTTAAAATGTCTCTGCAGATAAGTTATTGGGAGAGGTAAATGCAGAACATTCACCTTACCTTGCATTGCTTTCTCTTTAAAACGCTCACCATATGCCGGGCGTTGTGGCGCACGCTTGTAATCCCCGGCCTTGGGAGGCAGAGACAGGAGGATCGCGCAGGTTCGAAGCCAGCTGCGCGTGCTGGCTTAGGAGACCCTGTTTCCAAATAAAAATGTAAAAATAGGTCTGGGAGTGTAGCCCGGAGGTAGAAGGGCTTCCAGGAACCCCAGTACCACCAAAAACAAACAAAAAAATTAAATAAAAAAAAAATAAAACGCTCACCATGATTTCTAAGTGAAACTTCTCAAGGACATAAGGATCTACTTCCTAGTGAAATAGCAATGGAAAGACAGGGATAAAAGTTTCAGAGAGCAATGACTAAGGTTGTCCAAGAGAATTGAGAGCCTTCATAGAGAGAACAAATATAGGGCAAAATTAGTGAATTGTTGATCCCAAACAGAAAGTCATATACATATTTTTATTCTTTCTTTCATCAGTTACTATAGCCAGAAGTAGTATAAACAACAGTCAGATAATAAATAATTACTGAACAAAGGAATTAGCAAACGATATGACTGTGAGGTTACAAAGTAATAAAATCTTGAGTGAACAGGTTGAGAATGATAAAAGATTTTAACTCATTTATAAAATGTCCACTTTAATCAACACATTGGATTTTTCATAATTTGTGATGCATTTATTTACACAAGAAAAGAATTTCTCTGTGTTCAGCAATTTCTATTTTCAATAAGATCTTATATATATATATATATACACACATATGTATGTGCTTTCAGAAAAAAGTTCATTTAGTAATTTCATATACAACTATTCTTAAAAGATACTTTTAGATGATTTTTCTTGAGTTTCAATTTAAAACCTCCAAATATTTAAATTATTAATAGTAGCCATCTTTTACTGGATACTCAATATATGTATGATGCTCTTTACACATATTTTTCTCACAATAATGTGTAGCATTACTATGTTCACTTTGTATAAAATAGAAAAGTAAGGCTCAAAGTTTTAAATAGCATGTGTAAAATACCACAGTTAATATGAAAAGATTACTGTATAATGGACAGTTTCTGGTGATAACAATCCTTCCAGGGAAAAATATTGTAACAGACTGACCCAACAAACTCAACCAAAAGGCTTGTAGAACTGATCAACAAATTCAGCAAAGTGTCTGAATACAAAATCAATTTTAAAAAAATCAGAAGCTTTTCTGTATACCAACCATAAATCCACCAAAAAAGAAATCCAGAAAACACTGCCATTCAGGATTTCCCACAAAAAATTAAAACTCTTAGGAATAAACTTAACCAAGGAGATAAAAGACCTCTACAAAAAAATATATATATATATATTTATATATATATGTATATATATATATATATATATATACATATATATATAACGCATTGAAAAAAGAAGTTGAAAGAAGACATTAGAAGATGGAAAGATCTTTTATGTTCATGGATAGGCAGAATAAATGTCATCAAAATGGCCTTACTTCCAAAAGTGATCTACAAATTCAATGCAATACCCATTAAATTGTCAATGTCATTCCTTACAGACAGAAAAATCAGTCCTTAAATTCATCTGAAACAACAAAAAAACAGAATAACCAAAGTAGTTCTCAGCAACAAAAACCATGCAGGAGTAATTACAATACTTGATTTTAAACTATACTACAAAGCCATAGTGATAAAAAACAGTATGGTACTGGCACACAAACAGATACATAGACCAATGGATCAGAATAGAACACACACAAACAAATCCCCACACTTTCAGCCAATTGAATTTTGACAAAGGGGCCAAAAACAAACACTGGAAAAAAAAGATAATCTGTTTAACAAATGGCGTTGGCAAAACTGGTTAACCATATGCAGAAAAATGTAAATAAACACCACTTCCTCATCCTACATGAGAGTCAATTCAAGATGCATCAAAGACTTATTTTTTAAAGCAAATTAGTAATAATTTTATACCTTACTCTGGGCATTCATTTTCACTAACTATTGTTAATTTGTGATATTGATTCATTAATATTATTTTAATTGACAGTTATGCACATTTATGGGGTATAATGTGATAGTTGATGCATGTATAAAGTGTAGAATGATTATATCAAGCTAATTAATATGTCCATCATCTCATTTATTCATTTACTTTTTGTGATGAGATATTTAAAATGTATCCACTAGCTCTCTTGAAGTAAAAAATATTATCACTGAATACAATCCCCCTACTGTGCAAGAGATCTCAAAATTTCTTCTTGTTGTCTACTGAAGTTTTTTATCATATGACATAAAACACCTCCTCAATTCCTACCTTCTGTATATTCACTCAGTATCTGGATTTATCATTCTACTCTCTACTTCTAGGAGTTCAACTGGTCAAAATTCCATATATAATTGCAATCCGGTGATATTTCTCATTCTATGTCTGTTTTATTTATCATGATATCTTCCATACTTACCCATGTTTTAAAAATTAGATTAGTATTTCATTGTGTATCTATACCATGTTTCTTCTCTTTTTCCACAGTTTTTTATCCATTCATCCACTGATTGTTTTAATACCTTAGGTGTTGTGAATAATTCTACAATAAGCACAGAAGTGCAAATACACCTTTTACATATTGATTTCACTAACTTTGAATATATATCCAGAAGCAGAATTGCTTGATTATATGGTAGTTCTACTTTTAGTTTGGGGGCTTTGTTAAGAACTTCCAAAGGGACTATTCTAATTTACATTCTCATCAACAGTATACACACCTTTTTTTTTTTTTTTTGCTTCCTACCCAATACTTGTTTCAGTTTGTCTATTTGGTGGTAACTCTTCTATGACATCTATGAGATGATATCTGGTTGTGGTTTTAATTTGTGTTTTCCTAATGCAAAGTGATGATAAGTACTTCTTCACAAACCTGTTGATCACTCATATACCTTCTGAAGAAAATGTTTTTTTCAGTTTCTTTGCTCATATTTTAATTGATTTATTTGTTTCCTTTTATTGGGATGTTTGAGTTACTTATATATTTAAGATAGTAATCTTTATCAGATGCATGGTTTACAAATATGTTCCCTCGTTGTGTATATTCAATTTATTAATTATTTTCTTTGTTGGGCAAAAGTTTCTAGTTTGATACAGTCCCATTTGTCTATTGTTGCTTATGTTGCCTGCACTTTCAGGGTCATATCCATAAAATCACTATCCACATCAGTATTCTAAATCTCTTATCATATGTTTCTTTCTAGAAGTTTAATATTTTTGGACCTTAAATTTAAATATATAATTCATTCTGAGTTGATTTTTGTATCTAGTGAGAAATAAGGATCCAACTTCATTTTTCTGCAAGTGGATATCCATTTATCCCAGAATTACTTATTTAAGGGAATGTCCTTTCCCCATTTTATGTTCTTGGCATCTTCATTAAGTCAATTAACTTTAAGTACAAGTGCTTATTGTACTTCTGGATTTCTTTCTTCTTTCTTTCTTTCTCTCTCTCTTTCTTTCTTTCTTTTCTTTCTTTTTTTTCTTTTGCAGTACTGGGGATGGAACCCAGGGGCATTCTTACTCCGTGCTACACTCCAGGCCCCATTTTCTATTATTTACTTTGGAACAGGGTCTCACTGAGTTTCAAAGAGCCTCACTAAATAGCTAAGGCTGTCTGCGAACCTGGATCCTCCTGTCTCAGCCTCCCAAATGCTGGGATTACAAGCATGAGCCACCATGCCCGGCTTAGAAGGAAGGTTTGAAAAGATTCAATGATGCTGCTTTGAAGACGGAGGAAATAGGCTATGAGACAAAGAATTTGGGAAGCCTCTAGAAGCAGAAAAAGGAAATGCATTATCCCCTAAAGCCTCAAGAATGCAAGAGGAAATACAATCATATTGGCAGCTTCACTTTATATCAATGAGATTCATGTTGAATGAGTGAGCTATAGATGGTAAGTTTGTTTTAAGCCATGAAATTTGTGGTCATTTACCACAGCAATAATAGAAAACAAACAGATTAGCCAAGAGTTGAGTTTTGTATTGTTTATATTAAGGCTTGATTTTTCTATCTCTATGGAAAAATAAAAATGTCTGGACAATACTTTATCTAGATTTCTGATGGAAACAATTAGATGGAGCTGAGTCCTTTCAGCAGGTGCATGGTCACAGAAACCATCAAATGCCCCTTTAAAAAATAGACCCAGCAGCCCTGCATTCTAATATAACCCACAAGGTCCTAGTAGAATTTGATTGTAACTCTTCTGCTTTAGTCACTTATGTGAGTGAACAGTGTAATTGGGTCACTTACAACCCTGTGAAACTGTGTTTGGAGGATTTCAATGAACATGATGGATGAGAGATATTTGATAAGGATTCAAACATGCACAAGATGTTATACAAGGTCACGTTGTGCCATTTGCTAAAACACTTTCCATTATTTCTAACCAATCAACTTATCTTTACTCACAAACACCCATCTCCTTTACTCTAGTCATATAGAAATGAAATTACTTATCACTTATTGTAAATATCCTAATATACCCTATATTATTGTATTTAAATGTGTTCGTTCCTATGCATGGGATGCTTTTTATTTTTTTCTCTTGACAGAATTTTAGTCTTCATCCATGACCAAGGTGAAGAATCAATGTCATATATATTGTGTGGGAGGCTCAACTTGTCATCTGCACGCTAACATCAATTCTTCCCTTCTCCTCATTTCTCTTTGGGTCCATGCCTCAAAATGCATTATAAGAACTTGCTGACTTGTTATTACTATGCAATAAATTTATTTATGCATCCTTTAACTTGTTTATTCATAAATATCTATTGATCATTATATACAAGCCAGATATTCTAGAAGACTCCAGTGGCATGGTTATAAATAAATGCATATAGGTCTTTCTATCTCAAGGCTTAAGGTAGAATCCTCCAGTCCAGTAACTTTTATCTTCCATCTTTAAAACTACTGTGCTTAACACTGTGCCTGAGATATGAAGAATCCACTAAATATTTAAAGAACGGAACAAAAGAAAAAAGGGGAAAAGTGGGAAAAAAGAAAAGGGAGGAGAAAGAGGCAAATGAAAACAAAATGTGTTTCTACATACCATGTTCTTCAACCAAACTTTGAGCTAGACCTGGCCCTGAGGACGGAGGCATCATAAAGTGTCTAAAGAATATGTATAGTTGCCATCTTGGCAGAAATTCATTTTTATTTCATGTAGAATATCAAAGAGTTGGTGATGCTATGTTTTGCAGACTTTCTCGATGAATTATTCTGATAGCAAAAGGGAATGAATGAGAACCTCCAGAGGCTCTCAACCAACAAGAGGAGCAAATTTTCTTTTAAGTCTCTGGATTTATTTGAAAATATAATGTATATTTTATATTCCACTCATAATACAATCATATTCATTTAAATATAAAAAATTAGTTTTTCCCTCAAATCTGTTAGTAAAATGTATACTTTAGGAATTTGTAGCCAGAGTCATGGTTAGGCTGCTAATTTTTCCTGGCACATTAATACCTACTCTGTAGTGATGGGCATATGCCAGCTTGCCGGGGCACATAATGGGGAAGAGCCTATGATATGATACCTACAATAGTTGTGACTAAACACAGTGAATGGGACTCCTTGCCACCAACCTTATAACAGAGAGAAATGTCCACACTAGGAATAATCCTCTTACAGATCTTGAGTCCTTCAAGCATTTTAAAACAGCAATTACTATTTAAGAAGTTCCATTTTAGCTGTTTCTAAATCAGTTAATAATATGTATTTTCTTTTTAATATCCTTTTGAGGAAACTAAAGTGCCTCTCACATAATTTTATTAATCTGCACAACATTTTCTGTTTAAAGATAGGCTATTTAATCATTTAAAGCACCTTATTTTATACCAAGTTAATATCTACTATCAAGCATTTCACTTGCTTAAGTAATAGCGATGTTTATAATTGGATGGCAGGGTTTGAGCTTTAAATCTCTTTAGTATTTTTGTCATGGAGTTAACCCAATAAAATGGTTGGACCTGTCGATTTGAAATGCATGTAGATAGTTACGTATGTATATGTGTATTGATATATAAATTTATTTTTTAAAATGCATAGGTATATTTATAGTGGTAGAAGTCTAATTCATCAGTAAAGACCAATTTTTGGTAGAAGAGCTTTCATAGACATTTGTAAGTTTGTAAGCACAGGAACATGAGTAAACATAAATAATGATGTTTCAAGTAATTATACTATGTAAAGAGTAAAAATATTGATATTCTTCTCAATTAAATGTCTTATGTACCAGCGAGCCAATTATAAAAGCCTCTTTTATGTGTATTTACTGGACAGCTTCCTAAAGTATTTGAGAGCACTTAAGTAAAATCTAGAATGACTCTTTCCCCATTATTCAGAAAAGCCTAGCCTGGAAGATGATCATTTGCTGTCATAATCAGGGTGATTTGTAAAGCCACCCCACAGAGAGAAAGTATAAGTAGGCATTTTCTGGTGTGTAAAGAATAAAAGAACATGTCCCAGACTGGCTACAATTTCACGAACATATTATAAAGCAAATAAAAGACCATATATTTATAATAATGTAACTATTATGATTTTACCTTAAAATATGTGGAGAGTGTTAGCAGTATCCCTGCCTGAAATTAATATGATGGTTATCAGTGTTCCTATTCACAAGTGCTCAGTACAACATGTAGTAATTCCCACAGCAAATAATTATTAAAGTCCTACATTGTTTTAGGGTGTGATCATAGCGATCAAGATAGAAAAATACTTTCCCTTATGGAGCTTACAGTGTACTTATCACATATAATTTAGAAAGAATTAGGTAGTTGTGACTGTTTATTGTTAAAGCTATGAGTTGAAATGAATCTGGGTTTGGAAGCAGAAGGTGCTGGTTTATCAGACACTTTTACATGGCTCATACAGGGTGGTCGTGCCAAGGGGTGAAAGCTGAGTATGAAAAATGAAAACAGAGAGCTATGTAAATATCCCAGAGAAGTTATTCTAGGTAGAAAGACTAACAATCTTGTCCTATCCAGAGAAGTTATTCTAGGTAGAAAGACTAACAATCTTGTCCTATCCAATCAGTAGTAAGAATACTGGAGAGGTGTGAACAAGAAGGACTATGGTAAGTTATAAATCTAGATGTAGTCAGAACACAGATGCCCCAGGTGAGATTGTGAGGCCTGATGAGGAGGAGTTGTGTTTTATTGTGAATGCTATGGAAATTCTTTGCAGTGACTTGAGTGTTATGGAGAGGCATTTCCTTAGTTCTTGTCTTCCCAAAAGAAAGATTCCAGGTGAAAAATATAGATAGAACAAGTAAGCACAGTTTATTTAGTGCAATGAAAGTATATCTCCAGAGAGAGTGTGTATTGGGCTATCCCAAAAGAAGGTACCCTGATGTCTTCCTCAGTGTGGGTTGTTATAACCTGCTTAGGAGCCTGTCTTCTCCTAATAATTCCTTTGAAGAGGTTGCATTTGTTTCCCTCCTAAGATTGTTATTCCTGCTCCAAATCTGCCTTGTTGAGACTTTCCACATCATCACTTAAGTAAAAGCCATAGCAAGTTGAAACCATAATGGAAATAATATTATAATGATCAATGATCTCATGATGATCTAGAGGGTGAAGTGCTGGTAGTCTATGGAGGCTGCAGAATTGTGAAAGTCCATAGGGCTGACTGTACTGGGTTTTCTCCAGATTAAGAGGGGACTATCTGACCACAAGAAGGAGTCCCTGAGTGGGTGTAAAGGCCAGCTGGGTGTCCTACAGGAGTGAAGTTTGTATTTCTTTTTTCCACATCCTTTTGCTTATGTCTTCCCAACTTTGACATTGAGCAGTACTGTTACAGATAAAAGTCATATATCTTGATCTTATTTATGATAGAAAAGAGAACACTTGTTTCCGTGCTTCTATGTTAAAAAAAATAAAGAAAATAATGAGCAGTAACAAAAGTGTGGAGGAGGGGGGAGCAGTAAAGAATTTAGGAAATGCCTTAGAATTTAGGGAAATTTGCCTTGTTGACAGTGTTATATATGTTGCAAAAGGACTGAACTTAAGGTTTATAAGCAAACAAACAAACAAACAACAGAACTGCTGATTCCTTACATATAACAGATGAAACAAGAGTGGAAATTAGAATGCCATGAGTCATTTTGTCTAAGTATCTGTATGAATATCAGTTATAGTCATTGAGAACAGGTAAGGATTTGTGTTTGCTTCCTCATAAAAGCCAAATAGAAGATCACAAGGAAGTGGGAGTTATCAATGGGAGAGTTCATCTGGAGAGAGCATGAAATGTTAAGTGTAGGATTATACATTCGAACGTTGTCAGCACATAGTTCATATTAGCAGTATGCATCTGGATGAGAACTCTTAGGAACTGAATGCATTTAGAAAAAAGAGAGACACTGATTGATCCCTGGTTCATTCTACGATGTAGACATCAAAACTAGTTTAAAAAGACCTAGCAAAAGAACTTGAAAAGCATCAGAAGGAGAGTTAGAAAAAATTAGAAAATGAATGAACCTCAGAAGCCAAATAAGAAAGCACATTATAAAGCAGAGGTCATTAACTGTGCCAAATGCTGTGGTGCTCAAATAAGATGAAGCTAATAATTACCATTGGACTTATCTAGATGAAAATCTTTGGTGATCTTGTCAATGACATAGTGAGGGACAAAAGGAAGAAGTGTATTGAGTAGATTATGGGGAGGTGAAGGGAAATCTGTAGGGTTAGGCTTTTCTAGAGTCATTTATTTATAAAGGATCACAGATAATTGGGATTGTAGCTTAGTGGGATATGGGACTGAAGTTACTAGACCATATTTTGCTGTGCTGGCAGTGAACCACCTCCTTCAAGGTCAATACCTTTATTCCTAAATATTTCATTCAGAGGGTTTAGGAAAAGTTGTCAATTAGAGCCCTTAAAATTTGCTCAAAAGGTTCCAGTCTCTCATCTGTCTTTTGATTCATTTCTACAACCAAATCTACAATGTTTCTTCTGAATAATGTGGCAGTGTCCAAGATAGAAATTATGATGTTATGAACTGGATATGAAATTTCCCCCCACAACTCGTGTACTGAAGGCTCTATCCCCAAAGCAGCAGCAATGTTCAAAGGTAGAGTTTCTGGGAATTGATTGGATCATGAGTGTTCAGATCTCATCAATAAATTAAGTAATTAAGGATTTATACCTGAATGTGAATGTATAATTAAAAGGAGAAGAAGGGAAACTTAGAAGGTAGAACCTAGTTGAAGGAAATGTATAATGGAGGCATGCCCTCAGAATTCTCTCATTCTCTCTCTCTCTCTCTCTCTCTCTCTCCCCCTTTCTCTCTCTCCCTCTCTTTCCCTTTCTCTCTCTCCCTCTCTTTCCCTTTCTCTCCCTCTCTCTTTCTCTTTCTCTCTCTCCCTCTCTTTTCTCTCTCCCTTTCTCTCTCTCCCTTTCTCTCTCTCCCTTTCTCTCTATCCCTTTCTCTCTCCCTCTGTCTCTCCCTCTCTCTGTGTCCCTTTCTCTCTCTCTCTCTCTCTCTCTCTCTCTCTCTCTCTCTCTTACTCTCACTCTCACTCTCTCTCTCTCTCTCTTTCTCCTATCCCCAGAGACCATGAGCTGAACATTATTCCTCTGCCACAGCCTTTTGGCCCCTTCTTCCTCACCTCAGGGCCCAAAACAATGGAGCCAACTGGCTATGGAATAAACTCTCTGAAATTGTGAGCTCAAATAAACCTTTCCTCCTCCAAATAGTATTATCACAGTGACTCTTATCGAATTAACACAAGTCACTACAATTTAGCTTTTTATTTTTTTCATTACATGTATGAACCACTGAAAGAAATAGAGGGTCGTTTTTGTTCTAAAAGATACAATTAATTTCAATATTGCATCAATCTTTGAATCTTACAACTTGGATTGTGTCCTGACTATGGAAAGATTTACTCCTATAAAAAAGAAAAAATAAAGTGGTGAAGGTTTGCTATGATGTGAACATCTGTGTCTCCTCCAAATTTATATGGTAAAATCCTGACCACTAGGATAATAGTATCAGCACATAGACCCTTTGGTGAACTAATTGGGTAACAATGGATTTTATTAGTGCCCTTACTTAAAAAAAAAAAAAAAAAACTGAAGGGAGATCACTAACACTTTCTGCCATGTGAATCCAAGAGAAAAGACACCATTTATGAATAAATTAATTGGGTCCCAAGCTAAAGCCAAGTCTACAAGAGAATTGATTTGGATTTATCAGCTTCAAAAATTTCAAAAATTATATTTATATTGTTTATAATCCACCCAGTTTAAGGTATTTTGTTATAGTAGCCCAAATGGACTAAGAGCAGGTTATAAACACAAAGCTGTTGAACTAAAAATAGAATATGATCCACAGCAATTTGGTGCAGTTTAATGTCTCTTAGTCTGAATCTGTGTCAAATTTAAAGTGCAGTACTCTTCTTTATCTTATTAGTTGAAAAACTAATCAAATTCAGGATGTAAATTATACAAAGAAAAATAAAATGGTCATATACTTCTATTCTCAGAAATGTTTTTTGCATTTCCCACCAAAAGCCTCATTTCACCAAAATTAGTTTATTGACTCATGGAATAAAAGGATTTGCTTCAGATTGAGTTTTGTAAATAGTACACATGCTTTGCTTTGAAAGTGGCAACGATGGTGTAGGATGTTCCCTAAAAATGCAGCAAGAAACAAATTAAAAATCCTAGCAAATTATTTCTTCACCACTACCTGACAACATCTTGCCATTCAAGCATTCTCTTCCCACCTATAATTATATCAGTTTTTAGTTAAAAATAAATGTAACATTACTCATAATAATCAACAATGTGAGGAACCTTGTTCATATGAGGTGAATGAGCTAGTCCCAATGAAAAGTGTATTCCAAGGAAGAGTTTAATGGAACAAGGAGGAGTATGTTTCACTTTCATAAATGTAGTTGGCTAAAATAGAATGTGACAGGGAGGTAAGGGGTCTAGTAGAAATTATCCCAATTTCTTCTGTGTTTATATTCTCTCAGATAATTTGTTCTGTCTCCACCAGAGGAGCCCTAAGCTTTCAGAGAAATATTGCCCCACTGGTCATGGTCCATTGAACCAAGAGTAAACAATGGACCCAGGAAAAGTCAATCTGATATTTTTGTTTTATTATCAGTAACTGTATAACAACGGTACCAAACCTATTTCCAACTCTACATCATGTTAATGCTCCGATTCTGTCTGATGGCCAAAAACTAAGGTAGAAGAAAAAAAAATTCTTCATAACATGGTTTTATGTGCTTTGATATGATATTTTTATTAAAAAGTGAGTTATATATTATAATCATCTACCACCTTATCTAGCACATTATTAATAGCATTTACTTATTTCTTACTATTGCTGTAGGGGAAACTGAACTTCAGAGGTATGAATAGGGACAAGGAAAAAAAAAGAAGAGAACAGGCCGGGTGTGGTGGCGCACGCTTGTAATCCCCGCGCTTGGGAGGCAGAGACAGGAGGATCGTGCAGGTTCGAAGCCAGCCGTGCACGCATGTAAAAATAGGTGTGGGAGTGTAGCCCGGAGGTAGAAGGGCTTCCAGGAACCCCAGTACCACCAAAAAAAAAAAAAAAAAAAAAAAAAGAAGAGAACTATCTAACATTATCTCTTGTTCCTGTGAAGTTATATACATTGCAGCATTTGAGTTTTCTGGGAGGTCCTCTTCTCCTATTTCTCAAATAGTTTATAATAAATATCTCTTATTCAAAATGATCTCATGTGAGTATATTCCATTCTATCAAAATATCTGTAATTAAATTAGAAAATAAATTGCTTTAAGTAAGAGCAAATGCCAATGAAACTTAGAGTTTTAGTAATCATTGGTGTTAAGTGACTAATAATTAAACTAAAAGGGTGTATTAAGAGAATAATAGAGTGAAGGTCAGAGAGGGTTAACAACATTTACTTTCCTCTTCTGATTATACCACAGTTGATCATTTTTGTTGATTAGATATTTATCCAATATTTTGGTGTGTCTAATATGTACCTAGTGCTAGGATGAGAAATAATGATATAGTCCCAACTCTGAAGGGATTTAGAGGTGAATGAATAGGCATGATGCAAGTCAGAAACTGTATCACAGTATATAAATAATCTCATTGTATGGTGTATGGGGAGATGTGGGTTTACACAGAAGGCAGATAACCAATTCCATTTTTTTCTTTTCTTATAAGAATATACCATATCCCTGATCAAGATGGCTTTTAAGAACACTCCAAAAAGAGAAGTGTTACACTTTCAAAGTTTTTTGTTTGTTTGTTTTTACAATCTAGACCATTTAAACAGCACAAAGGGGAGTTTATCATTCACGAAAGCCTACTGTATATTTTATGCATAACCAGAAAAGAGGAGCTCAAAGGCTCCATTACAAAATAATGATAAGGATATGGAAATATTAGTTACCCTGATTTGATCAGTATGCATTGTATACATGTATCAAATAATCACATTGTACACCATAAATATATACAATTAAATAATTATTAATTTAAAAACTCCTTTGTAGGATAAAAATAGAAAATTTGTAAAGGCAAGCAAAAAATAGTACATTAATAATTAGTATCCAGAGTACCTAAATTATTTAATTTTACTGCATTAATAACCACTCTATGAGGCTAGTGCTATTGTTTAAGTTCCCTTTTACAATGAAGCGGTGAAGATGTGTGGGGATAAGTCATATTCCTAAGCTCACAGCAATAGTCAGATTTACAGAGAAGATGGTTCAAAATCAGAGCTCATTCTTTTTCTTTTTTTGACACTGGGGAACTGAACTCAGGGACATTTCTCCTCAGACCTACACCTTATCCATTTTTATATTTATTTGTTTAATTACTTAATTATTTACTTACTTACTTATTTACTTGCAATACTAAGGATGGAACCCTGGGACATTCTACCTCTGAGCTATATCCTCAGCCTTATTTTTATTCCTGACTTTAAAACAAGGTCTCACAAATTCACAAAGGCCTAAGTAGCTGAGATTGTCCTTGAACCCATGATTCTCCTGTCTGAGCCTTCCATATACCAGGATTATAAACATGCACCACCATGCCCGTCTTTTATTCATTTTTATTATTTTTATTTTGAAACAGTCTATGACTTAGTTGCTGAAGGTTTCTATAATTTGCTTAGGCAGTACTTGAACCAATGGTCTTTTATTATGGTACTAGGAATAGAATACAGAGGCATTCTACCTCTGAGCTATATCCCCAGTCCTGTTTTTTTTTTAATTCTTCCTTATTTATTTATTTATTTATTTATTTTTGTTTTTGGCAGGTCTGGGGATGGAACCCAGGAACATTCGATCTCTGAGCTACACCCCGTGCCCTATTTTGAGGAAGTCAGGTTTACAGAGAAGACAGTTTAACCTCAAAAAGGTTAAAAGGGTCACAAAGTTGCAGAGGGCCTTACTAAATAGACGAGGCTGTCAGTGAACAGCGATCCTCTCTTCTCAGCCTTCTCAATGCTGGGATTACAAGTATACCCCACCACACCTGGCTATTCTTTATTTTTAAACAGGGTTTCATTGAGTTGCAAAGGGCCTCACTAAATAGCTGAGGCTGTCTTTGAATCGTGATCCTCCTGTCTCGGCCTCCCAAATGCTGGGATTACAAGTGTGCGACACCACACCTGGCTTCAATGGTCCTTTTTTCTCAGCCTCCCTAGTACTGGGATTACAGGTATGCACCACCATACCCAGCTATTTGTTTTTTGTAAACTTTACTATGGTAAATGTCTAACAAAATTTATGTATCAAATATAGAAATATAGAGAAGTGCTGACCACATAAAAGGCAATACTCTTAACATAGCAGTGAGTATCTCTCCCTCTCCCCCCATTTTATGGTACAATTATCTCTTTTCTCAATGCAAAGAGTTATAGCTTTTCTTTGTCTACTAAGTACTTTAAGCATGGACTTGCTTTAACCATTCAGATGGCTTCATCTTTTATCAACCTAGAAGTGACTAGTTCTGGAAATGACCTGTGTTTTTCTGAAGACAAAAATATAGGTAAGCAGTTATTTAATTTAGTTTTGCAAATTTAAGTAATCTATAAGGAGAAAACATAAACAATTGACCACTATTGTCTAAATGTTTAAAAATTCTCGCCAAGTTTTATGTGAAAACTTAATCCAGACTGCAATAATATTGGGAGATGTGGCCTTTACGCAGGTATTTAGATCATGAGGGCTCCACCTTTATAAATGGATTGATGCTGTTATAAAAGGGTCTTGAAGGAATTCACAGCCCTCTGCTCCTCTGCCACAGAAGACATAGATTTGCTCTCAATTACTTTGGTACCATTTGCCATGTCAGGATCCAGCAAGAAGGCCCACGCCATATACCAACATCTTGAGGTTAAATGTCCCATATTCCACTGTTTTTTATAAATTGCCCAATCTTAAGTATCTTATAGCAGCACAAAACAGACTAAGGCAACCAGAGAGGATTTAGTTTATGATATGTGATGCGTTTTGTCTTAATCTACAAGGTTGAAAAATACTGAGGGTAGGAGGGGAGTTGCTTTGATCAGCCATCAGGTCTAGACTTTCAGGTTCGAGAGTCCAGGCCATAATCACTAACTAACTTGAGGATTTTTCTGCACTAAAGTGATACAAATCCTTCTCTTTTTTTCCATCTTTGTGAACAGGTTCTTTAAAATTACAATCATATGTGCTAGCTATTTGCATTCACATCAAATGGTTCAAGGGCAAACAGGAGACTCTGCCCATGCTACTTTACATTGCATATTACTGAGGTGCTAATTCCTCCATCAAAATAAAAGATCGCAATTATCTTTGGAATTCTTCACTGTTATATGGCTCACAGATACATACCCGAACACTGGTGTCATGTATATTTTATTAAAACTTCACCAAGCATCAGGAAAGATAACCGTTCATACCTCCAGAATTTTTTATTCATGTTTATCCACAATGGGTGAGAGCAGCATGCAAAATAAATGAAGAATGATACCGCAAATGTCTTTAGAGAGATATTAGAAGAGAATCAGCAGAGTGGGTTATGAAAGTTGTATGAGCTATGTATTATCTATGCATATGCTACCACGGTCCGAACATTTAGTATGTCGTGCTCCATACCAGTCCCAGATAATATATTTGACATATAATGACGTTCTAGCTTGGGGTGGGGAAGTAAATTCTGCTTTTATTGTTATTTTTAAAAATGAGTTTGTCTTTGAATGTGCTGTTCACATGAAAAGTCTCTGCACATTTTCATGATCATTTGAAACTAGGCTTTTGTATGGAAATGTCAAGCATCTTTGCTATATTGCGATATGTAGGCATTAGCATCGTTTTTGTAGCTTGAGCTGTGCTCAATTTCTTAATGCCATTCATATTCCTTTTTGTTACAGTGCTTCTAATGAATATTGAAGCTGAAGACAGAAAATACTGTGCCCAAGACAAGGTCAATAGGTTAAAACAGTAGCATATTAAAAAATGCCCACAAAAATGTTTCTTTGGGCCCAGGAGTCATATGGTAAAATGGAAGATGAAGAGGTCCCTTCACTTAGAAAGGCATTTTTCTTCTAATTAGCATGTGTCAACTAGGACTGAGGGGGATAATGCATGGTGACATTTCAGGAAATGCAATGGAGATGCTATCTAGGGAGTGCAAGGTTAGCAAATCTATAAGAGTATTTACACACATTTATTTTATTATTATTATTATTATTGGTGTCTTTGTCTCTCTACAAATGTAAAGAGTATGGTTTTACAGAAACAGAAGGTCAGAGCTGGTAAGGAATTAGACATAATTTAGTCTACTCTCTTCATTTATAAAGATGAGGACACTGCAGTCCAAAGAGGTCAAAGGAAATGCTTAAGTTCACATATCTAGTAAGAGTAGGAATGAAGAAAGAAATCTCCTGTCCCCCTGGGTCAGCTCTTCTATTTTGTTCTATACTGCAACCCAAATGACTCACAAGTCAAGCCAATATTCACATAAAACCTTAAATATTATATACAGTATAATATACTATGACATTATATCATATTATAATATACTATATACTAGTAATAAAATAGTAACATATTATATTATACTATATAGAAGTAATATATTATACTATATATACCAGTATATATAGTATAATCACACTATACTATATAGTATACCATACTGTATCCTAAAAATTTTATCAACCCTATTACTAACAACAAATGGTATTGAATATCTCAATCACTTTAGACTGTATGCTAATATTTTTCTAGAATTAGATTTCTTCTAATTCAACACAAGATCAATAATTTCTGTATATGTAGTCTTGAGCAAGCTAATAAGTTTTACTGTGCTTAGGCCATTCTTTTATGGGAGGGAGAAATTTGCATAATTATAGTTTTAAACTCATGGTTTTTGTGACATTTGACAACAAAAGAAGTGTTTAGCAATCTATCTAGTCCAACATTAGTTCTCAATTTGTGTTAGCAGTTATTATTATTATCATTATTATTAATTATTATTATTACTAGAAAATTTTTCTTTGTCTTGCATCTGGATGCAGCCCATTGGACTAATGGATCAATTTTCCATCTACAATAATATGGATTTCACCTTCTAACAGGGAAGAAACTTAAGAAGAGATTGGTCAATTCCATGTAATAAATGAATACATACAAAAAGATTCACTGTCTTCTTGGCTTCACAACACATAAACAGATGGACTGTTTTGGCATATTGGATTTCAAATCCTTCTGCAATCTTGTAAAGTTCAATAAAGTAAAAGCACATTGTAAGTTATGGTACAGGGAATCAAGTATTTGGCCATAGTTGAAATGTATGTTAGCTCAAACTAAATAACCCTGGAAAACAATCACCATTATATGAAAGGGATTTTTTGCTTAAAATTATTAAATAAGACATTCTGTTACAGAATATAATATAATATGTGTAGTACTGTACAATATACTAATACATCTCTTTGCCAAAAGAAAAGATCTCAACTTTAGGGGCTGCTCCTTTACCTAATAAGCATCCTATATGTGCAGCCTATTAAACTTTATTCTGGAAAAAAAAATTGTCCAGAGTCCCCTTGAGGCAGTTTCTAGATACATATATAAGGTAGAAAATGTATTTAAAATCTAGAACATCTTGGAAAAATTATGTATGAGGTCAATTACTCTGAATGTTACGTTACTAAATGTAAGGTCATTCATTCCATAACATACTTTTAGCTTTTATTTAAGCACACGATAAAGTTAGGAAGTTGTTCATCAGGTTTCCACTAACATCTGATATTAATAGAACAATGTTTTAGTAGCAATGATGTAATTGTAGACACCACTGAAATATCTCCTTTGTTCCTCTCCCCAATCTTTAAGTCTAATGGCAGTACACGACTAAGAATAGCCAGAGATCGTAATTACCAAATAAAATACTTTAGCTTAAAGCAGAGTTTTCACTAAGAAACAATTAATTGATTTATAAATGCTTGAGGTTCAAGACTTAATTTGTAAGTAACTCAAAGACTTAAATATCCCATGAGCACTATCGACTACTTGAACCATAAAATAATCATAATAGTAACAATTCATAATGAAGATGGGGCAATAGTTAGATTAGTTTTCTTTCTCGATGAATATTCTGTTCTAGTAAGCTCTTAATAGTATCCTCTTTGATTAATGTTTGCATTAGGCACAATTTACCGTCACTTGCTCAGCAGAATCTTTTCAGAGATAACACACAGTGCTGTTTCACCAGTTCTCTCTCCATAAAACATATCTAGATTACAAATTGGACAATAGAAGACTAATTAACACTGATCAGCACATGTGTGTGCCAAAGTGGTGTACTGAGACAAACAAATTTACAACTCCAGTCTCCGGAAAATAAATTTATTTGCGACTCTGCACAGATTACCTAGATGGGCATTTAAAGTCTCTCCCCAAGGCCCTCTTACCACATTACAACATCAACACATCAGTCTTCAGAGATAGATAAAAGGAATCTGATGAGGACCACGTTAACATTTATGTTGAGCTTAAATAAAACATGAAACTAACATCTTGAAAGAGTCTGTGAGTTGAGCGAGGCGCATCCACGCCACTATTCAAGAATTATTCATGAAGGTGCAGAGCTTCTCAAGATTTTAGTTGCTTAGCTCTGGTTTTACTTAAAGTTCTCTCTGGCAATGATTGTTTAGAGATATTTCATCTACCGGGATAGGAAGCATGCAATAACAGGAAGCAACAGATTCAGCACTTAATGACAGCTAAAAGCCTTAATTGCTTGATGGTTTTCCTTCCTGATTGTTAAATATCTGTATTTATTGGGGTAGGGAAGGTGTCAGTGGCAGGAAAGGGAAAGGTGTACATTTAGGGAAAGTAAATTAAACAGAAGAATCCTATTTTAAGAAAAACTAAGGCTATTCATTTCCTGGGTTCAGAGTTCAGTAAAGACTGATGCACTTTCTGATGATGTTGTCGTGATATTTCTTGGCTCTATCTTTAAGCAAAAAAAAAAAGAAAGAAAGAAAGAAAAAAGAAAAAAAGAATAGAAAAACTGACACCATTAACCAACTTTCATTACTCAGTACTCTTTCTTTAAACTTTTTGCCCATATCTTTAGAGAGGAAAACTGCATTTTTTCTTAGGGTTTCTTCCTTTATATTCAAAATTTTCTCAAGTAACAGACTGTGAGTTATAAAATAAATATGTCCTGAGGATCTAATGCGCAGTGCGGTGATTATAATTAAGAATATTTCAAATTTTATTTTGTATAATTTAAGTTTGCTAAGAGAATAGATTTTGTGTTTTCACATACACAAAGTAAATTCTATGAGTTGATGGATATGCCAATTTATTGATAATGGTAACCGTTTGACAATGTATAAATATATCAAATCACCACATTGTCTATTTCAAATATACACAATGCTATCTGTCATTTATACTGCAATAAAACTGAAGAAAAAGAAAAAAAAAGATTTCTGTTCAGTGTCCATGGAGAATGTGAGTGCTACACAGTGATGTGCCCTGATATTTTTCACCCCTAACATGGCTCAGTCCCACCTAGTAACTGAGGATTTTTGTGCAGTAAGCCTTTGTCTTCCAATAAACAGTGTTCTTCCTCCAGAAATTCTTTATGGTTTAGATTTGCCAACCTGGAAACCAAGGTCCCCTCAGTCACTCAAGAGTGTTTCTAGCTATAGTGATTTATAATTTCCAAAGCACTTGCACATCAATTTGATTACAATGAACCTTTAGCTTCATTGAAAGCATATGCTAGACTGGGAAAAGGATTGTGGCAGATGTGACATCTATGGGGTTTCATACAGAGCTGGAATTAGCAGGAAGAAGGCAAGGATGTTCAAGTGGTTCAAGTGTGTGAGACCCATAGTCCATTTGTGTTTACATCCAAGCAGAACTGAAACGCTAGTCATGAAACATTCAGTAACACTATGTCTCTCTGCCTCTCTCTCTCTCTCTCTCTCTCTCTCTCTCTCTCTCTCTCTCTCTCTGTTCAATGTTGGCATGCATTTTTAAATCTAGTGCTATCCAAAATAATTTGTGCAAATTTAGAAGATAAAAACCAGTTCGACCCAAATTATGCATTACTTTAATATAAAAAAGAGACAGAAAAAAACTACACCAAGCATGCAAATGCAAAATAATTCTTTCAGTTGGAGTGTTTTATTCAGTTTGGAATTAAAGCATTTAACAGAGGGAGGATAGAGAGCAATAGTTTTATGATTAAATGTGTATTACAGTATTAATATTTTGCACTGACATGTAGCTTTTCCCCTTGACACTAAATTGTCTTCATCATTTTTATATCTAATTTCTATATCTCAATACTGATATATTTTTGCATTTTGGGTTCTGTAGAACAAATTTAGGGGTGTTCTACAATTGAACTAAATCCCCAGTCCTTTTATTTAATTTTTATTTTAAGACAGGGTCTTAAGTTGCTCAGCTGGCCTTAAGCTTACAATCCACCTGCCTAGCCTCCTGAGTCACTGGGATTAGAGGCCTGCACATAGCAGTATTAATGCTTGTATATATGTGTGCATGTGTGTGGTACTGAGGGTTGAACCCAGCGGCATTCTACCTCTGAGCTATACTCCTATTTTCCATTTTATTTATTATTATTATTATTATTATTATTATTATTATTAGTGGTACTAGGGGTGGAACCCAGAGGCTTTCTACCCCTGGGCTATACTCCCAGACCTTTTTTATATTTATTTGGAAACAGGGTCTCGCTAAGTTGCTGAGAGCCTCACTAAGTAGCTGAGGCTGGCTTCAAACCTGTGTGATCCTCCTGTCTCAGCCTCCCAAGCATGGGGATTACAAGTGTGCGCCACCATGCCTGGCTCTTTCCATTTTATTTTGAAACAGGGTGCCTTTCCATTGCCGAGGGCCTTGATAAGTTGCTGAGGCTACCCTTAAACCTGGGTTCTTCCTGTCTCAGCTTTCTAAGTACTGATATTACAGGGATGCATCGCCATACCTGAAAGTATTAATGATCCTGAAATAAAAGTAGTCCTCCTATTTTTTTCCAGAACCAAAGAGATGACATTTAGATGTTTATTTTTTAGGAACAACGTGACAATTATATCTATGTCTTAAATGTATAATCCTTTCACAAGTCTTTCATGAAAATACTGATTGTATCACCTAACATGTTCAAGGATATTTTTTCTCAAGAAAATATGATTTTGTATAATATTCAGATCATTTATTTTTAAATATGTCTTTTGGTTAAATAAAACACATATTCACAAAATGTGTACAATTCACAAAGTGCATCAGGTCAATTAATTTTTGATAAGTAAATATACCTTATATTATAATCACAATGCAGATAAAATTTGAACATTACTAACATCCCCAAAGCTATTTTAATGCTCTTTCCCAGTCATTATAAACCCAAAGGAAGCCACATCTATGACTAGTCTCAACAGATTAATTTTGCTTATTTTAAAAATATATATGAAGCTGGACAAGGAGGTACATACTTGTACTCTCAGTACTTGGGAGGCTGAGACAGGAGGATTGCAGGTTTGAGGACAGCTTCAGCTAGTGAGACTCTCAACAACTTAGAGAAACCCCATTTCAAAATAAAAACAAAATAGGGCTAAGAGTTCAATTCCCAATACACACACAAGAAACAAAGTAAAAATATATACTAATGGTCTCACAGTATATATACATTTGAATGTATTTCCAGTTTGTATCTCTATGAACCACATGGGGTGACTATTTTACACATATATTGGATTACATTTCTTTTTCATTTTCTTTCTTTTTTATTTTTATGGGAATCATATTGAAAATGGCATACATTCAGACAGTGCTAGGTCCCCTACCCCCCCACTACTCCCCCAACAATGAGTGTCCAGATTACATTTCTGCTTGGTAGAACCTCATAGTGGAATGCCTGGTTGAATAGTATGTATGTTTGCGAACTAAGATGAATGTGTTATTATATGTTCCCCTGCGTGGTGTGTAAGAAGTTCTTCTCAATATTTGACAGCAATTAGCTTGTAGTTTTATTTGTTTTGATCTTGCTTATTTTGGTATATAACACACCTTTGTATGGTTTTAATTTGCATGTACCTACTGCCTAAAAATGTTAGATGTCCTTCTGGGTTGAGTGATGAAATACTTTGTCATTTGTTTGGGACTGCCTAGTTTTTCCTAATTGCATTAAAGGATTAGAATCCCAGATAGAACAATATATAAATTGATTGCTAGGTAGGTTTCATAGATAGAAAGATAGATAATGAATTGGCCCTATGTATCTCTACTAATATTTTTTGCTTTAAAATATATTATATGAGCTGGGCGTGGTGGTGCACACTTGTAATCTCAGCATTTGGGAGGCTGAGACCGGAGGATCGCTGTTTGCGGACAGCCTCAGCTACTTAGTGAGGATGTTTGAAACTCAGTGAGGCCCGCTTTCAAAGTAAAGAATAAAAAATAGGTAAGGGGGTGTAGCTCGGAGGTTGAATGCCCCTGAGTTCCATCCCCAGTCCCGCAAAAAAAAAAAATAAATAAATAAATAAATAAAATAAAATAAAATAAATATATATATATATGTATATAATATGTTATGCTAATATGCCAACTCTAGCTTTATTTTGATATATTTTAGCACAACATATGTCTTATTTTTCCATTCTTTCGTCTTATTCTGTTTCTATTTTTATATTGAATCAATTGGGGAGGGACATAGGAAGATTAAGCAGCATCTAGTTAGGTTTTTTTTTAAAATAAAATCTGACAATCTTTGCCTTTTAATAGGGATTTCTACACCACTCATTTTAATTAATCATTATCTGGTTGAAATTTAAATATATTATAGTCCTTTAACACAGTTGGGTTTAAATCTACATTCTTTGTCTTTCTTTTCCAATTGTCAGGTATATTTTTACTTCATTTTATGTTGGAATGCTGATCCCAATGATTATCTCCTTTGCTGTTTATTAGTTATATGTCTTTATTATCTTTGCAGTTGCTCTGAAGCTTACAGAATACACCTTTAATTAGCAACATCTACTTTTATGTGATGCTTTGTTACTTCAGCTACCATAGAAGAGGCCAGTGAGAATGTTCTGCTTCCTGATCAGGCTTTGGGCTATTGGTGTCAGACATTTTACTTCTATAAATATTATCAATTCCTCTATATAATGTTTAGTATTTTTCTTAACAGTTGGTATCTTTAAACAACTTAAATAAGAAAATAGAGATTAATTTTTACCTCTGTAATTAAAATTCCGTATGCTTTCACTCTCTTGTATAGATTTAGATTTCCAATTCTATGATTTTAATTTCCCTAAGACTTTCTAAATATTTTCTACTACATAGGACTGCAGTGATGAATATTTATAACATTTTTATTTCTGAAAAATATTATTTGGCTTTTATTTCTTATATCTCTGTCAGATTAAGGATTCTAGGTTGGTAGACATTTTTTTTTTCTTTCACTATTTAAAAATATTCCTTACTGTCTCCTATTCTGGATTATTTCCAATAAAATGTCTGCCATGTTTATCTTTGTATCTTTGTATATAATCTGTCCTTTCCTCTGGTTGCATTTAAGATTATTTTTCTTAATCAGTGGTTTTAAGCAATTTGATTTTAATGTGTTTTGATTTTGGAGTACATTGCATTTCTAGTATCTGAGAATTTTTAATTTTTATAAAAAGTAGAAAATTGTTTGCCATCCTGCCTTTCTGCATTTCTTGTGTATTCTTCTTCTTTTAGAAACTACGATTAAAATACACTAGATGAGCCGGGCGTGGTGGCGCACGCTTGTAATCCCCGCGCTTGGGAGGCGGAGACAGGAGGATCAGGCAGGTTCGAAGCCAGCCGCGCGCTGGCTTAGGAGACCCTGTTTCCAAAATGAAAATGTAAAAATAGGTCTGGGAGTGTAGCCCCGAGGTAGAAGGGCTTCCAGGAACCCCAGTACCACCAAAAAAATAAATAAAATAAATAAATAAAATAAAATAAAATACACTAGATGAAATAAATTAATTCAGCCCACTGATACCATTTTTTATTTTTACCATTTAAAAATTTTTATTAGTGTATTTAAGTCATAAGTCTTAATGGGGTACAGATGGTAGAGGCATACATCCACACATCCATCATTTAGCCCTTCCCTGCCTCTTCCTCCTTCCTTCTCATGTTTGGCTTAGAGAGTCATTTGCGATGCCTTCATTTTACTCTTTTTTACTTTTGTAAAAACTAATCTGATAATTTTACTTAGCATATTTTTGCACATATTATAGATTTAACTCTAAAATTTGAGTTTGGTCTAAATTTCATATATTTCTTTAGCAGACTAAATATTTCTTCTAGATAGTTGAACATATAGAACACGATTTTAATCATTTCTTTAATGTTTTAGTCAACTAATTCTATTATCTCTGTCATGTCTTGGTCAGTTTCTGTTGAATTTATTCTTTATTTTGTGTTGTACTTTCTTGCTTATTTGCATGCCTGGGGATTTATTATTAGATGCCAATATTGTAAATTTTACCTTGTTTAGTGCTAAATATTTTTGTATTCCCATAAATATTTTTGATGTGGTCATGTTACATAGAAAGGGTATAAACCACTGGATTTTATTTTTAAGATCATTTGGGGTGAGACGAGTTTTAATCTGTTAGTTATAATTCACTACTGAGGCAAAACCATATTTTAGACTCCACCCAATATCCTATAGAGTAAGAGGTTTTCCACTCACTGTTTGATGATCTCCTTTATTCTTGGTCTCACAGGATCTGTAGGCATTGATCTCTGAAAAGCTTCCAAATAGTTCTGTCACAGCTATCAGCTTCCTGACTCGTGTGTACTGATCACGACTCTACTGAAAGAAGGTGCTCTCTGTAGATCTCGAAAATTCGATATCTGTATAGTCCTCTCCTCTTTGATACTGTACCCTGAAAACTCTACTCTTTTTTGCCTCTTCAGATTCCCAGCCCACGCTATACAACCCTGGGATCCTGGCAGTCTTTTGCTCAGTCCTTTCTCTCTTCATATGGCCTGCAAAATATCTACAGCCAGTAAAACTGGGCTATTTATAGAGATCATCTTCTTTTTCAGATCTTAAGAATAGCTGGCCTTCATTGCCTAATATTGGTTAAAATATGAGGTCCCTTGTATAGTAGCTTTTGGTGAGTTTTGTGTAAAGAATAGCTAGCTCAGTTTGTAGAAATGGCATTCATGTACAGAACAGAGTACATCTGTTTTATCAGGCTGCTAATGTAGGGGACTAATCAATCTGGCTTTGTGCTTTGTTCTGCATTACTTTGGTCCAGTCCATTACACTTTTCAAGTGATTTCAGGGTGGAATCATGAGCCTTTCTTTACAGGGCTTAGATTCTGTGTCTGAATAAGTTGTCTCAGCCATTGCTGTCACCTCATTGTGAGCATGTGAATAATGCTAGAACAAGATGAGAAAAAGGAATTCTAGAGGTACTTAGGGCCTTATTCTATAGAGGGGCAGATGGTTCTTGGAGGAGTAAATATCATAATGGCTAAAAGGGACACCTGGTAATGCCCTGGTGTCAAGGTAGAATTGTCAGGGAGTACAGTCTTTAAGAAACCTTCTATTAACACTATACCCAACATTGAATATTTTCCCATTCTTGTTATTTCTTGAAAATGCCTGATAAAAAGAGCTGGCCATTGGGTACAGATTTTTTCGTGCCTGGCTCCTAGTATTCTAAATTGCCATGTCAGCCTACCCTTGAACTTTGAAAATGCATTAAAAGTTAAGCGGGCTGTTTTTTCCTTGCCTACATCTATAGGAGGATTTCTTTTCTCTCTGTTCCACAAAGGGTGACAGCAGCTATAAGTTTGTTCTCTCTTAGAGGGGATTCAACATTCTCTCAATTTCAGTTCATTAGATTTTTTCACATTCTCATGTCTCTGCTGGGAATTATAAACATGATTTTGTAGGTTATACAGCACATTTTCATCACTAAGGTAGGGGAACATTCTCCTGTGACTTTCTCCAACCTAAGAAATATAAGTTAGTCTGGCGATTTTTCAACGAATGCCTCAATGTCCATGGAAAAAAGTGCAGAAAGTATAAATGATTTGATTGTCCTCCAGTGGAATTAAAACACCTGTCAGGTGGGCAATTGAAAAATTATCAGATTACCTTGATTCAATTAATATCTGAGTCAATTTAAGGCTGAGATTAGGCTGGTCTACTTCCTATTGACCTTAGCCTTAGAGCTGAACCCATTGAGGATTTAAACTGACTTAAAGCTTTGATCTTATCATATATAGTTTCTAGTCCATGGAAGAAATGTGTGTGTGTGTGTGTGTGTGTGTGTGTGTGTGTGTGTGTGTGTATTCTTATAGTATTGTGACTTTAATTCTCTTTTGAAGATCCCCAAGAGTGGTATAGTTGGGTCCTATGGTGGTTCTATTCCCAGTTTTCTGCCTTCTGAGGAACTTCCACACTGATTCCATAGCAGCTGTACTAACGGGTAGTCCCATCAAGAGTATATAATAGTTCTTATTTCCCCACATCCTCACCAGCATTTATTGTTGTTTATATTCATTTTTTTTTTTTTGTGGTGGTACTGGGGTTCCTGGAAACCCTTGTACATCTGGGCTACACTCCCAGACCTATTTTCATACTTTTATTTGGAAACAGGGTCTCTTAAGCCAGTGAGGCTGGCTTCGAACCTGCCTGATCCTCCTGTCTCTGCCTTTCAAGTGCAGGGGATTATGAGCATGTGCCACCACGCCCTGCATTGTTGTTTCTATTCTTCATGATTGCCATTCTAACTGGAGTTAAATGAAATCTCAGTGTTGTTTTGATTTAAATTTCCCTGATTGAACCTTTTTTCATATATATTTTAGCCATTTATATATCTTCTTTTGAGAATTGTCTATTCAGATAGATTGCCCATTTTATCTCTTTTTCTATGAAATGTATAAATTAGCATGTGCCTGTGATCAAACTAAACAAATGATAGTTTGACTCTTCTGTGGCTTCTTTGCAGGGATCTTTACTTCTTAAGGCTTAAGACCATTGGCATTTACAGATGCCTGGTTATTTTGTTGTGAGGCCCTAGTCTTGGAAAAATGCTTCACATTTTTTTTCTAAACCATAACTTTCTATATCTATGTCCCACCTCAAGCATTGAAGTATGCCTCACAAGAGAAAAATAATATAGAAAAAGTAGTGAAAAATACTGGATTTGTCTCAATGCACTCTCCTTTCTCTTGGTCTTGGTTTGCTTCCAGATGCCTTTCCTTTCATGTTTGTTTTCAGTGAGAGCTGGTGTGCTACTAGACATGCTATCAGATGCCAAAATAGAAGTTTTAGAGATAATCAATAAGTAAAGTACATTGCTTTGTAGATTTTCATAGAAATTACCCACATCATGAAAAGTACTATGAGAGTTCAGGGACTATAACAAATCTCATTTTATTTTAAATCACTGCATAAGAATTATATTAGAGTGAAAAGTTACAGTATAAGTATCTTATTGTTAAGATATACCAGCTGTCCACTTATACTCTACATGCTGTAAATCAGAAGAGCTAAGTTTAAAGTTACATAATTTCTATACCTTGCCAAGTTTATACAAGCTAGTAACAACTACTAATTAAAAATTCTCTCTATATGCCCAATCTTAAATTTGGACTTAAATTCTAATTCTCCTGACATTAATAAATAGAATATCTACTGGATAAAAGCTATAGTTGTCTTCTTTTCTTCTGTTCCCAATTCCTACAAAGTTAATTCAGGTTTTAAGGTAGCACATACTTTGTGTATAGGTTTTACAAGTCAGGATATCTTTTCTGTCTTAATACCTATCTCCAGTTTTATAACCCTATGTACAAAATTATGACAAACATCCAGTTATTGTATAATATTTGCATGTATAAAATATCAGAGTGAAAACCAAAATATACTTCTAAAAACTCAACACAGATTACGTCTTGATCTTTAAAAATGCAGGAACCCATCAGCAAGCAATCAGTTCTATAACTGCAGAAACAAGGTGAAGACCCAACATCATTCTCATGGCATGTACCTGGAGATATTTTTATATCCCTCAAGTTGAAGACTTGGCTTCCAAACCTGATCATTTTTAGATGCCAGTTGCATGCCTCAGGTTGTTTTACTGTGCTTCTGACTGATCAGCTATGAATCTCCCTCCCAGGGTTCTACTAACTTGCGGGAGTGGCTCACAGAACTCAAAGAAACACATTTTAGGCTTGTGAAAAAGGATTTTGCAAAGGATATAGAAAAAGCCATGCACAGGAGAGGTATAAGAGAAAGAACACAGACCACCCATGTCATTTAGTGGTGTACCACCCTCGATTAACCGCCACATGTATAGCCTTCCAGAAGCTCTCCAAACCCTGTGACTTCCAGTTATCACGGAGACTTCATTGTATAAATATAAATGCTAATACACTGTGTAGAGAAACTCTGAGGGACCTCCATTCAGATCTTCCTTGGCCTTTCTGTAGAACATTCCCTCCTCCAAGGTATCAGTCAGAACTTCTCTGAAAAGAGAAAGGTCTTATCTACCACCAGACAAGGTAGGTCAGAGAATTTTTAATGGCCAGCTAAAGGCAGAGGAAGATTATCTTTTATATAATTTGCCTTTAGGAGAAAGTTATAAATCAAGAAACATGTCTGAAAGACAATGTGTATGTAGGTGTGTATAATGAAACAGTCACATACCACAATACCACACATACTTATACATCTCTTCTGTAAAGAATCTTAGAGTAAATTTCTGCTTTTCCTGAGACTTCAAGACCTCCTTAGTGAAGTATTAACTCAGGAGACTGGCATAATACATGTCTGCCTCTGTTCTTCCATGACCCTGTGCAGGTATATCTACTTCAGAACTTATTCATGATTCACTCATGAATGTTTATTATTCTCCAGAGATGTTGTCTAATAATATTCTCTTTTCTAGTTTTCATTCTTTTGATTGTATCCATGTCTCATGACTCTATCTGCTATGCATATATCAGTTAATCTTACTAGTCTTTACAAATTCTTCTTCTCTGGAGGTTCAGAATTTTATCCCAATTGTCTTCTTTATTTGCCTTTTTCTGCCCTTTATTTATTTCACATACAGGATTAAATTCATTATCTACTGCTCTTTCTGTTATATACTCCATATAAACTAAATATATTACTAGATGCCCAACCCAGTCCTTTAGCCATGGAGACCTCCAGTGATTTCTCGATTTGTTTTTTTATCTTTTGTTTCCTGCAACCATGCAATTGCTGAATTTTGGGATGTCTTCCTCAGAAATTTTATTTATTTTCTGTCAAATTCTCTTTATCTTCACCAATACTAACCCAGGTTGAATTATCAGTATTCTCCCAAGGATTTTTATTCAGCAATGCCACAAAGAATATTATTTGAAGATGGATCTAATATTATGACTTCTGTTTAAAACCTTAAAATTTCATCCATGATAAAGTTGAACTTACTTCTCTAATTTGATATATAAAACTTTAAACTAAATTAATAATCAAGAAGGAATACTCTAGGGAGAGAAGCATATTGGTCCAAAGGTGCTACAGCAGTAGTATATGTTGTAGGTTTAAGGAATAGTAAAATATTGGACTGGATTGAGGAGAGGAGATAGGAATGGTAAGTTAAATGGAAGAAAAGTATGCATTGTGCCTTACAAGCAACTATGAGGATTTGAGGTTCAAACCTGAGAAAAAATTTTGAGCTATTACAGGGTTTTGAAGAATAAAATGGCCTATATCATATTTTCAAAAGATACAGTTACTTCCATCTAAAGAAATTTATGCTTTTATTTCTCACCATAATGGATTCAGTTATCATATTGAATCTCACTTATCCCTGTTTCTGTCCACATAGTAAAGTTCTCAAGAGTAAGAATGATGTTTTATCTTTTGTGTCTATAAACCTATACATATCCAGGATATTGCCTGTATCCAATACATTCAGATGATGTAGAATATATTACAAATCATTGCCTGTGTCATGCACAGAGATAGAGGTTGGTGTATATTAATTCAAATCACAATAGAAGCCAGAAATAATTTAACATGCACACAAATAAAAACGCATATTAAGTGTACATTGTTATTTTATTTGCTTTTGGATAAGTTTCATCTGCTGTAAAATCCCAATTTTGAAAAAAATATATTTTCATATGTTACCTAAAATCTCTATATGATTCGAGTGTAATTAAGGATATGGAGAATAAATAAGCAAACAATAACTAAAACAAAAATCTGGAGTCCCTAATAAGACTTGTTGTTATTGTAAGACTTTATGACTTTATTTGTATCTTAATGTTTTGGTTTCTTTATAAGAATCCTCAAGAGTGTGAAGTACTGTTTTCACTTTCATTATGAAAGTGAAAATTTTATTAAGAATTAGAATTTGAACCCAAACCTATCCCTGTCAGAATCAAAGCTCCACTGTTTCGTGACTTGTCATTCTATTCAGCAGAAGGTCTCTACATTACAGGAAATTTATGCATCTATATTTCAGAGATATGTGTCTTGACTTATATTCATAGCACACTTATGCAGTATTTATATGAAAAAATACTATTGCATTTAGGAGAGCTGCCTTTGTATTTATAAAGAATGCTTTGTGTCAGTAGCAGAGAATGAGATTTTGGCACATCCAAAAAAACTGAAGAGAGGTTTAGCGGCTTATTTTCCTCAATCTGGAAATTCTGACTACTTCAGTAAGATCCTATATCAATTTCTCACTTTGCCTTAATGTGCCTCTTAGAATGCTTTGAAAGATACATGGGGTTTTAAATTGCAACCTTGGTTCTTTTTACCTTCTCATAGTGGAAATAAACCTTAGTCATTTTTCTTCCTCCCTGCATCTCCTTGCTACCTGTGTGCTCTTCTTGTCCAAGGCCACTCTGTTCTCACCTGAAGAATAGTGCCTATCACATCCGTAAATGGTTCTGGTGAGGGACAATCCTGAAAGATAGATAGGAATGGTCCCCACCAACGATGTGTATATTGACACAGTTATATACATATTTATATATGTATATGTATATGTATATATATACTTACATACACAGGATAGGGTCTGGGATATATATGTGTGTCCACTAGGATATGGGAGTTAAAATAATCGTAAACTCCAGGACCAAACTGAACTTAGAATCTCAACTTAATTATCTGTGCATTAATATCTAGTATTTCCATGTTAAATTTTCATTTGCTAAATTTGTATACACAGTAATCGGTCAGTATCATCTGTCTTCATGATGACACATTAAAATATTTAGCAAGCACGGTAATAATTTTCTTTGCATTGTAAAATCTTTGCTGTAATTTGGACATTTTGAAGAACTTTTTTCTTAAAACTTTTTCTTAGCAATTCACTCTTCTCTCCAATTTCCTGTGATTTACACACCTGTCCACCATGATGGTGAGTCCTGCCAATAGGTAGGTAGAGGTGGGCCAGGCATCGATCTCCATGACATGTCATTAGCCATCTTCTTTCACTTAATATAATCTGACAAGACTTGACCAGTTCAATTTTCCCACCAAAGACACTGGTTTTAATAGAATTAGAACTCTGTCTGTTCTTATGTCATGCTTTATGCTAAGACACACTCAATATTGTCTCATCTTGACTCTATTTTAGGTCATCTCAGCTAATTTTTAGTGCTAATTCTTTGGCTTACTTTAGTTTTCCAAATACTTGTACAGTGTGAAAATCAAAACATTTCCACTGGCCCAGGTAGAATTTGCCAGACATTTATGTGCGAAATTCTAAATGACTGCTCAACTGTTTTCTCGTATTGTCTGGAAGCCTAATTGATTTAGAGTTTTGTTTGTGTTGTTGTTTGCAACAGGCTTTGAATTCATATTTTAAAGTATATCATTCTAGTTTTTTCAATAGATAATGATTTGTTCATACTTAGAGACTTCCATTTCGTTTCAAATCAGAGTATAGTAAGGATAAGAAAGTTGTAGTATTCCAGAACAAGATAAAACCTATGCAACTCTTTGTCTCCAGTTGATTATTTTCCTTTTGGTTACTAATATGAAGCTTCTGTCATACAATTAAACTTCATATGAAAGCAGACACCAACACCAAAGTAATCAGTAGCTCTGTCCTTCAGGGTGTCAGCATTGAAAGTTTTTGAGAAATAGAAAAATAAGTTTCAATCAAATATATGTTTTATTGAGAACTAAACAAAGTAAAAATCATAAGAGTTTCTATGCATTTAATCAATGTTAGCATTTTTCTTCGCTTGTTTTTTCTTTTATTCTTTTTTTCCTAAGTAATATGAGCACTGCATTTTATCACTTACTGCCTACAACAAAAATCCAAGATAGTATTTGTTATTATCATCCTACACATGAGGGAAAAAAATCCCCCCACAAAAATACAGAAGAATATCTTACAAATTTATGTAGTTATAAATTCTTTTGACTTTTTTCCTTCCCATATGGCCCCAGGATATTGAATGTAATTGTTAGCATTTGATTCACCTTTCTCAATTACCTTTTATTAGAATTGCCTTAAAGGTCTCATTTGCAAAATAACAATGAGAAAGGTAATAACAACAAAAATAACACAAATGCAACCCCCTTCTGGTGATCTATTTATGATGGTAGCAACACATATCAATTACTGGACGTTTACACAGCTGTAATGTAGATTAGATAACAGTTTGCATACACTTCTGTGCCTGGTCTATGTGTTTGTGTACAAGACCACACACACACATACTTTTAAAACCTGTTTTTCTTGGTTGTTTATTGAATAAATAAAAATTTAAACATTTTGAACACTGGAGACACATTATCTTACAAATTCCCCTTGTTCTCTACAAGTGTTCATGCTGTGCTGTTTGGGATTTATTAAACTCAATGTTATTAAGTGGCAGAGTCTGGTTTTCTTTATTGCTTGCAGCGGGCCTTTCTCAGAGTTCTACCCATGGAAAACTTACCCTATATGTCAGAATATGTGAAGGTTTCTAGAATGGTCTGTAGTTTCAACCCAAAGTGTCTTCCACAGGCTCCTATGTTAAAGGCTTAGTCATTTACCTATGGTTCTGTTGTGAGTAGTGGGACCTTTAGGAGGTTAGGCCTAGTGGAAGGAATTTAGGACTTTGAGGTATGCCCTTCAAGGAGATGTTGTGACCTAAGTCTCTTTCTGTTTCTCCCTTTGCTTTGTAGGTGCTGTGAGGTGAACAAGCCTCCGGTGCCATGTGTTGGCACCATGAGGTACTATGCTTAATTACAAAGGCTGGCATAAAAAAGTACAAGTTTATTATCTGAGACTTCTACAGGTCAGAAACCCCACTGGGCTAAATTCGAGACATTGGCCGGATTGCACACCTGGAGCCTCTAAAGAAAATTTCATTCCCTTACTCTTTTCTCTTTCCAGAAGCCATCTGCATCTTCTAGATATTACCCTTACCTCCATGTTTAAAAAAAGAAGGGTGTCTTTAACTATCTCTCTGACTCTGACCCACTCAGAAACACCTAACCTTAGATAATCTTCCCATTTCAACATTCTTAATTTAAGTATATCTATAAGGGCTCTTTTTCCATGTAAGGTAATACATTTACAGCTCTTGGGATTTAGACATGGACATCTTTGGGAGGCCCTATTCTATATACTACAGCCTCTCCCACTGCATGTACATGAGCAATCAAACCATTTTTATATTTAATCTAAATTTATGCATATTGTTTTTTTATGGTCCCTAAAATTTAGAATACCAGAGAATGGTGAAATGTTTAGTTCTCCAATTCTAATTTGTGATATTTGAGGAAATCTCTACCTTTCAATTACTACATGATTTTTGCTACTTACAGCATAGGTTCTATTCTTTAATTTGAATTTAATTTTTTTGAGAGGGAATGCCAAGATACGAGTCAGGCAGGAAAATAGAAGCAATAGATAATGGAGTTACTCTTTTAAGTGACATTTGCTGCCAAATATGAAAAGACTGGTAGAAACAAGAAGAGCCCATCTTGAGTGCTTTCAGCATGTGAGCCTGTGGAGATTGGGATGTTTTCTGGAATGAAAAGATAGTCAAATTTTAAGCAAATACCTATAGTGGCTATTGAAAAAAAATAAAAATGAAAAATAAGTCATTTATGTTTCTTATCTTTAATCCTGATTGCCTTCTAAGATTGCTCTTGGGATCAGAGAGTTAGTGCTGAGTATCTTCTGCTTAATTAAAGGATATACACTGTCTTTAGACTATAGTTGAAATGATTGACAGTAATAAACTCACTTGATGCCTATCTTTAGAATTAAGAAATGATTAGTCATTAAGAAAATAATGTTCTTGTCCTCAATTTCTGAAGGTATAGATAGTTGTGTTCAAGAACTATGAGGAAGGATTGGAACAGAGACTACTATAAACAATTTCTTCCAAATCAGAAAGAAAAGCAAAGTTAAATTTTTCCATCAATTATGACTGTTACTATATCTATAGTTTATGAACATTTCATGATCAAACAAAAATTTCTTATATTTGAAAAAGGCCATAAATCAAGAAAAAATTAAATGAAGTTACTGAATGATAAAATATATCTTGTTTTAAGAAAACAAGAATCGAATATTTTAGATTCCAAACATTTTGCCATTTGTTTCAAAGGCCACTGATCTCCATCAAGCAAGAGAAAATTCTGACATCAGAAATCTTCTAGAATTGAATTGCAGATTTTGGTATTGCCAGTTTACAATCCACCTAAGGGATGGTCACTAATATTTTTAATTTCAAAGTAGACTAGGTACATGATATACTTTAACAAATACATCAAAGTCAATCACTAAGCCAAGTATGAGAAGGAGGGAGGAAAAGGAAATGGGGTTGAAATTGATAAGGCCTCACTAAGTGATGTGTGCATGTATGCCTCCACCATCTTGTATCCCATTAAGATGTATGACTACAATGTACCAATTTAAAAAATTAAAAAATAGACTAGGCAAAAGACATTAAATAATATAAAAATGCCAAAGAACAAATACAAATTGATAAATATTGATTTAAGTGTTTAGCAACATATTATTAAGATGGTTGGCTTCTAAATGAATGCAATGAGTTGTTATACTATCTATCAAAGAATATCCATCATATTGAAAACACAGGTTAAGTTTTCTGATGCTTTATTAACTTTCAAGTAGTCACTGTGTTTTCCAAAGAAGCACACTCAATTATAAATTCAGTTATTCTTGGTCAAATAAATAGAAAATTAGAAATAGCCTTCCTAATTATGAAAAATTATATTTTAAACACTTTAATAAGCCAGGCATGGTGGCAGAGGCTTGTAATCCCAGTACTTGTGAAGCTGAGACAAGAAGATCGTAGGTTCGAAGCCAACTTTAGCTACTTAGTGGGCCTCTCCACAATTTAGTAAGACCCTTTTTATATCAAAGTCATTCACTAAGCCAAATATGAGAAGGAGGAAGGGGAGTAGGAATGGGGTGGGAATTGGTAAGGGCTAACTGGGTGATGTGTGCATGTGTGTGTCTCTACCATTTTGTACTCCATTAAGATGTATGACTACAATGCACCAATAAAAAAATAAAAAATAAAATAAAAATAAAAATTAGGGCTGGAGGTGTAGCTCAGAGGTAGAATGGCCTTGAGTTTGATCTCTAGTGTGGCAAAAAACACCATAATATAAATTATATAATTTTGAACTTCTGAAAATCAAAGTGCCTGCCTAGAGCTTTTAAAGATTGAAAATAAACAATGCCTCCTTTCTATAAAGAGTATTTTATAGTCATTTGCATTGAAAAGAATTATAACTGGCATTTAATGAACTGAAATTTAATAATTAACATAACTTAGTGTGAAACTCTGTTGTCATGCAGTAGGAGTCTAGACAGAGAAGAACAAGGTGTGACAGTATTACATAAATTTTGGTAGAAAAAGGTGTGATGTTTAATTTTATATGATAACTTGGCTGTGTTTCTGTGCCCAGATGTTTGGTCCAACATGTTTTTGAGTATTTCTACAAAGTGTTTTTGAATGAGATTAACATTTAAATGAGTAGACTTTGAGGGAATGCCATTGCCTTTCATAATATGAATGGGTCTCATCCAATCAGTTGAAAGCCTGAATATAACATAAGACTGATCTCCATCAAGCAAGAGGGAATTCTGTCAACAGAAATCCGCTGGACTTGCAATGCAAATTTTGGTATTGCCAGTTTCTATAATTATACAGTAATTTCTTAAATTCTCTGTCTCTCCTAAATGAATGCATGTGGGTACACCCTATTTGTTCTGTTTTTCAAATAGATTATTCACTAACACAAAAGGAAAAGGGAGTGATTTATGTTCCAGAAATAAATGGAATGGAAGAGAAAGCAATAGATCACAGATAAGGCATACCATGAAGAGTAGTAGTATACATCATGAAGAGAGAAGAGACCTGCACGGGTGAACTGAGGCAGCTAACATCTCTTGGCAGCCTAGGATTGCACTACCTGCTTCAAAATTCAGCCTTCCTACCCTCCCCAAGAGATTGTATTATTATTTCCTATTTTAAAATATTAATATTGAGGCCAAAAAAAAATCTCAGGTGACCACAGCATTGCTAATAAATTTATGCATTAGACTTCTTTCATTTGTTTTTCAATCTGCCTTATAGTCCAAGCCTAATTTGATACCTCTCCCACTCAAACTCTGCCTGACAACACTACTATCAATTAACCAGATATTTGACTATCAATTTTATATATCACGGACAAACTGTTACATTAGACTCAAAGTACATTACTAATCTGTTTCACAATTAATGGTCCCCAATGAAGTTGTATACGATCACTATTTCATGTGTGATAATTCATATGACATATATCATAAGTCCGCATAATAGCCCGTTATAGTCTACATGTAATTCTAACTCATTAGACCTGTAGATTAAGTCTATTACTAGAAATTAACATTCTGAGGGCATTTCATATCTACATCCATCGTGCTGGCTGTAGCAGTAAAGAGACACCTTTTCCAATGGCCCCTCTGTGGATAAGTTTTATTGCCTCAATGATTCTGCTGCTTGTTGTAACCCAATATGTATGTTAGTATACCTTAAGGAATAAGTTGTCGTCCGATTTATTAGTTGGAGTATCTTACATTTTTCAATGGTAGGGAAAATTTTATATTGACATACCCCGAGTTTTTATTGAAGTTATATTAGTCCTATCTATCAGAGATATGCTAGAAAATCTATAACTTCCACCAAAATGTTGCCCATGTGAGCAATTCAGTTTATGAAGTGCAATCTTCTAAGGCAGGCTTAGGGCCTCATGATTCATTTTTCAACCCATGTGATGTTTAATGATTTTGTCAAAATAAAAACTAATACATGTTTCTATGTCCATCATCAAATTATGCCATTCAATTTATAGCTTAAGCTATGAAAAAAGACATGAAGATATGGAGGTCTGAGGAGTGGGAAATAATACCAGTCTGTCCAGTTCTCTTTTCTCTTTTGACACATATTTCTAGTGAATAAGAAGTTATTTGGCTTATTATTACTCTGGGAATTTGTTACCAGAGAGTAATGGCTTTGTTTCATTATGTCAAACATGTAGATATCTATCTAGGGTATACTGTTAGGACAGAAAAATGATTACTTAAAAAAATGAAACTACATAAAACAAAAGGGAAAAGGGTTGAAAGGTCTTTATCACCTTTTCTAAACCAATCATAAATCCCATTTTCTAAACTACTAAATGGTAATTCCCAAATCCATTCATTTTTCTTAACTATCATACATAGCAAAGAGCACTTTTGGGGTATGAGTGTATGTGTGTGTGTGTGTAATTGGTGTGAACACATGCACACATGAACTCTTTGAAAGGGGTAATTTGATTCATAAGATGATTTCTTGGTTTTTTATACATTGTTTTCTTGAGAATTATATATTGTTAAATGAGGTCAAGAAAGGTAAAAGCATAGTAATAGCAAAAAGAAAAAGAATATGATTCTTCAGAGGATATCATTTAAGAAAATTAAGTTTACATTGGTTATCTAAATAGGAGTATTCATAAAATAATAGCTTTTTATGATATGTCTAGTTTCCTGATACAAAATGAATAAAAAACACACTAACTTTTTATGTATGATTACTTCCTGAGATTTCTGTATTTCCTATACCAAGAATGTGAGGCACCTAAGATTTGCCAATAATACTTCCAAGATCCTTTTACATTACTGTGTACCATCCTGAGACATGCAGGAACTTAGCCTGTATAATAACTCTCTAAATACATTAAACCCAATTCACTTGAAGGGCACTGGCCCCTACATTAATATGGCTCATGACCTGGCAAGGAGACATTTTTGCTCCAATATTCTGAAAAAGCAAATAAAACTCCCAATGGTTTGGAGACTAACACAGAACCTCAAAGTTAATTACTAGAGAGCTCAGATTCATATTCAGGCTTGCCAAATTCAAAGGCCCATATGCTTTACATAATATCACACAGCCCCTGGAAGTTCAAGAATGCCAACTCTAATGGGGTAAAGTCGCAGACACATGTCAGATTTAGAATTTATCACCAGGGTGTTCAGCATAGAGAATCGATTCCCCCTTTCCATGCAGGATCCTACCATTAATCACTTTGTGTTTTTCTCATACACAGGGCATGACGTGCAAAGTCAGGCTTGTCTGGGAATGAAATTTACATTTTAAATGATGGCCCCATTCCAGGATTGTATAGGGCAAATTCACTTCAACTGCCTTCCTAACCAACTCATGTTATTACCCATAATTAGTCAGAGTTGATCTGGAGGAAGCAGATAAGTGTTGAAAATAGGATCTTGAAATTTTATCATCAGTAATGTGACTTCAGAGGATTAAAATGTTGAGGACTCTAGGAGATAAATGCTATCACAGAGATAAATCAGTGGGTCAAAAGTTCTCATAACAGGAGACATGGAGAAGTAAAAAGTCATTAGTTCAATTCAAATACTGCAACACAGCATGGAATGAAAGCATGGCCAGTGCAGGTAGAAGACAGTACCAGAGGGGGTTAATGTGAAAAGGGAAAGCTACAGAGAATAAGTCAGAGAAAACATACTTTCTCCACTAGATGCCTATCTAAAGACCTAAGTTCAATGTGTATCAAAATCAGACTGTTCAAAGATATGAAATATTTCACAGGAATAGAGGACTAACACTCAAAACATTTTTAGATGGTAAACCAACAATGGGGAAAAATGTCATTGAATTGCTACGAAAGTTACTTCCCTTTACCTTCTTCTTTGTGTATCCTAATTACATTCATGAACAAATCTCTTAGAGTAACATGTGTTTAACACTTGTTTAGCACTTGCTCATTTCTCCTGCGTAGTGACGTAGATTTCCATTTAAGACACATTTATTTATTTTGAAAGGAAATAGAAATGAAAAATTCATGGAGACTTTATACAGATATGGTGAAAATCATAATGGTATGATAAAATCATTGAGCTTGAGAAAGAGTGCACCTCTATGGAAAGAGGAAGAGCAGTTGAACACCCGAGTCTATTCTCTCAATTTTAGAACTGGTCTAGATGTCTCTGAGATTTGAGCTTCGAGTAAGGAATTGATTCTAGAGAGCCAAATACAAGTCAAATTCAAGAAAGAACAGGTTTGCATTCACCATTTTTGAGCATTCACTGCATGGTGAACCCTGGGTGAAGATGTGACAGGACTTGCTTTTTGACATTAATTATTGTTTGTTTAGTCCTTAATCACAGTAAGAAACTTTTGTAGATGGTTCTAACTCTTACAGACAAATTCCTATTGACTACATATGGTCTGTCTATACCATGAGATCAGTCATTGGACCTCTAATCCCTTTACCCATAGTAGATGCCAGAAGTATATCTTTCCCACTTTTTCTCCATCTAAGTATGCACTGTTCTTTCCATTATTTTCAGATTCTTTGTAATTGAAAGAACCATAATTTATCCCTAATATTTTTAAGCATCTTAGCCAGAACTGAGCTAACTCCTTTAGATTTAGTAATAATATTTTAGGATTCAGAAATAGGTTCTATTGATTGAAAGCGACAATGTTAAAAAAGATTTTCTTTTATTTTGGCCCAAGATCACAGTAGTTGTATGTGTTTTATTCATCCTCCAAATGAAATGATTGCTACCTTTTTAATCAAAGTACTGAACATATTTAAGTGATCATTTCTTATACTATTATGTGTTATGTAATTTAAAAACTAAAAAAAAATACCATCTCCTTCAAGAAATAATAATTCTTATCTCTGTTCTTTATTGCTCAAGTAATATAATTAAGGATACCAAAGAAAGGTATATGGATAATCACTCACACATATGTGATGATGCCATTTTGTTTGGGGAGGAAATAAGGAGCAAAGTATATGAGATAAAACACTCATCCTCAATACTGCATTTATCTTTGTCATGATTCAGTGTTATAAATTTTCATAGTGTCAAAAATTGCTTGGCAAGGTGATTTTACTTTTTTGCCAAAAAAGATGTTCCCAGGTATGTGTGAGCACACCTGATAAAGAGTCCAGTGCATCTTATATCCCTGACACAAAGCTCCTGCACTATTGGTGGGAATTATAGCTTCACATTCTTCTGGTCAGCAGTAAGGGAAGACCAGGTAAGGTTGACATCTACAATCTCCTAAGAGATACTAATTTTTCAAAATAATGTAAGTCTCTACCAGGTCACAAAATGGCAGTTTAAATTAAGCTACTTCTTTGACAGAAAATATACAATTATATTATCATAAATAATTCTCTAAAACTATATAGAGTATTATATATAAAATACACAGTAGAATGCTACAGATCAGTTTCTTGACTAAAACACAACAAAGTATAGAATTCTAATATTCTTTCCTCTTTTATAAAACTAGGAGATAAACCCAGGTTCATTCTACTTCCAAACTGCACCCTCAGCCCTTTGTATTTTTTTTTTATTTTGTTATAGGTTTTTGAATTTTACTAAGTGCCTGAGGGCCTCACTAAGTTGTTTAGTATGGCTTTGAAATTAGGATCCTCCTGTCTTAGTCTCCCAAGTACTGGTATTTCAAGCACGTACCACTATGCCCAGTATAGAACTCTAATTTTCTACCAAAGAATGAAAGAAGACTCTCCAATTTCTCCACCAACACCTTTATCTATAAATGGTTGTGACTGTTAATGTCTTGGCTGCAGTGCTCAGTCAGTAGAATGCAAAGGAGAGAAAGTCCATTACACAGATGAGAAATATTCAAAGTCATCCTGCCTTAGTGTATTCTCTACCCAAGATTAGTCCAATACTTCCTGAACATTAATTTGCATACAAATTATCTAAGAGATATTGTTAAAATCCAGATTTTGTTTTCCTGGTTCCAGGATGAGGCCTGAAATCTGGCAGTGCTAACAAGCTCTTTGGAGAAGCCAGGCCACTGGTTCGCTTGATTATTCAGGGATTAACAGAAAACTGGTGGATAGGAATTTCCCAGCATTTGTTCCCAATCTATTTTAATAGAAAATTGCCATGTAGTTTACTTACTTAATAAATATTTATTAAGCATCAGCAATATTTTAGGCATTATGTTAGTTGCATTCACTAATTATTTTTTTCTCCATGCTATTTGGCTTCAGAAAAGCAGGTCTGTTCTTCAAAATATATTTGAAATGAGGCAAGCACTTCTAACACAGCTTTGACACTGAAGTAAACATGGATTTGAGAAATTAGAAAGACTTAGCCAGGTGCTGTGGGACATAGTTGTAATCCTATTACTTTGAAGTCTGAGATAGGAGGATCACAAGTTCAAGGCTAGAACAAGGTAACTTAGCAAGACCCTATTTCAAATTAAAAAATAGAAAATATTGGTGGTATGGCTGAGCAGTAAAATGCTTCTGGGTTCAACACCCAGTAACACACACACACACACACACAAATTAGATAGGCAGGTGTGGTGACAAACACCTGTAATCCCAGTACCTGGGAGGCTGAGATAGAAAGATCTCAGGTTCAATGCCAGCCCCTGAAACTCAACGGAGATTTGTTTCAAAATTAGAAAAAATAATGAAAATGGGTTGAGGTTGTAACTTCAGAATAGAGTTACAACTCTTGGGTCCAATTGGCAGTACTGCCACAAATAAATAAGTTAATAAATACAAAAATGAATTTTAAAAACTTAGTTTTAAGCTTATCACTTAATAGCCTGATAGCTTAGGTAGATTAAACTATGAGACTCTATTTTCTCATTTAAGAAATTCAAAGATGTGCTACTAAAACATTCATACAGCATGTAGCCTGAATATTATTTTTTCAAATATCAATCTTTATTACTCTTGGCCAAATTTTATCAGTCACTGAGTCCTAAAGCTATGCTGACTCTGTAGACACAGATATATTTAGGAAGTAATATATGAGGCACTGGGACAAAGGGGATTCAATGAATAACAAGGGAAAGAATTTTAAAATTAAGTCTTAAAAACAAGATATTGTCTTATCTGATCTAAAAATTTTTATATGCATCAAAAAATGTTTTGTTCACAATGACAAAATGTCTAAATTTTGAATGGACCCACCTTTACAGAGAAATTTATATTTTCTATAAGTAGTGACATGAGACAGAACAAATGGCTAAGCAGGATTTCAGATAATCTAAGCAGGGTTCCCAATGGCTTCAGGGCTCAAGAGGCCTCCTATGCTATGAGAGTGTAATAGCATAAGGGATGATCCCCAAGAGCAGAGGGCAATAGAAGAAAGGGTAAGAGATAAAAGACAGAGGGACCCAGTTACTGGCATTGGGGTTAGAAGAGGGCTTAGACACCAGGTTTTAACAATGATCTAGTTGCTGTCATGCTAGCTCACCTACCGGAGGATCCTAAAATATCTTTCAGACTTGCACCCAGAATCTGAGGAAAAAGTGTTTCAGGGAAAGGAAGTGAGAATCATTCTTGGATAAAATGAACTGTGAAAGAAATATATTCCAAGAAGGTGCAACTTGCCTGTGCTATGTTATATGTTTATAGAAGATGGATTTATTTTAAGGGTGATCAAAATGTACACCAGAGTATATAGATTGTAGGAGAAAGAAATACATGGGTAGAGTCAAATGAGGGGAATGGAATAAAAAAGAATATGATTTAAAAGAACTATCCATTTATCATTTCACAGAGCAATTATAAATCACAGCCTAGAGACCCAAACTTGGAGAATTTGATATAATTTTGGAAAAATAATTGTCACTTTCTCCCATTGCTATTTTGTCAGTATCCTCCTTTTCTTTATGAATCTGGGTCTAATCCTTATATATATAAAAAAAGAAGACATGATTTTTTTGGGACCACGAAAAGAAGGAACTAAGAGAATTTACTCTAATTTGATGTGAGTCTACCAGTCTTGGATATCAGGGAAAGATGATGTAAGAGGATGTAACCAAAGGACAAATATAAAATCTTTAGGAACATTTTAAAAATAACAAGCTCCAAGCCAAAGCTAATTTAGACTAAGCACTTGAGGACAGAAGAGATGCAAGCGGAAGCCATATTAGACCTGAGAAAGGTATTTTCCCATAAAGAGCCTTTATAGTTTGAAACCTGTTTTCACAGAGCTAAAATCCTTTAATGAGGAGCTTGACTGAATAAAGATCAAGCAAGAAGGTCAAGCATTATTGGCAGCGGCAATTAAAGGTCCATAAACTACACTAGAAAAACTTGAATCCATAAGGAGGGTGAACTTCAGCTCTTGTCTTCATTTGCCTTTCTGATCTTACAGTGAAGTTCAGCATCAGAAAGACTGTAAGGACCTGTGGCCACCTGGTAAAATGTCAGCGTGCTTGGCAACTTGATCCACTTGAAGGGAATTTCTTCCCCAGCTCATTAATCTTACCACAACAATATCTGGTATACACTGGCATTCTGGAAACTTTCTCATTACTCCTTTCTGATAATAATCCACAGCAACTTACTGTTTCCTAGGGAGACTTGATCCTGCCTTTTATTGTAAGCACTCATGAATATATCAACATTAAATGGGTGGAAAAGGTGACCTTGTATTTTTTTTAAACTCCTCTTTTTTTAAATGTCATGTCCTTTGTTGGAAATATCTGAGAGGTTATTTTACTTTTTCCCTCCATAAACCCCATTTATCTTTCTTTATATATGCCTTCTTTGGTAGTTTTAGTTGGGTTTTCTCCAAATTAAAGTGGAGAGGGGGACACTTTGTTCATATTAAATTGAGATCTGGGGAAGATATATGGATTGAATAAATGAGACCCACCAAAGATATGTAAATTGATTAATATAATGTATGATTAATATAATGTACTTCAATGCAGTATGCAAAAATTGACCTTCTTTCCTTCCTCAGTGTTTACAGTCTACATTTTTAAAGAAACAACAAAGAACATGTCATCTTTATTATAAAAGAGGAAGGGGTAATCTGTTCTGTAGCATTTTTGAAATGCAGTTACCTCAATACATCAACACCTGTATATTCTTACATCACCTACTCTTCAAAGTTTTATTACTGAACTTCAGGCAGATCCCACCTTTGTAGGAAAAAGGAAGTGGCTAAGTATTTCATTAGGCTCTATGCTCATCAATTATAGGGACAGAATATCAAAACTGGTAACAACTTGTGCCACCAATAATTTAGTTTTGATTGATTTGACAAAAATTTTTCTACCTCCTCCTCCTTTTAAAGATGGACAGAGGCCCAAGTCTTCCTTTATTATTTAAATGCCATATAATTAGAAGACATAATGCTGTTTACTAATTGAAAATATGTTGTAATAATAGTTTCTGTAAGACAGTGGAGAATATCAGTGACTTAGATTTTGTTGACATTTGGTTTAAACGAACACTACTTTTGCTTCTGTTTTCTACTCTATCCCCTCTTAAAAAGGAAGTAAATGTTGTAACTCCACTGTGCACATAAGAGAAATGAGCTGCCCATGTTCAAACAGCTATTCTCTAAAGAAACTGAACTTGACAAACATGACTTGTCCAGTGGGTTGAGTGGTCTTGTGCATTATTTCAGTCATTCTTTAAAAAATTATTATGATGCAGGGATATGAGAACACCTATTCTACAAATTTAAAAATTAAATACAAAGAAAACATAACTAATTGGTTCAAATAATAATACTCAGTGGGAAAGGTTTATTTAACTTGATCTCATTTCAAAATTTCAGTTGAATATATATATATATATATATATATATATATATATATATAGTATATATATATATATATATATATATATATTCAGAAAAGAGATAAGTATATTTCTTTATAATGGATTGAAAAGGAAACCCCAAATCAGTATAATATAGTGAATAAGAGCACTGTCACTGTAATCAGGTTTCCATAGAGAAAATGCTAGTTCTACCAATATTATGGTTTTATTTAGAATGTCCTCCAAGAGCTCAAAGAAAGAAGACAGCTATGTTAGGGACAGAGCTTTGTTGATTAGGACAAGCCCCTGGGGATGTGGTCTTGAGATATATATGGTTCCACTTTCTCCTGCTCTCTATCGCTCTCTTGCTTCAGACCTTCATGATGTGAGAGCAGAACCCTTGTGCTTTCCCTGTTTCTCCTTCCCATTGCTATACACTGAGTTCTGCCAACAAACCTGACCTTACATGGCCTGAATCCCTGAAATCTCCAGAATGGTGAGCAAATAATTTTTTTCTTCCTCTAAGTTGTGTGGTCAGTTATTTGGGATATAGCAGTGAGAATGATGACTGAATCAATCAGCTTAAATTTGAGATAGTTTACTTTCTATATTTGAGTATTTTTACCTATACAAAAGAAAGAAAGATATGATCACAGGAGCTATATAAACAGTAATGGATTGCAGCATGCAAACATTTGATATTATTTCATAATATGTCATCAATCCAAATTTACTCTGAGAGCTATAATAGTCACTATTACTATTTTCCCTCCAGCATCCTTCAGAATTGAGTACAATTAGGGACCCAGATCAATACCTTGATTACATGTCCTTGCTCTGAGGGGCAACTCTCCAAACATATGGAACTCCTAGAGTGCCCTCAATACTTCATTATCTCACTGACTTAAAGAGAAGGTCTACGTGACCCAGTGATGTTTGCTGAGAAGAGTTTGTTTTAAAAGAAAAGATAGATTTGCAGAAATAGAAAGCTCACTTGCATGGCTCTTTATCATAGATGGCCCAACACTGTAAAAAAGTTTACAAAGCAAAACATTTTAACCATAATTAGCCAGACTCACTCTTTTCCTTTCACAATTTCCCTGGTTTCTTACTTTCCACTGGGATTAGTTGGAGTTGAGATCTTCACTGGACAATCATTGGATCTGGCTAAAGGAGAACATATCTATAGCTATATCTATCTGTCTATCCATCTATCTATCTATCTACTCAGTGGGAGAGTTCATTTAATTGGTCTCATTCCAAAATTTCATACACACACACACACACACACACACACACACACACACACACACACACATATATATAATATATATGTATATGTATATATACATACATATGTATGTAAGTACACACACACACACACACACACACACACATATATGTGTTTCTTAGGTGTGTGGATGTTATTTATAGCTATCTCAATGGAGGATGGCTTTCAGAGGAATTCCAATCTCCCCCATAGTAGCACACAGATAGGTAACATCACAATGCAACTATATCCTGTGGGCCCCAGTACTATAAATATGTGATGGAGAAGAAAAAGATCTGAAATTTAAAGCTCGTCTGTGAAATGGTCTTCTATCCACACAAATGCAAATTTTGAAAGAGAAGATTTAGTTTTCATTGAGGCCTGCTCAAATCACAGTCTTTAATTCGATCAAGAATGTACTTGGTAATTTAAGAAAAATAAATTGAAAAGAATCAAACTTGATAGAGGAAAGACTTAAATTTACTTTTTATTCACTCCACAAGAAATGATAATTCAAAATTGTCATAAGATTATGCAGTCAAATAATTTAAGGAACAAAAGGTACCATTGAAATCTTTCAAGAAATTAATTAAAAATATGCTCTTCATTTAGATTTGGAGATATTTTAAATCTTTTTAATGTGAAATCTGTTAAGATTTCTCTACCTGTTTTAAATAAATGCTTTCTTTAATACAAACTTGTGTTCATAATTTTGTACTTGTCATCTTAAAGAAGGCTTTGCCTTCTTTGTAGGATTTAAGACCTATAAAATATGAATACTCCTCTTCTACAACATCTTCCAAATATATAAAAATTTGAGACTCTTTCAAGCTTTTGAGAATGATAGAAACTCAAGCAATTTAACATGCATTTGAAATGCAGAGATGGTAAGAATAAGGGAATAGATGACATCATGTTACATGTTCAGTGGATTTTTACTTTCTTTTGAGGGATCATTAAGCAGTTTTACCTACGGCTACATTGCACAGCCAGAACATGAATATCCTCTTGACTTGCCAGAGCCACCATGAGGGCACTTTGGAAGAAAGGAACTGCATGAAAAACAGAAATAAAGACACAGATCTGAAAAGGCATCAAAAGAACTAAAAAAAAATTGAAAGAAAAGCTATAAACAGACTCTGGGCAATAAAGTGATTGGAGATATTTCCACTGCTTAAAAATAATGTTCCTTTGTATTAGTTCCCCACCAACTTCATTCGTTTCCAATCACATCTTGTTTTTATTATTTAACTTTTTTTTCTTTTTTTGGTGCATAGTAGTCATACATGTTAATGGGATACAAGATGGTAGAGGCATACATGCACATATCATTCATCTAGCCCTTCCCCACTTTCTACCCAATTTCCTTCTCCTCCCTCCTTTTCATGTTTGGCTTAGTGATTGACTTTGATATGTTTGTGAATGCACATCCTATACATTAGGAAATTTTCATCTCAGCCCCTCCCATCCCCCTCATTAAGTCACCTTATTTGATCAGCCATGGTTTCTTTAACATCTTTAATTCCAAAGTGACAGAAGTTAGGAGTGGGTACGGGATGAATATGAAAGATGAACATTTCAATAAGAAGAAAAGTATCTAAGGCAAATGTATGTAAAGCATGGAAAGAATGAGACAATAAGCCATACTCTAAAAATATAATTAATTTTATGTTTCAAGAAAAGTCATACCATAGAAAATATATGTATCGAGTAGAATAATACCCATAGCATCATCCTCTCTTTCACTGCCATTCTAAAGCCATGTCCATGACAACCAAATATAGACATTTGTGACAGGTCCTATGTTAACTTTTCAACATACATTCTCTCATTTAATCCTCATATCATCTCATGTTCATTCATTTGGCCATATACTCATTCACCTATTCATTCATCAGTACCTATTTGTTAAATACCTAGTCTATGGCAAACACTCTGGTGATAATGAAGTATTTGGCATTTGATCAAACAGGTGTAGGCTCTGCTTTAATGGAACATTAAATGTGTCGTTAAAAATTCTCCTTATATATGTTACTCTGTTATTATGCATAACTCTATGTTCTCTATGCATAACTCTATGTTCTTAGTTTCCACAGTTCTTATATTTTTGTATTTTCCTTGGAAGGTATCTCAAACTGGCTAAGAGAAACAAACACAAGTTAGAGTTCGGAAGTTTGGAAGAAAGAAAAACAAATCCCTCAGACATGGAAGGTGCTAAAATGGCATTCCTGAACTTAGGTGTTTCTGGTGGGTGAGTGCAGACCCACAAATTGGCTCATAGGTACTGATCCAAGAAATGAATCACACATGTGCCTCCTCTAGCCTGCTGAATTTCCCAGTACACCAGCTCATGAACTGACATGCTGTGTTTTGGTCATCTCTGGGATCATGGAATTGGGGTCAGGTGTCTATCTTTCATATAGGATTGCCACCTCGGCCCATAGAAGTTGGTCAACCCTAAAACCTTTAACCTGCACACAGAGAAACACTTGATGCCTAGATCCATGACATCAAAAGACTACTAGATGTCATCCACTAAGCCAAGCATGGGAAGGAGGGATGGGGAGGGAACGGGGTAGGAATCGGGTAGGGGCTAATTGGGCGATGTGTACATGTACGTCTACAAAAGTTTTTTTTTTTTTTATCCCATTATGATGTATGAATACAGTGCACCAATAAAAAAAGTAAAAATAAAATAAAATAAAATAAAAATAAGTTTGAGAGGTATAAAAAAAAAAAGACTCTCTCCTTCTACAAGGCCGACTCTGGTCAGTCACCATTGTTCTGCCAGCTTAGGCTAGGGATAGTCCTAGTCCAACATGCCCCAGGCCATGTATCATGCCATATGAGACCTTTGATGCCATTATTGCTACTAGTGGGAAATCTGGTGATAGCTACATGTGGAAGAAAGAAGGGGAGGCTGGGATGGCCTAAGCATCTAGGAGACAGTGCTGGGCAATGTTGTGAGGTTATACAACATAGAAGCTTATGTTTCATATGAGCTAAAGTTTCAAGTCCCAAGCACACACTTCATAATTTCCTTAAATTTCACCTACAACACACAAATTCAAATATAAATTATTAAGAATTACAGGAAAGAAAGCAAAGAATATTTGATCCCAAAGACACACACACACACACACACACACACACACACACACACACACAACCACAAGACCCTTCTGAGTCTAGGGCTCTATAACACTGCACAGGCCACATATCCAGGAAGCCAGCTATGAGTGAGGGACAGAGAGTAATTAATAAGACCATAAGAAGGCAGCTCTGAGAAGGTGAGGCCTGAGGAAGGAGAAGGTTCTAAGCATGGAGGAGGGAGGCATCAATTATTATCACTAACCCTGGGGTTGGGGATTTGGCTAGTGGCAGAGTGCTTGCCTAGCACGCACAATGCTCTGGGCTCGATCCTTGGCCCTATAAAAAACAATAGAAAAAGTATAAAAAAAATACAAAATCACTATCCCTCCCCATTTTAATATTTAGAGAGGTAGGTTAATATGTTGCAGAACCCAAGTTAGTTCGACTCCAAAGTCTTTGGTTTTTAACCATTATTCTATCTGCTTCTACTCAAGAATGTTTTATTTGCCCTACTAGGCATTGTTTAATAAAATATAGTTTTCTATTTTATGAAGCTATGCATAAAATTATGTGGAAATTTGTCAAAAGTTGAAGTTTTATTAGGCACTGGAAATACGCAAAACAGCAGCAGAATCTGACACCAATAAAACTATGAGTATGTTATATTTTTACTTAAACTTTTTTCTTTTTGACTTCCAGGCATCAACATAATAATGACACTCACACCACCAGACATGACATACAGAAACACACTCCCTGAACAGGTATCTGAGTTTTGTCTTAGGCTGCGTCCTCCCTTCCTCTTTTTATCTGAGCACTCTTCAGATTGCAAACGAAGAATATTTGTATTTGCCTAAAGCTACCAGGTCATTTTATGCTTTTGAATATGTATGCCTGAGATTCCTTATCTATTCAACATCTCTCTCCAATTTTATATACTTAAAACACACCAAGGATATATTCAAAGTCTAACCTAATAGTCACTTTTTCAGAAAATAGACGGCCTACCTCTAGGTAATATTATGTTCCTCTTATTCTATGCTATTGATTAATTACTCAATGCATTCCTTAGCTTGCTGTCCCGATTGTCTCTTATTTGTTCATACCAGTCCTTTCCATTAAAATAAAATAATTTTGTTTATATACTGCATAATCTTTGTGTTTACACAGTTAACATTGTGCTTAACCCACAATATATATCAATTAATATTTATTGGCTTGAATGCTACTAAAAAGATATTGTTCAGCAACTATATCTCTTTTCCTAAAGAACAAGATAGCTTATTTTCAGCAAAGTTTTATTGCCACAAAACTCTATATGAATACAGCAAATAAACTATATTTTTGAGAGCTGAAGAGAGAAACAAAGAAATATCTCTGACTTTAGGCCATTTTGATGTGGAATTTTCTTGCCACCAACACTTCCAATTAATGTTCAAGGGAAGCTATTTGTTTTGGACCATCATGTCAAATATATTGTTTTTGTGGTAAAAATATATATATATACTTGACTCCGGAGAGATAAGAAGCAGACAGACAGAAGACAATAAAATGAAGAAGTTTTCTTTTTTCTCTCCCATTTTAACAATGAAATATACATCAAGGATAGTTTTCGAGTTCTGTTTGTGTTCCTGTCTAGCTATTGTGCCCATTGGACAATCACAGAAATAAATATGATAAACTAAAAATTACAGAGAAGAAAACAAGCCCAAGAAAATAGTAAAAATGAATTTTTAAAATAATATACTTAATTTCATAATAATACATATTCCATGCTGCTACATTATCAATATGAATATAAAAATAAAAATAAAAATGTGTGTGCCTACATTATGATCAGATCCAGGACAATTATTTTGTATATAAAACTTCATTTTTTTCTCATAATAATTGCTAAAAGATTTTTATGGGTACATTATAATTTTACATAAGAGAAGGATTTGTTGTTATGTACACATTCAGCATAAGCTCTTAGTTATTTTATTTTATATGCTTTTATTGGTGCATTGTAGTCTCACATTATAATGAAGTTCATATTCATAGAGACATTTCATGCAGGAAGCACTTGGTGAGCTTCCGCTCAGCTCCTCCCCACTCCTTTTCTTTCTCCATTTATGATATTGAGGTTGACAAAAGTAGTTTCACATATGTGCATAATGTCAATGGAAATGTTTCTTTCATTAATTCTCCTTCCTCCTCCCACTCTCTCTTGACCATCTCCCCAGTTCCAGTGGGGTTTCTCTTCCATTATCTAAAAATCCCTCTTGAGCCAGGTGTGGTGGCACACACTTGTAACCCCAGCACTAGGGAGGCTGAGACAGGAGGATCGCACAGGTTCGAAGCCAGCCTCAGCTACTTAGTGAGACCCTGTTTCCAAATAAAATATAAATCAGGTGTGGGAGTATTTCCCAGAGGTAGAAAGCCCCTGGGTTCCACCCCCGATAACACCAAATAAATAAATAAATAAATAAATAAATAAATAAATAAATAAATAAATAATACATACATAAACAAACAACTAAATAAATAAATAAAATCCCTCTTGAATCCCAGTTACTCCCCAGTTTCCACATGTGGGAGAAAACATAACCCTTTACTTTCTATGACTGGCTAATCTCATTTAACATAATATTCTCTGGGTACATCTAATTTCCTGAAAATGACATAATTTTGTTTTTTTTCTTTTGATTGCTGAGTAGACTTTTGTTGTGTGAATATCCCGTAATTTTATTTTTTTAATTAATTAATTTATTTATTTGGTGGTACTGGGGTTCCTGGAAGCCCTTCTACCTCCGGGCTATACTCCCAGACCTATTTTTACCTTTTTATTTGGAAACAGGGTCTCCTAAGCCAGCGCGCGTGGCTGGCTTCGAACCTGCGTGATCCTCCTGTCTCTGCCTCCCAAGCACGGGGATTACAAGCATGCGCCACCACGCCCGGCTATCCTGTAATTTTATTGTTTTGTTGATGGACACCAAGGTTGGTTCCATAATTTGGCTTATTGTGACCTGTTACTGTGAACATGGATATGGTTAGATTATTATCCTATTCTGATTTCAGTCCCTTGGAAAGATACCCGGGAGTGGTATAGCTGGATCATATGGTAAGGTGTGATCAACATACAAAAACTATACATAGATGACATAGTAAAATTGATAAATTTGGAGAAAATAGTCACCCATGAAACTATCACCGTAACAGTTAATGTCATAAGCTCATCCATAACCTACAAAATCTCCCTCCCACACTTTTCATTACTATTATCTGTGAGAGAAAGAATATCTGCACAAATATGTGAAATAAGACATTCAATATGAATTTTACCTTCTAATAAAATTTTAATTATGCAGTGCAGTACTATGAATCCTGGGTACTATGCTTTAGAGTAAAACTCTGACTATTCATTTTGAATGAGTGAATCTTTGTATTCTTTGACTAATACCTTTCCACTTCCCTGACACATAGCCTCTGGAAACTACCATTCTATTTTCTGCATCTGTGAGATTAGATATTTCAGATCCTTTTTTTTTTTTTTTTTTTTTTTTTGCGGGTCTGGGGATGGAACCCAGGGGCATTCACCCTCCGAGCTACACCCCTGCCCTATTTTTCTTTCTTTCTTTTTTTTTTTTTTTTTTTTTTTTTTGGTGGTACTGGGATTCCTGGAAACCCTTCTACCTCCAAGGTACACGCCCAGACCTATTTTATATTTGGAAACAGTGTCTCTTAAACCAGCGAGGCTGGCTTCGAACCAGTGCCATCTTCCTGTTTCTGCCTCCCAAACACGAGGATTACAAACGTGCGCCACCACTCCCAGCCCTGCCCTATTTTTTATTATTCTTTATTTTGAAACAGGGTCTTACAGAATTGCAAAGGGCCTCACTACGTAGCTGAGGCTGTCTGCGAACCTCAATCCTCTGGTTTCAGCCTCCCAAATGCTGGGATTACAAGCATGTACCATCACACCCTGCTTTCAGATTCCTTTAAATGGTATCACATAGCATTTGTCCAGTGGCTGGCTTTTTTTTATCTAGCATAATATAATGCTAGATAATATTATATTATGCTAGATAAAAAAAAGCCAGATTAGTCCATGTTGTCACAAAAGACAGGATTTTCCTGTCCATGTTTTCACAAAAGACAGGATTTTCTTTTTCTAAAGCCTGAATAATATTCCATTACTATATTCTTCCTTCATTTGCACATTGATGAACATGCAGGTTGTCTGTCTGTCTTCACCATTGTGAATAATGTTACAGTGAACGTACAATTCAGGCCCCTCTTCAATGTTCTCATTAAAATTTCATTGGACATATACCTAGAAGAATGGTTCCTTGAGCCTATGCTTGTTTTATTTTTAAATATTTGAGAAAACCTAAGACCTGCGGCATAACATCTTATTGTGGTTTTGATTTGCATTTTCCAGGTCATTAGTGATGACGAAGACGTTTATTCATATATGTTGCTCATTTGTATGTTTTCTTTGGAGGAATGCCTATTTACTTTATTTACCTACTTCCTAATTAGGACATTTAGAAATGTTTATATTGTTGTTGTGCAATTGTTTTATTTTTGCTTGTTTGGTTTGCTATGGAGTTGTAGAGTTTTTTCTGTGTTTTGGAGTTTGACCTTTTATCAGATATATGGTTTGCAAGTATTTTCTCTACTAAAATAAATTGCCTTTCAATTTTATTGTTGATTTTGCTGGACAGAAGCATGTTTTTCTATAGTACTACTTGTCTTTCTTTTGTTCCTTGTGCTTTAGGTGTCATGTCCAAGAAACCATGGCCAAGAGCAATGTTTTCCTCAAGCTGAGCATGGTAGTGTATACCTGTAGACCTAATACTTGAGAGGCTGAGATAGGAGGATCATGAGTTCAAAGCCAACCTCAGTAACTTAGTGAGGCTTTAAGCAATAGAGTGAGACTGAGATACTATTTCCAAACAAAAAATAAAATAAGTCTGGAGGTGTATCTCAGAAGTAGAATGGCTTTTGATTCAAGTCTCAGCATGACAAAAAGGAAAAAAATGTTTTTCACTATGTTTTCTTCCAAGTGTTATAGAGTTTTAGATCTTATTTTCAACTGTTCAATCCATTTTGAGTTGATTTTTGTATGATGTAAGACAAGAATCCAATTTTATTCCTTTAATTCATCTGGATATTCAGTTTTCCCAATATCATTTATGAAGAGTCTGTTCTTTTCTTATTAATTTTTGGCAACTTTATTGAAGATCAATTGATAGTATAGCTGTGAGTTTGTTATTTCAGATTCTCAATTTGGTCATATTGATCTATAAATCTCATTTTATCCTATTATTACTCTGTTTTAATTACTATAGTTTTATAGTATGTTTTGAAATAAAAAAACCATGATGTTTTCAACTTTTTTTCTCATTCAAAGTTGTTTTGGCGATTCTGCTTTTTGTGGTTTCATAATAGATCAATTTTGGGGTTTTTTTTGTATTTCCTAAAAAATATGCCATTAGAATATAGATAGATTTCACTGAATCTATATATTACTTTGAGTAGTACTGATATTTTAATTTTCTGATCAAGGAACATGAAATATATTTTCATTTATTTGAGTCTATTTAATTTTTTGATAAGTGGTTTATATTTTTCAGGATTCAAGTCTCTTACTTCCGTGGTTAAGTTAATTTTTAAGTATTTTATTATTTTTATGCTATTTTATTAACATTCTTTTTTAGATAGATTTTTTCTAGTGCATATAATTCAACTGAGTTCTGTTTTTTATTTTATATCCCAAAATTTACTGAAATTTATTATTTTAAGAGAGTGTATGCGCATGTCTGTGTATAGTCTTTTAGGTGTTCTACATATATCATGCCATCTGCAAATAGAGAATTTTGCTTTGTGCTTTCAGATTTGAGTGTCTTTTATTTTTCGTTCTTGGCTAATCATTCTAGATAGGACTTTTAGTACAATGTTAAACAGAATTGAAAAGAATGGCTCTCTTTTCCTTAATTTAGGCTTTAGAGGAAAACTTTCTGTTTTTTACCAGGGAATATGATATCTTTGAAATTTTCATATTTGGACTTTAGTGTGTTGTGATAAACTCCTATAAATGTACTAGCCATGATTTCCAAAGAGAAAAAGTCAATGAAATATCCACTAATACATAAAAGATTTGTGATGGAAAACAGCTCATGAGATTATGAGTTCAAGAAGTCCCATGGCATGCCATCTGCATGCTACAGGACCCGGAAAGTTCAAGGTATGATTATGTCCAAGTTCAAACGCCTGAGAATAAGGAAGGGTGGTAGAAGAGAGAAAATGATTCTCCTCTAAGTTCCAGAGTCTGAAGTCCTGAAAACCAGGAGATCTGATGTCCCAGGACAGAAAAAGACAAATGTTTCAGCTTGAGAAAGAAAGAGGAGAGAGAGGAGAGAGAGAGAGGGGAGAGAAAGAGAGAGAGAGAGAGAGAGAGAGAGAGAGAGAGAGAGAGAGAGAGAGAGAGAGAGAGAGAATGAATCTCCCTTTCTTGAAATTCTTCTCTTTTCTTTGGGACCTCAAAGGGTTAGATGAGGTCCACCCACCTTGGAGAAGGTATACTTTCATTATTCAGTCTGTTGATTCAAATGCTAACTAACCACTTCAGAAATCACATTGGCCAATACACTGAGCAATTATGCTTTTACCAATTGTCTGGATAACATTTAGCCCATTCAATTTGACACATAAAATTATCCACCAAGAAACATAATTCTTTGTTATCCCACAACAAACATGTAAACTCAACTTCATCATTTCAAGATTCTAAAGCTTAAACTCATAAAGGTATTAAAATATTTAAATCTTGACTTTTTTTATATCCATGCTGCAAGCCTACTTGCTCCACTAACTATGACCAACCATAATGATAAAATAAAACAGAATAATAAAGCACAGAGCATTTGGAGCTCCGACTTTAAGCTTTTAGGACCTATTGCATTCTCACCACACACACACACACATTCCCAGTGCTATGGATGCTCCTAACCTACAGCCTTATTATCTCTATTTGTCAGAGGCTAAAAGAACATATACACACTGGCCAAGGGCTATACCATTTTTGCATTATAGAACTGAGGTTATAAGCCTGGCATTCTCACTGAAGAGATGTAGTCCCAAGTATGTTTATGTTTCAGAATTATTTTTGTGTATTCATGTGCATTTGAACATGTATAATATCTACCAACCTCTCTATATGTGGTATTAATTAGCAATTAAAACATTTTATAGACAATTTGATGAATAAGTGATGTTTCCATGACAAAATTAAAAGAGTATACATGAGCTCTTTGAAAGAGATAGTGTCAACATCTCTGTCGATTGCATTTTAATAAAAGCTGCAAAAAATCCCTTAATTTTTAAAAATAAGACCTTCAATATTTCCATTGACATTATGCATATATACAAAATCATCACTGCCAATCTTGATATCCTGTACTTGGAAGGAGAGGGAACTGGGAGGGATTCAGGAGGAAAATCATTACTCTGAATTTCATTAGGATACACGATTAAAGTGCAATAATATAAAATAAATAAAAATAAGACCTTTTCCCTTAGCATGCTCTTGGTACATACACAGATATGGTTCAACAGAAAAGTAAGAAGAAAATAGGAGTCCGGGTATGATACCTGGATTTAACCTGGATTTACTTTACTAAGCCCTCCACATTGGCTGCAGTTTTATTTCTTGGGTCCTCGATCTGAGAGTTAGAAATTAGTATTTTCGTTTTAAAGATGAAGAACCCATCGTCCTCTTGCTAATTATCATTTGTCTCTTGATGGTAAATCTCTATGGACAAAGAAAAAGAATAATTCCAACTAGCAGCTGAGGGATAAAATTTAATGGGAATGTTACTGAATTAGTTTGAGCACTGTGGCATGCAACAAAGCTATTTATTTAGGATAGACTTGGGGTTTGTGTGCAAAATGAAGCTTCATGATCACATGAAGTATAGGATAATCTTACTTTGTTCCAGGTTTGAAGGAGACATGAGGTAGAGTTATTACGTATTCATTTGTTTTTCTCTTTCCTTCTCAAACAGTTTTAAAAATTCTCTCTCACTCACACTCTCTCAGTCTATGTACACAGCTAGAATCATTGTTAAAATGTAATTTTTATAAGAACCTCAACCGCTCCCACGCATAGTTTATCTGCCACAAATAGCGATGTATTGCCATGGGTGAAGAGAGGATGGCTAGACCATATAATGATGTTTATTCCTTTAACCCAGCGGCTGGAGGCTTTAGTCCAACATTCTTCTTTGATTTCATTTTTGCTGTTTTGATGCTCTGATGTTATTTTTATCTGGCTTGCCCGCCTTTCCCTACCATCAGCCATCTTTCCTCACCATTAGAATATGACAGTCTCCACTACCATAGGCTCTAACAAGCTCTAGGCTTGTGAATGAAAAAATAAAACCCAGTATGTTAAGTTATTGAAGAGATATTTATTGTAGAGTTGTTTTGTGTCAATACTCAAGAGATAAAGTGATACGATAGAAGCCACTGAAGTAATGCCCACCATTATAGAATCAGAATCTAACCTGGGATGTGATTAATAAAAGAAAGCGTGAAGAAGAACAATGGCTATGATTGGTAGAAATGGTAGTGATGCTATGCATTGATAAAGGTAGAGGAAATACCAAGCAATGGGATAGTGTCTGAAGAAATAATTATTTTTACTATTATTACTATTATTGTTATTTCTATTTCTAAGTGAGGATTTATACACTTGGTTATGCGTAGTTATCATGATCTTGCTGACTGTTTTCCAATACCTTGTCCAGGAAAGTGAATAACAACAAATTGTCTTCCTTATATGACCCTTTTTCTGCATACTGGTCAGCACAGTGGCAGTGGCTCAGCTTCTTCTCCCACCTCCAGTTTTATTTCCAGCTTTTGCACAATGACATATGAAGAAAGGTATGTTATGCAATGCATAATTTATATTGTTTGGATAATAAAAATTATTTTGCAGCTGGTAAAATAAAAATTATTTTGCATGGTGGTGAATGCTTGTAATCCCAGGTTTCGGGGGGCTGAGACCAGAGGATCGGGATTAGCTGACAGCCTCACTTACTTTGTGAGGCCCTCTGCAACTTAGTGAGACCCTGTTTCAAAATTTAAAAATAGGGCAGAGGGTGTAGCTCGTAAGTCGAATGTCCCTTGATTCCATCCCCAGAACCACATAAAAAATTATTTTGCTTTTATGTTTTTGTTATTCTATATGAATACTGCTCTTATATGTTGCCTCTAGATGTATGAAAGGAAAATATGTACTCAAAAAAAGTGTACAACCATTAATGGTGCAAGTTCTGGAGACAGTGTTGGTCAACAAAAGTCTTGGATCCACTGACAAAAATTTATTTGAGTTTGGGTACTTACCTAATTTCTTTGTGCATGAATTTCTCTACCTATAAAGATGAGATGCAAATTTTATTTTCTTTATTGGAACATTGTTGGAATAAAATGAAAAGCTTCTGGAACATAGTCCCTATTCTGTGTATATGAGCTATCCCCATTGATTGGATTTTAGTGTACCAGCAGGATCACATTATCTCTTATTGTGTATCTTATGGGCCTAGTTAGCCTCTTCCAAATCTTCCCTTATTTTGTTGTTTCGTTTTAGGCCCAGACTTAGCATGGGCTTTTCAATACTAGTTCATATTAGTTCTATGAACTTGACTATAGAACCACATATTTCTTTAGGAAATGGATGAAGAAAACAATTCAAATACTGTCACATCTGTATATGAACTCATCACCATCAATTTCATCAATATGTATGGGAAGGGGGAGCAATGTTGGATCCAAAGAAAAGTACTATGTGCATGCATATATATATATATATATATATATATATATATATATATATTATATATATTATATATATTATATATATATATAATCACTCTGAACCTTTCTTTGATGTATAATTACAACACACCAATCCATGTAGTAACCCCCCCCATACACACACAAACCTTTCATTTAGCATTCTTTCATTTTATAAGTCAGCTCATGTGCTCCATTGGTCAGGGAACATACTGCACGTCGTGTAAACTTCACGCGCAGTGTAGCTTGAATGGTAAATACAGAAAGTAGTCTTGTGGGAACAGAAATCATGCCAAGGTAGACTACTCTCCTCCACAACTGTTCTGCCTCCCGTTACACAGAATTGGAATGGTTTAGAACCACAGGCGAAAATCACTCTCTTGGTACAAAGGGCTGCAGAGGAAATGATTCAGTTGTGAAACGTGTTTACCTGAGAGATCTGGGCACGTGCCTTTGTTTTAGATTTTTTCATTTTGCAATCTGCATTGCTTGTGCTGACAATTCCTTCTGAGAGAGGCTATAAGTAACTTCTAGCTAGAAGAGAAAGGGGAAGACAAACAGCCTGCAAGCAAATCTATGCTTTTCCTAAAATGATACGCGCATGCTTGTAACCATGTTAGTTAAGCCTTAATAATGCCCCAACATGAAAGCCTTTCCCACTTTAAAAAGGCATGTACTTTTTAATCCCAAAATACCTATCCCTTGCTTACAGACTCAATATTCTTCTCCCCCCACCTTTCTTTTCCAGTACCGATATTAAACACAGGAGCTTTCTTCATTTGAGCTACACCCCTAACCCTATTTTAGTTTTTATTTTGAAACAGGGTGGTACTAAGTTTCTGAGACTGAGGCTGTCCTCAAATGTGCCATTCTCCTGCCTCAACCTCTCAAGAACTGGTATTATAAGCACGAGCCACCACACCATGCTTTTATGTGATAAAATCTAAGAAGATGGAGTGGATATGATGATAGTAGTGTAAAGTCTAAAATCATTTTAGATTGTGAGTTAGCTTAGTTGTCTAGTGACTTAAAAAGCACTGTGAGGTCCTAAATCCAATCCCCGGTATTATGAAATAAATTATTTCAAATACTTGTATACTTTCTATGAATCACAAATATCAATGATGTATGAGAAGCAAGGACCTTGAGAAAATGGACGTGGAGAATTGGCTGCAAGCAATAAGAAAGACCAAAGGACCAAATTAAGAAGGCTTCATTGTTTAGCCCGAAATATGCAGCTTCAGACTCTCAGTTGAGAAAGATGCAAAGGCAATAGAAATAAAAGTGATCCAACCTTATCAAGTAATCACTCGGTAGGAAGCATTGAGGTAAGTAATATAGACACTATATTCTTTTATTTCCTGCAATAATACTGGAAGATAGGTGTCATTTTATTATTGTTTATTATTTTATTAATATTATTATTACATAGGAATTCTGAAGCATAGAAAAATCAAGCAACCTGCCGAAGTTGATATCCAAGCTATGTTTAGCTTCTAATTCATACTTATTACATTGTGCATTTACCCAAGTATCTGAATTGTAGCATTTTGAACATTACTGTGCCTGTACTATAGACTCTCAGACTCCACAGAAATAAAACTCAGAATTTACCATGTTACAAAAAATCCTAAAAATATAATCCAAAGTATAAAAATATTATTTCACTTATATTTTTTGGAATAACTTAATTTGTTGATATTTCTGGAGAAAAAAATTCTGTGATTGTAACCAACATACATTATTTCTCAAGGTAAAAGATTTTGTAATCAGAAGTGCCCTAAGTAAAACAAAGTACTATACATGAATCCAAATGAAGCCTATATTTTTTTTCAAATATAAAAATAATCCAAAAATATGTACGAGATTTCTCCAAGCATGCATTGACGATCCTACCAAGAGATGGTGTATAATGGTATAATACATTTCTCATCAGAGGAAATGATTAATGTAAAAATTATTTAAAATTAATACTAATAATCTATCCATTATCTCCCCAGTGTAAGCTAATGAATTTAGTTCTATGGGAAAGAGAGAGCTTGGTCCTCTATAGGAAGGCAAACTTGTTAATAAACTGAGCTGAAGCTAGAAAGTATCACAAACACATCAATGGGAGGGCCAAGGTTGTTCACAGAGGAAGTGTTACATCATTTTTATCTTAGAGGTCTAAAATCACTGTAGAGAGCAATGACTTGATTTAGAATTACCCTTATTTATTAATTTTTTTAGTTACTAAGGATTGATCTAAGGGGCATAATAACTCCAACCTATACCCCCCAGCCTTTTTTCCTTATTTTGAAGCAGGGTTTTGCTAAATTGCTGAGGCTGTCCTCAAACTGTGCTCCTCCTGTCTCAACCTTCCAAGTATTGGGATGGCAAGCACATGTCACAATGCTCAGTTTATTTACATTTAAATAATCCAAATAGCAGGGAAAGTACAACATTTCAGGCACAATGAACAGTTATCAGACTCAGTTTTCAGTGTTTCAGAAAACCAAGATCTGGGTGTTAAGATCCCTAAAGATTGTTGGGCATGGTGGCGCACGCTTGTAATCCCCGTGCTTGGGAGGTGGAGACAGGAGGATCGCGCAGGTTAGAAGCCAGCCATGCTGGCTGAAGAGACGCTGTTTCCACATAAAAAAGTATAAAGTAGGTCTGGGAGTGTAGCCCGGAGATAGAAGGGCTTCCAGGAACCCCAGTACCACAAAAAAAAAAAAAAGATACCTAAAGAGATTGAAGACTCCTTAATAGATAAAATGGTACCCTGTAAGAAGAAGTTATAAAAGGATAGATGGATGGATACATAGGTAAATACAAATATAGATATTATTCCACAGATCTCATAAGAATACTAGGTATTTTAAAATAATTAATTTAGAACTGAGAGTATTATTATTAAACAGATATATCTTGCTATGGATTCTTGGTGTTCATTATGCTAAATCCAACCAAAAACATTAATTTCACTGCTTATCTTCTATTGATGTCTGCCCAGTTGGTTTCAGTAAGAAATAATTATAATAATAGTAATGACCACTCAGTGAAATATCCAGCTTATATATGTTAGAGCTTGGCAAAGGAGCCTTGAAAATACTCTCATTTTAATCTGTGTTTGTATATTTGGAAGTTTTAAAGTCCCTACCCCCTCTTAATAGTCCAGTTACATTCTTACTGCATATTCTTACAACCTGATTTTTAGTATGCTATTAGTGAAAATAAATGTGTTAATTTATGTGAAAATGCTCACATATTTAATCAAATTTTATTTCTGGTACTTTCAAATGAAATAAAAATACTGAATATTTTCAGATTTTACCTATTTAAAGAGTAGAGGGTATTTTAAAACAAAATTTGTTTTTTAAACAAACTTCAGGTTTTGAAAAAGTTTATGACCTAGTTTAGGAACGACTCTAGTACTAAACATTCTGATCAATAACACTAGAATTCGCCAAACAACTCTGTATTTGATATCTAAGATGTTTTTAGGAATCTTCTATTTTTTAGAGTATTGTTCCCTAATTTTCCATAATTCTTTGGTAGTGCTACTGATCATTTTATCCTGGTGATCTAGAACCCCAGCTCTAGAGCTCAAGCACATAAGGCAGAGATGTAATATAAGTTTAGCTCATTTGGGGAAACTGAATCTCATTTTAGTCATATTCTTTCAGATTTGATACTTGACAGTGCTAATCACACTATTTGCACTCAATCTTAAAGACATAACTTTTTCTGCCTTAGGTGTTTCAGTGGTCCAACACTGGCTTAAGCATGGGTTCTAGAATTGATAGAGTTAATCCTGAAACTTTGACTGACCTTGTGGCCTCACAAACTTCCCGTGTATAAATATTGTAATTGTCTGGATACCATCCTATGACTAAAAGCTGTTTTTTACCAATTTCTGTTACTATTGAGGTATTAACTCTAGTTATTCTTACCAACTAACTTATGTCCAAGTTTTGTGCCACATTATTTTGCAAGCCTTTCATTAAAGGAATAGTGTGTATCTCTAAAATTTGAATTTTGGCTCAGTCATGCAAAATAGGTGGAAATAATCACAAAACTTTGAAACTCCTCCTACCAAAAAGTAGGATATAATCAGGCCTCTCCTCTGGAATCTTGGCTGCCCTTATATTTTATATATTGATCTTATACCCTTTATTAGTTTACAGCTAATAAATGTATATAAGGTCCAATGAATATCTGAGGCCACATTAGACAAAGTCATCCAGTTCCTGCCAGATTTGTTTGGGGAACAGTGAGTCACCATGTAAGAAGTCTCACCATCTACTACCTTGAAGTTAGAAAGGTCACCATTATGCACTCTATTCAACAATCTGAGCTGACTCTGTCCTAAAGCCATCAATCCAGACCAGACACATGAATGAAGAGGTCATCTTAGAAGGGAATCTGCCAGCCCAGCTATTCATGTCATCTGTGGCATTTCAGATGAGAACCAGGTATAATACAAAAAAGACATCTATACTACTCACTTTCCTAATGCTTAACAGTATTCGGGGGGACAAATAGATCTTTCACACAATTAATTTTTGGTACTTGAGTCACAGTGATAGTAGAAAATCCTATGATTTCTTCTGCCGATGAATGGGTAGAAGTGATTGTGTGCTATGTGTATTTCTAGACCTCAAGAAGTTTACACAGCTTATCTTCCTTTTTCTTGTGCCCCTGTCATAGTTAGACTAAGAACATGATTCCACTATCCTGGTGTTTTATGGAAGACCAAAACTGTGTGCAAATCTACATAGCTGATGCCATGACCAGAAGCACAGTAGTACTAAGCCCAGAGGTAATAAGAAAACCACCATCTAACCTACATACTGTGGAGTGAGAAGAAATCTTTGTAGTTTCCAGCTACCTATTTGGAAGGTAGGTCATTACACAGCAAGAACAGAACAATATACCCCCAACTTGCTGCCAATACTGACAACTGACAGATTGACTGTTCCTCATTATACACTTGTGTTGGCCAGTCACAGACAACTTTTGTCATATCTCTTTCCATTTTGTACTTGGGGTTTTTATAGATTTCCATCACAGGGATGAACTGGCCTCTCTGACATGTGTCATATGCTATCATGCCATCTAGAAAGCCTTTTCTGGAGTTTATTTCAATTGAAAAAACAGAACCATTTGTCTATGGAGTAGTGATTTGGGTCATCAGAATATCTAGAAGGATAAACATTCTTTTCTACTTCACACTATGATTCTTCTGGTCTTTTTCAAACTCTTAACTTTATTAATTTTTTGTCGTACTGGGGGTGGAATCCAGGGGCTTTTCTACCTTCAGGTTATACTCCCAGACCTATTTTATACTGTATTTGGAAACATGGTCTCACTAAGTTGCTGAGAGCCTCAGTAAGTAGCTGAGGCTGGCTTTGAACCTGTGTGATCCTCCTGTCTCAGCCTCCCAAGCGCTGGGGATTACAAGCCTGTGCCACCACATCCAAATATGCTCTTAACTTTAAACAAAATATTTCTCAGCGATTTCTGATTCTTCAAATATTTTTTGTATAATGAATCATCACACTTTCCTCAAAAGGAAAAAAACTTTCTCCCAGTGAAATCTTTTATTCAAACCTGTAATTGCAAAAATGTGTTTCGTGGTTTACTTACTCTCACTTCTTCTCTCTCTCTCCCTAACGATCGGGGCATTTTGGGACTGTTTTCTTTGCCATCTGTTCCTCAGAAAATGATGGAGGCTACAAAGTTCAGAGTTGTATAGACACACGGGCTGATGGCATCCGTATTTCTTGCTCACATACAGCCCCCCAAAGCTCAAAATCACATTTGCTACAAACTTCTAATTGCAAAAGCCAGATGGAGAACTGAAATACAATGGGACAAGATGTTCAATGCCACTGCAAGTGTTTAATGACTTGCCATTGGTAGATAAAAGATTAGGAAATTAAGGTAAGGTACAGCAGTCACGAAATGTGAGGATGTCAGGCCAGAACCCGAAGAATAAAATTTTATAAATGCCTAGAGTATCGAAAAAGATAGTATCAGCATTATACTATGGAAGTTTGGAGAGGGATCTCTGAGAGTACATATTGAATTTTACAGATTAAGAAGCAGATTTGGGGTTAAAATGTTGTATAACCCCATTCAATGCAATTAAGTAGCACAGCTAGGGCTTGCTTTGAAGTAGACATTACATGACTTCTAAATATCATTAATAAGTAAGTGCTGGAAAGGAAGATTAAAAAGAGAAGGCATGCTATCAGTGGGAGAGAACAGTAAAGAATAAAGTAGAAACAGAATGTTGCTAGTCAAAGGAGAAAAAGAAAAGAGGGAAGAGATCTCTTTGTCCCTCTCCTGGAGAGAAACAGGGCTGGAACCTAAGAACTGAACCTTTTGATTGTTCCTTAAGATATCAAACTTTAATTATTTCTTAGACTTATTTAAAATGTGGATGATTATTTTAATTTCTAATGGGCAAGGAAAATTGGAAAATACACACTGTTTTTTCAGAATCTTTATTGTAAACTAGGTCACCCTAATGTCAAAATTATTTTATATTATCCCATATAGCTCCAGGATAGAGGGAAAGAGAATGGGAAATGATGGGCCTAGCCAAAGAGGCCAGCAGGGAATTGTGTTGAAAGCATAAGCTTGCAGGTCCACACAGTAAGTGATACTTGGTTCCACCATTTATTTACTGTTTCATCTTGGACAAGTTATTCATCACTCTGAGGCTCAGTGTCTCTCCATCCCTCCAATGATGATTATTGTGAGGAACAAATGATGTGATTTTGATAATGTAAATGACATGTTCAAATGCTAATTTAGATGAATATTTATATAATTTTAGGTGCTGGGCAGAAGAAATACGAAAAGCAAAGAATAAAGTTTGTTCAGTGCCAAACAACGAACCAACAAACACATACATACATGCACACACATTTTTTAAAAAGGCAGAAACAGCTGTAACATAAATGCTTTTTTTTTTTAAAATAAACACTTTGCCATAGTAGCACTAGTGTTCCCTAAAATCCTACCTGCAGAGCTGAAGCTAGCAGTTGTGGCCGTTATATAAAGCTTTGATTGTTCTATAATTCTATAATTGTTCTATAAATTCCAAAGCTTGTTATGCCACAGCTATGAAACTTTGGGCACAGTAGTTAATGGAGGCTTTATGCCTGCCTGTGTGGTGCCAGGCTGCTGCAGTCTTGGAGAATAACATTTAAAAGAAAATGAGCTCCATGCAATAGGGTTTGTCATACAATGAAATGTTATTTACGCAAAATGCATCAGTGTTTAAATAACCTCCGTCATTTGGGGGTATGGTCAACTGGAATTCCATTACTTGGCATTTCATTATAATATTTGCATCTGTAATTTATAGGTTTTGAGGCTTTTTCCTGGTGTCTGGAAGAGAGTCTGACACATAAGAGGTTGCAAATAAATAAGATCTGAATGATTCTTCTGCTTCTCATTATATTCCTTTATAAGTTAGTGTTTGCACAGACTAAATAACACAGGATGCACACAGGGAAAAGAACAATAAAGCCGGAAGTGTATATTCTCTTTAATATCTTTTCCTAATCAGCTAACTGCTGAAATCGAAGTTCTATTCTTTCAAGGCTGATCCTTCACAGGCTAACGTGGAAGAACTGATCCATTCTAGTTTTTAAGGGTGGCAATCCAAATATCATAATCTAATTGCTTTTTGTTGGATACAGTCTATTCAGCTTCTAGTACTAGCTATTCACTGTGAGACTTTCAGAAATGTCATCCCCTCTCTTCTTGCTTATGCTTTCTACTCTATCCAGTTATCAGGGTAAAAGGAGGTGACGACAGTGAAGACCTCATAACATTGTTTTGCGGATTAAAGGAGTACTCTACCTAAATGGGTCAGCATCAAGCACAGAGTAAGACACCAAACCTGTATTTGATGTAATTAGTCTAAGAAGAAGAATAGAAAAGTCATCTAAGAGTTTTTGTCTAGAGTGAGATCAAGGAGGTGTTATGTAATTTGTAGCTAAAATTTGCTCCCTGGAGAGGCATTTGTTTATAATGTAATGTGTAGAAAGCCCAAGAAATGACTATGCAAAGGACAAGTAACAAAACGAACTGATTTTCACTGGATATATATCTTATATTATTGCATGAAGGGGAGACTCAAAATGAAGACTCTACAGTTTGTAAATATAGAAAAACAAAAAATAATATTTATGAAAATAAAGATTATAGAAGCCTATCATTTCCAACATTTCCCAAACACAAACCTAGAAGGTGAGAGGACATTAAGTCCTCCATGTGAATTTATTTTACACTAAATATGAATAGAAACTTTTCTGTGTGTTGATAGATTCAATACAAGAATATAGTAGGTATGTCTAGAAGAAATGTGTAAGTTTGAGGGATAGTCTTAAAGAAAGTCTGTAACATCTTTGATCAATAAAATGATCTGTAATGACATAACATTTTCCATCCCCTGCACTCTCCAACAAGGTAATCACTAGCTACATGTAGCTGTCCAGCACATGAAATGTGGCTTGAACAATGAAAAAGGAAAGCTTTTCTAACAACTCTTACACTTCAAAAGTGCTGTCAAGTCTCAATAATGATGTCATATGAGAGTCATTTCTCTATTCCAAGCCAAAGAAGCAGCAAATTCTCTCTTCCTGCCTTTGAACTCTCTTATTTCTAAAACCTGTTAGTCTGCACAACATCAGAATGAATAAAGATCAGCCTCCATTAAATTTAAGCCCCTATTATTTTTCAACTCCTAATATATACATGCTAAGATTGTGTTCTATTTCCAAGAGTTTTGAGTTGGATGTTTCAAGTTATGGTGTGCATTGTTGGGAGCCAGGGCATTTCTTACGGAATTTTCTTTACTTCTCTAAGTGCTAAAAGCTAAAATATATTGAATATTACTATATCTCATGCACTACTCTTAGTGTTTTTCAAAATTAGTTCATGAGATTCTCATTAGTAGCTATGTAGAATAGATATTATAATTGTTTCCAGGCTATAAAGAAAAATATTAGTCATGGACAAACTGAATAGTTTTTCCAAAATCAAGTGTCTACTAAATATAAAAATGGGCGTGAAATATCTGGGTTCATGAGGCAATAGCCCATATTCTTTGCCACTAATGTCAAGTGGCTGAGATAAGCCTAGTATGGCATTACATTTATGAATTAGTAGATTCTGATAAAATATGGAGGCATTTAAGTTGCTGTGTAAAGACCAGTTTTGCTGAATATGCAGTCGTTTAATGCTTTTACACTGTTGGTGGGAGTGCAAACTAGTTCAGCCACTATAGAGATCAGTGTGGAGATTCCTTAGAAAACTGGGATAGATCCATCATATGATCCTGCTCTACCACTCCTGGGTGTTTTTCCAAAGAGTTTGAAATCAGAGAACTACAGTAACATATGCATACCCATGTTCAAAACAGAATAATTCATAATAGCCAAAATGTAGAAGCAATCTAGGTCTCCATCAACAGATGAATGGATTGCAAAATTATGGGAAATACACACAGTGGAATTCTATTCAGCTATAAAGAAGAATAAAATCATGCCATTCACAAGAAGATGAAAAGACCTGGAGAACATTATGTTAAGTGAGACCAGCCAAGCACAGAAAGAAAAGGGACATATGTTTTCTCTAATATGCCCAACCTAGGGAGCATTGGGGATACCAGAAGGACTCCAGATAATGGAGGGGAAATCTCAGCAAAGCTAGAATGGAAGGGTAGGAGAGGAAGAAGGCCGAGGTTGATTAATGGAGGAGCTACATCGGAATATATGTAATAGTATGAATATAGCATGGTTAACCTGGACACTCGTTGGGAAGGGGAAAGGTGAATGGGGGGGAGAAGACACCAAGCACAGTCTAAATGTATACCATTTTCAATATGTTCCACATATAAATAAAATTTTTAAAAACCAAGTCTTTAATATGTACACATCTAATGATTCATTTTCAATAATAATTTCTACATTCATGAGTTTCTTGTTTAACTGACAAGCTCTCTATCTCTTTGATTCTTGGATGAAGGGACATTATTGTCAACATCATAGCTAATATGAGTTAAGCACTTTCTGTCTACCAGGTTCTAACTCAACAATTTATAAGCACTATCTCTTTTAGTACAATTGAAACCTAAATTTATGAGAACTATTATAATCTTCAGCTTATAGATGAGGAGACTGAATCTCAACATGGTTATGTTCTTTCTCAAGTTGTCACAATTATCAAGTAACAGAGGCAGAGAGTGAACCCTGAGCCTGCCGTATTATACTATTTGTTCTGATGAGCCATCCATTTACATCCCTTGTTATAATTGTGCCTGTTGATGAAGCTAATCATTCTACCCAGCTGTGGGTGTCAATCAGCAATTATGCAATTTCCTCTTTAGGTCATAATATATTTGCCAGTTATTAAGAAAACATAACTTTCTCTGCTTGTCTTGGCACACGTTTAGTGCATTTTGCTCTAGGCAGGTAAGAAAGATGCATTGAAATCTTCCTCTGACAGGTGATTCATAGATAACACTGATTCCTTGCTTTACTCTTGGCCTTCACATAAAGCGCTGCCGTTAAAGTGGTAAGCGGGGGACGTGGCATTCGACTCTGGAATGGTAGTGAATAAAGAGAGAAAAAAGGAGAGAGAGCAAAATAGTCTCTGCTAGTGATGGAAACTGCCAAGGCTAAATAGGAATTTAAACTCCCTTTTACCTCCCAGTGAACAAATGCACAACTTTTAACATTCTTCCTTTACATCTTAAATCTCAGAAGCTTGATATCATTAAGTGACTTGGTGCAATAGTCCTTCAAGAGAAATTATACTCCATCTAAGAAATAGTGACAAATACCAGATATAGTACTCCTCGTCTAGTCGAGCCACTGCCTTAGAAAGCAATAACAGTGCCTGCTTTGATTCACGCCGTGTTTCTCTGCATCACACACTAGTAGAGTGTTTATCTTACTCAATGGCAGCTCAATATAAGACCAAGAGCTATAAAGAATTTATTCTATACTCCCTCCCCAAATTCCATTCTGGTCAAAATGTGAGAGCCTTGTTTTATTTAAGCTCAAGACTTCTTTGTTGTCATTTAGTTCATTCCTCTTGTCTGGTGATTATTTTCTCTACACTCTGAGGAAGGGGAGAATTTCCTATCTGGTATCCATTAGGAAAACTGTCTTCTATACCATTTTCCAAAATGGAAATGTCTTTATAATCATCCTCTACTCTAGATTCCTATGAAATTTTAACCAACCTACACAATGTCCATATCCTCTTTTGGCAGAAATTATTTGCCTAACCACAGATAGTTTCCTTCCCTTCTGGAAAAATTACTTCCCATCATAGAGATGGAAAATTTTGGATACTTGATTTCTAAACCCTTTCTGCAGCTCAGAGTCATCAGGCATCAAAATTCTAGCCAATGAAGCATCTTTTACACTTAGATATAAGAGATTTTTCTCCCTACCCAGGTTTGGTGGTGCACACCTATAATTCTAGTTCTTAGGAAGCTGAGAAAAGACAAATATAGTCTCTAGGCCAGCCTCTGCAATATAGTGAGACCTCTTTCAAATAAAATAGGACTGAAGTAGAGCTTGGAAGTAGAACACGCCTGGGTTCAATCCAGAATGAGAAACACACACACACACACACACACACATACACAAATACACACACACAATTTTTCTCCTTGATATAAAAAATAACTCCAAAAAGTATCTTACCACCTTCCATTGTATATTTGGAAATGACTGGTATAATATCAGTCATAATCACTTATTTCTAAAAGTTAATAAAATTGAGAACAGAAAATTGGCATGCAGAGCATAGCAAAAACAAAGAAAGATAAACTTTTTAGCTTTGATGGCATTATTCAACCTTGGAAGCAAGGCTGCAATTTTTCTCTTCAGATTTCCTTATTTGTGAATATTCATTTTATTAATTGATTATGTAAGCCAGTTTTAGGGTTTTTACTTAAGATATTTTTTCCTTCCAGTCAAAAACATTGTAGCTGATATATGTTCTAATTTTTGAAACTATAGTAGGAAGAAAACAAACAACACCTATTCCATGAAGTTTCAAAAATGTAATCCTCAGAGAAATAGGTGTCAGTAAGTCTTCATTTATTGATTAGATCATCACTAACCTCTGATCAGGACCATTTTGCCTTTGACCTCCAAGGATTTAACATGTACAGAAAAGAAAACAGTAATGACTATCTCTTCAGCCTTGACCTTTTGGGTTATCAGATTTATCATCTGAAAATGAGAGTATAAGACCTGAAAGATCCTCTGAAATTCTAAAATTATATCTTCTTCAGAGGTGGCCTTAGAAATATTTTTTAAAAATTAAAAAATGGGCATTACTAAATTTAGTCTAGAATAATGATGTAACCACCAGGATTCCTCATCCTATTTACAGTGGCTTTCTGAAAGTATAAGAAAGGATAAATTTAGAAATGAATGATGATAATGGAATTATACACCAGCACAATTTAAAAATAAAATCAAAAAAATTAAAAGAGCAGCTCTGTTTCCTAATATGATTTTATTTCGGTGCTTTTGGGACAAAGCCACAGATAAGAAAGAGAGTAGATGAAATTGAAGGGGAAGGGGGATAGTTCACACGCAAAGAAAGAGAATAACATAAAGAGATCATCAGGGATAGGCACAAAGACAATCTCAAGGGATGATTCATAAATAACCTGCATCATTAACCCAAAATTGTTTCTTTAAAATTCTGAATGCTAGTCTTCACCTCTAGGTCTATGCAAATGATTTTCAGAGATAAAAATTCATATTTTTAAAATACTTTTATGGGTGCACTGTCTCAAATCATAAGTTAGTTCAGCATGTCAGTGATATACATAAACACAGCACCTGAAGAACTTTCCTCAGTTTCCTCACTACTCTTCCTTCCCCATACATGGTGTTGAGATTGGCATTGGAATATTTACATGTATAACTAACATCAATAGGCATGCTTTCTTCATTATGAATGCTACCAAGAATCTCTTTTAAAGTTATTTAATTTGGGGAGGGAAATCACTACTCAGAACATACTATGTCATAGTATAGTTGCTAGCCACATGTGGCTGTTTAAGTTTAATAATTTACCAATTATCAAATAAAAACTGTAAAACTTCATATCCTTTGTCTTAGTGTGACATCCTTCCAAGTTCTCCATGGTCACCTATGGGGAACAGTTATACAAGATGGTGTTATCATACTAGATGGTGTTGGCATAAACATTTATATACTCACATTAAGTTTTATTAGACACAACAGTATGTGTTGTATATATGAGCCAAATTGTCAGTCTATTAGTGTCTCTTCTTCCAAAGTCAATTCCTTCTCCATGCTCTATCCCTTTTCTCTATAAAATCTCTCTTACCCAGGCCCAGTAGGAGGCTGAGACAGGAGGATCCCAGGTTTAAGACCAGCACACACTAACTTAGTGAGGTCCTTTCTCAAAATAAATAAAGAAGAAAGGGCTGAAGGTATAGCTCAGAGGTAGAATACCCCTGGGTTTTAATCCCCAATATATTACACACACACACACACACACACACACACACACACACACACACACTATTCTGTCTACTTTTTACTTTTTATCTTCACTGAATAAGTAGTCTACTAGTACTGAAAACCAAAAAGCATTACGTTTATCACTTTATATTTGCTATGCATTCAAATTTTTCCAGTTAACCCATGAATCTGACTTTAGCAGATACATTTTCTTGAGATTGTCTTAATAAGAGATATTCATTAATTCATTTATGCAAGAAATATTCATTGATTTCCTGCTAGTGGTAGGTACTGTTTGAGCATGGGTGGGGGTGCAGCATTGTATATAAACATATACATAACAAATTGTGCAGTGATACTTTGAATTTTTGTGGTCAAAGATAGGTAACAAATAGGCAAATAAGAACATTATATAAGGAATCAATATTAAATGGTGGTATTAAGCAAAGTATTTTAGATAGTATAAGAATAAAATAAATACTGGTGAAGTAAGTTAAGACAACCCAGCTGGTAACTGTTAAAATTTAGATTTATACTCAAGTGTAATTGATCTTACTATACTTTGTTTCCAAACTGACAACTTTCTGGAGACAATAAAAACATCTTATCCCCAAGTCACCAACACTTCATTCTTTTTGATGGTACTGGGGATTGAAACCAGAGGTGCTCTACCAGTTAGTTATATCCCCAGTCCTTTTAATATTTTTATTGTTGTTGTTGTTGCTGTTGTTTAAAACAAGTTTTCAGCAAGTTAGCACGTTCTGGCCTCAAATCTAAAATCCTTTTACTTTAGCCTCCCAAGTACAGTGGGCATACACCTATGCCACAGTGCCTAATACCAACACTCCACTCTTACTTAATTCATTTTTTAAGGAAGTAGTGGTTTCTAGAACAAAAAGAATAGGGGATGAATAAGTCATTACATGGCGCCATGTTTTCACAACATGGGGAGAAGTATAACTTACAACTTCATTGAGAATGAAATAATAGTTACAAAAATTTGGTATATTATGGGATGAAAGAATACCTGGCTACCTTAATTCTTTCCCACTTACTCTGCTGAAAAGTAGTACAATTTTATTATTTTCATTTGCACATTTTTGTGTATGTAGTATACAGTTGAGAGCCACCTCTGAAGAGCCATTCCTTAGTTTTATTTGACTTTATTATTTCATTATATAATGCATTTATATATGCAATATCAAGTATGTTAGGTGTCCATCAACATAAATTGATTCTAAAATTATGGGATATATATATATATATATACAAAATGAAATTATAGTTAGCAATAAAGAATAAAATGGCATCATTTGCAAGAAAATCAACGAACCTGGAGAACATTATGTTAAGTGATATTATCCAGTCACAAAAAGTGAGATTATATGTTTTCCTTCATACGTGGAAACAGGGGATTAATTGGGACATAAGAGCTACTCTAGATAATGGAGGAGAAACTCTATTGGAGTGAAGATGGTAGACTTTTCAGATGGGATGGAGAATCTCAATGACAATATCAATGTCTTGTATGGGGAAGGAGAAAGGAATGAACTAGGAACCAGTGGGAAAACTCACCAACTGTTGTGTGCATGTATGTCACTGTCACTCTTTACGATATTATGATGTTAAAACTATAAAATTAATGCACCAAAAAAGATTTAAAAAGTAATATTGCCATACTTCAAGTGGTCTAAATCTAACTCTGAGGCCCCTTCTCTTCAGAATAGTGATAGTCTTAAAGCTAGTAATTTTTGTGCTTCTGTTCACACAATCACATATAAATGCAAAGATGCACACATCCTCAACAAATATGCAAAGTTGCTTTGGTCAAGTATGGAACAATGCTCAAAGTCATTATCATTGCAATTGTTACTTTTCTGTACTTGAAGTCAGAAGCCAAGATAATTAAAGAACAGATTGTTTATTATTATTATTATTATTATTATTATTATTACTAATACTACTACTACTACTACTAGTACTACTACTACTACTACTACTACTACTATTAGACTGGGTATGCCCAAAGACGTTCTATCTCCCAATTACATCCCATCTATTATTTTACTTTTGATTTTGAAACAGAGTCTCACTTAGTTGCTGAGACTAGCCTGGAACCTGCAATCCTCATGTCTTAGCCTCCCAAGTACTGGGGGATTACTGGCATACACCACTGCACCCAGATGAAGTACACATTAAATAGGAGACTCTGCCATTTCAGCAAAAATAATAATAATATTAATAACAAAACAACAATAAATAAATGTAAATTATCCTGAGCGTATGTATGTCATTGTCAACATGATTTACATTATGATGTGAGACTATAATGCACCAATAAAAGCACACACACACACACAAATCTAACAGTGTTGTGGTTTTCCATCTTACTATTCTTATATTGCAAGCTTTTTTAACATCAAATCAGACTGTACCATATTTGCCAATAAGTTATATACTGTGCCATCCAAATAAAAATTCCAAATAAAAAACCTATTAGTTGTTATACTGAGAACTTTCTAACTTTAATTTGCAAGTAGCAGGAGAAGCAGAGGAGGCCACTCCATAGCAGGCTTCTTGATGGAATAATAATTTGCTTCTTGATGGAATAATAATTATCTGAAAGCCAGTATAAAACAGATATAAATGAAAGAAGTTAGAGACAATGGGCCCCCACCCCCAATGCAACCATATTTTATTTCTCTTTTCCTGTGCATCCCTGTTTCAGTACTTGATTTGATTCTATCTGGTGGCTTAGCTCACTGTCTTCAATTTCAGCTCTCATTATGCTCAAACTAAAGAGAATATTGAGGAGGGCGTTGGGAGACTAGAGTTTCGATCTCAGCTCCACCAATGGGTAACTCCAATTCTCTGGCTAATTTACTTTCTGTCTCTGACATTCAGTCCTTTTATATGTAAACATCAATGAATTAGATTAGTATGACAATAATTTATCAAATAGGAATCACAGAGGCACTTGGTGGGCTTGGAACAGCATATAATACGATTCAATCCTTAATAATTCTATATTTGTTACAGATATTTTAGAAATAAAGAATTTGAAGCTTAGAGAAGGTCACCAGCAGGTTCATAAAATAACCAGGCTTATCTCTCATGACACATTTAATATATTATACATAGAAATACTTGCATATACTATATAGTATAAAGGTTCTTATTTAATAATTTTAGTGTCATTTCATCATTTAAACGGCAATAAGTATCCATATTTCCAAAACATACAATATATAAGTCAGATTTAAGTGATGCAAATACCACTTATATATATTTTAAATAATATATTTAATAATTTTATATATTTATATATATATATATATTTATATATATATTTATATATATTTTAAATAATATATTTAAAAGCAAGTGTAGCAGAAAGCTTAGTTTCCAAGCTGCTGGGTCCTTGCTGCAGGCAGAGTTTAGCTCCGATTAAATTAACATCTGCCCAAATGTAGGAAGAGAGCCAACCTGAAGATCAATGTCAGGTAAAGTTTTTAGTCTGAGTCTAATTTCTGTTGTTCACTATTGAAAATAGTCAAATTCATTTTATCACTGTACATAGTTAATACAAATACTTAGACCAAACACATCTGTGTTATGAACTGAAGGATTTAGAAAAGGTAGCTATTGGAAGAATGAAAAACATCAGAAAAAAAAAAATCTCTGCATGTCTATGTCACAAGTTGTTGGTTCAAATGAAAGTACTAAAAGCTGAACTAGACAGTAGTACATTTTACAGAATTTTTGTTTTCACCTTTTCCTGACTCCAGCATAGGCACATCTGCTATACCTTGGTTAGACGCTGTTCATCTATTTCTTAAATAATAATAAAAGCTAATAATTACAGAGCGTTCCAGATATGACACTATACTAAATAAAGTTATAAGGGTTACCTGTTTTTTCTTTATATTTTTATAAAGTAGGTATTATTACTGATAAAATTTTATAATTTAAGGGACAGTGACATTAGGGCTTTTTTTGTTTTTTGTTTTGATTTGGTGGTACTGGGTGTGGAACCCAGAGGCTTTCTACCTCCGGGCTATACTCCCAGACCCATTTTATATTTTATTTGGAAACAGGGTCTCACTAAGTTGCTGAGAGCCTCACTACCTGAGGCTGGCTTTGAACCTGTGCAATCCTCCTGTCTCAGCCTCCCAAGTGCTGAGATTATAAGCGTGTGCCACCATGCCCAGCTGACATTAGGGTTTAAGTAGCAACATTTAGAGTAGCAAGTTCTTGCATGTGAGACTTCCTGCTGTGTATAGCTTTAGTTCAGTAGATGCATTTTGTCCCACTGAATAAAATGCATTATTAGTTTTCTGTCCCTTGTTCCAACATTATGAGATTATAAGTCATTAGAGGAAAAAATGTTTTATTATATTTTTATCTCTATTTCCTCTTCCACTGACCAGCATAGAATCTTTCCCTTAGAAAGTAATATATAAACTATTTGAAAATTGATAAATCATCCTACCTGGAAACGGAGACTCCATCCAGAGATTTATCTCTACATGTTGTTCAGTCTCCCCTGTCTAAATAACAATCATAGCAGCCCCTATCATATTCTTAACATTTATTAACATACAATTTTCAATTTGCTAAGAGAACAGCTATGTTTGGATCACTATTTTTTTAGCCAAATATATTGATTTAGAAAAATCCATTGGTTAACATTTATTAAATATTGAATTTCCTTTGTGTGGCCGCAGGATCTTAGTAAGAAGGAATGACTTCTGTCCCTCAAATAGCATTTGATTGATCAGGTTTCTAAAATTCTTGGCCCTCTTTAGGAATTTTTGGGTTATTGCCAGCCATCTGTTCAAGAAGAGGTGACTCTAAGCTGTAACATTTACTTTAAGAGTATGTATAGAAAGTATTTTTACAGGCAGCTAAAATGCTTTGAGGACGAAAGACTAAAAATCTAAATATGAGTCTCTCAAAATTGGCATCTAAAGAAAATATTTATATGTTAAAATAAATAAAATAGTTAAATCTAAGTACATAGGCCATGTTAGTCTGGAGAGATTAATATGTGTAAATAATGACCAATAAATCAGGAAAAGTATGACCCAAAGAAAGCTTCCACAGCTAACAGTAGTAACGTAGAAAATTCCCGATCCCCAATAAAAATTGCATTTGGGGTTGTCTCAGTTATTGTGCTATCAGCTATTCCTCCTTGTTCCTGGGTCTGAGGGTGAAGTTTAGTGGCTGAGTATAAGCCTGTTCTTGGGTTCTATTCTCAACACCCAAAATTAAACAAATAAATTTCTAAGTCACCACAACATATCAATTTGATTATCATCATTGCTATTATCATTGTAATAATGGCATTATCAGTACCCATTGTGTGAAGAACTTTACATGCACTGCTAATCTAGTGTTAGAACTCTCTAAAATAATTGTCACAACTTTCTTCACTTTCGCTTGGGATATTGAGTTTAATTCAAGACATAAAACAATATACCCAGTGTCAAACAATTAATTTACAACCCCCTTTTCTTTTTGCGCACATCTCAAATTGTTTTCTTGCTCATATACCCCTGATTGTATCTGGTCTTGATCGTTTTCATTATAAGATAATGGTTGGCTGAGCTCAAATCCTGAATTTGCTGCTTCTTATCAGTTTGGGTAAGTAAACTCACATCTGAAAACCTCAGTCATTTTGCTTAAAATTTCAACAATACAATGAGAGTTAAGGTGTTTGTGAACTAATATTATAATGCCTGTAACAATGATTAAAACGTTCCAAACACAGTAAATACTAAATAAGGAATAGATTGCCATTATTTCTTTACTTGATGGTCAATACAAGTTTCTTTATTTGCTCATTTACTCATGTCCACAAACCTGAGATATTTATTGAAATCCTAACCTCTGCCCAGCACTGAGCATATACTGATAACCAAAACACAAAATGGTAGTATGCTAGAGGAAACTTTGATTTTAATCATAGATTAATGTCACCTATGACAAATTCTAAGAAAGTAAGCAGACTCAGAGGCAAGCGTTAAAGAAATTAGTTCTTATGTGATAAATAGAGTCAAGAACAGTGACTAAAAAAAAAAAAAAAAAAAAACGTAATCGAATTTTGGATTTGTGAGCTGCAGGACCTCTTAGTCCTCTTAGTCCTCTGTGAGCATACATGCTCAGATTTTGTTTGCATGATACGAAGTAATTTTGCTTCATCAGCCAATTTAATTTACAAAACCTCTTGTAATGTTTAGTGGTATTGCATTGACTCAACGTGTTGCAATTTAATATTTGCATTTATCTCACCCCACAAGGATACAAAACAAAATGAAAACCAATTAAAACTGCAGTCAATGTGCTCTCCACTACAAAAACAAAATGTTCATTTTTACATTTCACCTTCCAAAATCTGTTTTGTTTTCTCTGTAGTAAAGTCAATGTCATAGGCATCTGTCCTTTTCAAATTAACCATCAGACATGTCTTTACCACAATTAACCTGGCTTTGCTTTTATTTGACATCCAAATTCCACACGACTGATTATAGATTGTTTGTCCCCTACCTGTTATTTAAAAGCACATATTTCTACATAGTGAGTTTCTTAAGGTACAGTTCATTTCAATCAATTTTATTTAGCTCATTGTTAATTCTCTTCAGGCCTGGCCTTAAAAAAACAATCCAATAGTTTGTGCTGTGTCATTGGAAAACGAATATTCTGTGATCACAGATGTGTGTGACTCTTCTCTATTTTCCTGCAAGTTTCGGATAGCAAGGGGAAAAGTATTATTAGTAATTCTACTATGGTGACCAGTTGATATAAGGAGAAAAGACCTAGGACTCAAAAGATCTACCTCCATCCTCATCCTGTCATTTCTGCAGTTAAACTATTCAATCATTCCCCCATGGAAAACTACACACAAAGTCCAACCTCAAAAATAGTATGTCCATTACAAAATGGACCATTCCAGCCCATTTTCACCATCTCCCAATTTGACAACTTTACTCCAGCCATATTGGAGGACTTTACGTTTTATTACCTTTTCCTTTAATACCTGTTGCTATTTCTTTCAGGGATTTTTTTTACCAGGCTAACTCTTACTCCCTTCTCAAGATTTAGTTCTGAAATACTTCTTTTTTAGTGACTTTATGTGCACTCAAGTTTCCAGTATTCACATTGAGTAAGAATATCTGGGGCGATGTTTAGGTCCATAGGTGTAAAGATCTACTGAGTGTTTCAAAGGTACATTTGATTTAAATAGGCATGGAAATACAGACAATCTTAAAATGATTGTAGAGAGGAAAGAAGTTTCTATACTACAAGATTCCTAAAAACAGGAGGCAGGACACATGGGGCAAGCTAGTGACACAGGGAACTGCCCGGGTTGGTCTGGAGGCACAGGAAATGAGGGTAAACATGGATAAGAGTTTTTATTGGGATTTTATGGAAAGGGTAAAGGGAGGCAGGGTATGCAGTTTTAGTGCTGGCTAGTAGAAATAGTATCAGCAGGCTCTGTAGGCTCTGTATGTAGGAAGGGAACTAACTCTAGTGGTTTGGTACCAGAACCTGGGATGATTAGGGCCTGAGAACAGGGATGTAAATCACTATTTCTCACTTTGTTGAGAAATTAACAAAGGGGTGTGGGCTCTGGCTTTGCGATTTGCATTTAAAAGGGGTGCTCCACTTGAGTTGTTCCACAAGAATTTAGCTACCCTTGTAAGAGGGAGCCCCCCTAGTGTCAGCAAGAAGCAAAAATATCAGAACCTTAAGAAAATAAAAGAAAAGGAGAGCATGGTAAACATTTCCAGTTTCTCTAGGAAAAATTAACTTAAACTTTTAAAGCACACAGATGGAGATCCAATCCTATTAAGAGTGGTAGATCAGCTTTTATAGAATAATCCTTATTTCTTTAGGCTACTGATATTATGGGTTATATTGATTGATTTTCAAATATTAAACAAACTGCTTACTGGAAATAAATTCACTTGGTCATGGAACACATGTACGCACACACAAACAAACTATGTATACAGATATCTATATAAATGACATATATATGTGCAATATGTATGTATATATATCATAAATATATATCATTTATATATAATCTTTTGTAAATAACTATATACAGTATTATATATGTATATACATAAGATATATATGTAGAATATACATATATAACTATATATATAGTTGATACTATTTGCTACTAATTTTACCATTTTTTAATCTATATCCATGAGTGATATTGATCTGTTGCTTTCTTTTTCTTTTAAACATTATTTTTGTGTGGTTTTAATATCAAGGTAATGTTGACTTTATATTTCCTAGAAAACATTCTCTTATTTTCCAAAAGACAGTATAAAAATTAGTGTTGATTCTTTTTTGAATGTTTGGTAGAAACATCCAGTGACAATATCTGGGATTAGAGAGAACATAAATTAAGAATTTACTTTCTTTAATTGTTTTAGGAGATTTGGATAATCTGCCATAGCTGGTGGTTTAAAAAAATAGGGAAATTTTTTTTCTAAGCTATGTAATTTGTTACTGCAAAGTAGATTGTAGTATTTATTATTCATATGATGCCTGTGGTATCTGTACTGCTATCTTTTTCTACCTTTCTTTTTTCAACTCTGTGCTTTTATCTTTCATGTATTTTGTAGCTCTGTTGCTTGGTATATAAGCATTTAGTACTATTATGTGTTCCTAAAGGATGGATCAACTTATGTAGTATTTCTCTTTATCTAGAGTAGTTTTCTTTTCTTGAAATTTACTTTGTCTTATACTGATATATCTATTTCTGCTATTTTTCACTAATACACATGCAGAATGTATTTTCCTATTGCCTTACTTTCCTATTGAATTTAATGGAAAGGAATATTAAATTGTATACAGTTCAGTAATATTTTTAACCTACTCTACCAAAATTTTCCTTTTAATATGCATTTTTAAAACTATTATATTGAGTTTGCTTAGTGACACATGCAACTGTTTTTTTTTTTTTTTTTTTTATTTTATTGGTGCACTGTATTCATACATCATAGTGGGATACAAACTTTTGTAGACATACATGCACACATCGCCCAGTCAGCCCCCACCCGATCCCCACCCCATTCTCTCCCCATCCCTCCCTCCCATGCTTGGCTTAGTGGTTGACATCTAGTATTATAGCAATTTATCCAAAATTAAAAATGATAATCTCACATAACAGTTTCATTTGTCTGATACCAAGCTTTTGATGTCTTAAAGATAACATTTCAATATTTCTTTTTGCTTTCTTTCTTACCAGAGAATATTTTTTTCTTTTTTTTAGGTGAAACTATCATATATTTATTTTTCAGAAAAAAATCTATCCTGATATGGAATATGGACTCTAGATACCCAAAACAATCTCGAAGCAAAAACAAAGCTAGAAGATGTATATTTTCTGATTTCAAACCATATAAAGCTACAATAATTGAAACAGTGTAGTACTGTTCTAAAGGCAGATATATAGACCATTGGAGTTAAATACAAGCCTAGAGCTAACTTCTTCCCTATATTGTCAAGTTATTTTTGACAAGGTTTCCACGAAGATTTGGTGGTGGAAATAATAATCTTTTAACTAAATATTGTTGAAAAATAATAATTACATGGAAAAGAATAAAATTGGACCCTTACCTAATCCCACATACAAGTATTAACTCAAACTAGATAAAAGACCTAAATATAAATCTTAAGACTATAAACTTTTAGGAGAAAATCTGGGTCATAAAACCTCACAACATTGAAATTGGCAGTGATTTCTTGGATATGATTTCAATGGCACAGGCAACAGAAGAATATACAAACTCCCTAAAAAATAAAAGAAAATATTGTATATCCAAAGACAATGTAAACAGAGTTAAAAGTTACTAATAGAATTGGATAAAATATTTCCAAATGCTATATCTGAAGGTATATTAATATTCCAACTAGAAATCCTAAAAATTAACAACAATAAAGGCAAACAATACAATTTAGAGATAGGTAAAAGACTAACATAAATAATGAATCTCCACAGATAACCAATCTTAGTTGTCTGTTGGATGGAAACTCTTGTTTCTCTGGTTCTGGTGAGTGTTACCTATTTCTTCTTTGTAGTTAATCTCTTTGAGTATTTTCTCTAGCGCTGGTTTTGAAGACATAAATTCCTTCAGTTTCTGTTTGTCATGGAAGCTTCTTATTTCTCCATCTAATTTGATAGAAAGTTTTGCTGGATAGGAAATTTTTGGCTGGAAGTTGTTTTCTTTCAGAGTTTGGAATATGTTACTCCAAGCCCTTCTGGCTCTCATGACTTGGTTTGGGAAGTCTGGAGTGATTCTAATTGGTTTGCCTCTGAATGTCACTTGGCCCTTTGTTTTTGTTGCCTTTAAGATTCTCTGCTTGGCTTCCACATTGGTCATTTTGACAATTATATGGCGTGGGGATCCTCTTCTCGGATCCTGTCTAAAGGGAGTTCTATAAGTTTCCTGGATCTGTGTATCAACCTCTTGCTCTATATTTGGAAAATTTTCTGCTATTACTTCCTTGAAGAGATTGTTGATCCCTTTGGTATCACTTTCTTTTCCCTCCTCTATTCCAATTATTCTTAGGTTAGCTCTCTTAAGATGGGCCCATATTTCTTCAATGTCAGATTCCTGCTGTTGGATATCTTTTTCTAGATTAGAAACTATGCATTCATTTTTGGATTGCTCATCTTCTAAGAGCGAGATTCTGTTCTCCATGTGTTCTAATCGGTTGTTTGTGCTTTGAATTGAGGCCTTTACTTCATTAATTGCATCCTTTATCTCTTTTTGGCTCTCTCTGAGTTCTTTTCGAAGCACCTCTATTATTTCTACAGTTATTTTCCTGATTTGATCTTCTAGAAATCTCTGATTTTCTGTTTTATCAGGTTCTGATGTTGTGGGGTTGTGCACATTCATTACTTCAGTGTTATTCCTCTTTCCCATGATTTCGGAGGTTTGTGCCTTCTCTGGGTTCTTCCCTTGGGTCACTATGGCTTCACTTAAGGTGCTCTGGATCTCGAGTCTGTATTTTCTCAGACCCTACTACTCCTTTACTGGGTTGTATCACAGAGTCTCCGACCCAGGGAGTTGATAGAGGCTGCTTTAAACTATGGGGGGTGCCAGGTTGCACGTTCTCCTATGGTGTGATATCTCTGCCACCACCACTCCCTCACTGGGTCAAGTCCCAGGAGGCACAATACTGGGATTTCTCCTCTGTGGCCCGCAATTTGACTCACTGTTCTTGAGTACGCAGATGTAGCTGTACTGGACTCGGTGAATTCACTGCTGCTGCCGCCGCCGGTGGCAATATGGCGCCGCAGCCACGCCCTCGGCCATGAGGCTGGCGTATTTTTTCTTCTCTGGTTTTGATTTCCACTCTGAATCCCTGCAGCGTGTGCTGAGCTCAGCCACTGGGAGCTTTAAATGCTGTCTGCGCCGAAAGATCCCGCCTGGCTGTTCCGCATCGGCTCACCTCGGCTTGCTGTAGCCGTCCGCTGAGTTCGCCGCTGCCGCCGGCAGTATGGCGCTGCTGCCGCGTCCTCGGGCGCGTGTGTCTCCTCTGTGGCCCTGAGCTCTGTTCTCAGTCCGCTTTCTCTCTGGAGCCTGGTGGTTTTTTTGTTTTTCTGGTGATGGTGTTTTCTGGCTATGAAAGGCGCTCTTTTTGTGGTAATGGAGATTGGTTGTTAGCGGGACTCTTAAGCCCCGCTTTTCTTGGTCGCCATCTTCCCGGAAGTCCCATGCAACTGTTTAAAATAAACTTTTATCCAATTTAAGTTTAACATTTGTTTTTTTCTTGTCTTCTTGTGGATTATTTAGACATGTTTTAATATTGCTTCTTCATATTAGTACTTTTGAGAGAATCACTTTGAATAATTTTCTCAGTAATTTCTATTGGAATTATGTATTTATGTGTACTTATTTAAATATGTATATATTGTATACATGTATGACTTGTAATTTATTAGTGTAAACATTTTACCACTTTGTAAAAAGTACAGAAATTTTGCTTCTATTTAGGTTCTTATATCATTCTCACATCTAAATAGCATTTTCTTGAGTATTAGATGGTTTTATAATTTTATCTTGTATCATAACATTATTTAGAAAACTCATAAAGATTGTCCATTTGGTCATATACTATCTTCTTCTATTATTGTTTATTTCTTCATGATCCTCCAAAAGTGTAACTTTTAACATTTTTTTAAAGAAAATAACAATCTTTTAACCATTCCTTAAGGGTAGATCTAATAACAAGAAATACTTTTAGATTTGCTTCAACTGAGAATATTTTTTTCTCCTTCATTTCTGAAAGATAGCTCTGCTGGATATAGAACCAAATGTTGACTATACTTTTCTTTTAGTTTCTGAAAAATGCCAGTTCTTTCTGCCTTGCATGGTTTTATATGAAAAAATCTTCAAGTTGGTCTTCTTCTATAGAGAAAAAAATAGGAAAAAATTCACTGTGGTAGCTCTCAAGAATTTTATTCCCCCCCCAAAGTTTATTGCAATGAAATATGGAAGGAGTTTATCTAAGTATGTTGTATGTAAAGTTTGTTCAACCTCTTGTACTTATAGATTTGTATATTTAATCAAATTTGAAAAGTTTCTGGTCATTATTTCTTACAAATGCCTCTCTGCTTTGTCTCCTTCTAATAACCTAGTGATTCACTTGAGCTTTTAAATTGTGACACTTTATTGCTAAAGTCCAGAAAGGTGGAGGATTAACTGGAAGATAAAAAGAGGATGATTTCTGGAGAAATTTTAAAAAGTTCTGGAAATTATTTGATTTATATTATTTTCATACTACAGAATTATAGGCCATTATCTCTTTCTTGTACATTTACTTGAAGTGAGTTTTAGATAAGGTAATTGTCAGGTAGATTTATACACATAAACTATTTTATTAGAAAGATAACACTTGGATCAAGACAAATAAAATATAATTTATTAATATAATTTAAATTCATTAAATGCAGTTAATAAAAAAAGAGGCAAGGTTCTGGGTCATGACATTTCATTGAAATTGTTCAGTTTAGCCATCTTGATCTCATTAAGCCAGGGCTCTCAAATTTTAATTTCACTAATAAGATATGAAAAGCTTGATTCTGCAGATTGAGAATCCAAGCTCCCTGGGAGCTGATTCAGTAGAGTAGAAGTGGATCTCAGGCATCATGGTTTTAAAAAGTATCTTACACCAATTACCAAGTAATCATCTTAAAAAAAAAAGTTGGTCTGAATGCTCAAGAAATCTATCACGAATAAATAAATTAATGGATGCCTACTGAGCACCATCCCTGTGGCTCTTATTTTCTGTACAATCATCCTTGGCTTTGGCACTTGGTTTCTGACTGTTCTTGGTTTGATTGTCTTGAGCAAATGTCTAGAACTCTGTAGTCTGTCTTATAATAAAGATCCTAATGACTTTTACAGGAGTCAACAACCACCTTGTCTTAGGTGTTAGGGTAAGTAAAGAAATAAAGCTATACATAATACCATGCTGGAAAATCATAGTTCAAGTGGCCATACTGCTACCATTTCATTCTACCTGCTGAAATGGCTATTTTATATAATAATTTTATACAATAGCTGAATAACTTGGAAAATGTATTCTTTGCTCTACACATGATTCTCGAAACTCCAGCTGGTTGCTTTGAAGAATTTAACACTGGAATTTATTACTGTGTCCTCATAAGTTAGACTTATGAACCTCCATCCTTTCATTTTTCTTCTTTCCCTTTATGACATGAGTTGGGTTTTTCTTTCTTTTAAAAAAAAATTATTGGTGCATTATAGGCATACAATTTAATGGTGCACAACATGGTAGAGTCATACATGCACACATCACCCAATTAGCCCTTACCCAGTTCTCACTCCATTCTCTCCCCCTCCCTCCTTCTCAAGTTTGGTTTAGTGATTGACCTTGATATGTTTGTGAATGTCTACAATGTTACATATTTAAAAATCAGAACGTTGGGAATCAAAACAGAACCAGATTCTTCAATGAAAATTAAGAAGAGTTAGATTAATTTCTAATAAAAAAAGCAGTACAGGGCAGCCTCATTGGCATTATATTAAGTGGTATTAAGAAACTTAAAGAACTTCAGGGTGCTCACTTTGTGGTCATGCCTGTATTTTGACTTATGGCATAATGATGCAAACACTGATCCTCACTGCACCCCAGGGTACGCAGTCTGTGCTGCTTTGAGAATGTGCCTTGAGGTACTCCCTGGAGAAGCAAAATTCCTGTCTTTTTAAGGTTCCTGGTAAATTATCTCATCCACATTGTAGCAATTGCTACATCCAGATGCCTAGCTGTTGCTATTTTCTAGCGAAAGCATCTGGGCCAGCAGCAATCAGGCAGTTGTATCTGAGTCAGTTATGTGGTTAAATGGATAATGGACTGTCTGGGCTGCCTGGGTCTTTTGAATGTCAATTTTTTTTTTTCTGACTCAAATTTTGAAGTAATTTATGCATCTTTCGCTATCGTTGATAGCATTTCTGCTGCAATCCCTTCACGTGACTCTGGTCTATTTAACGTGATGGGGATGGAGCTTCATTTTGTAATTTGCTTCAGTAAAAGAGTCTGAATTTAAAGGTGACTATGTTTGTAATTCACTTTTTAATAGTGCAATAAAATATAAAGTTCTCTGTTTTTATTTTATCCTTTCTGTATCATAAACGGTTGTTATAATTATGATATTTACATTGTTTTTTTATGAGCTAGCAAGGGCTTCTGCTGTTAAAATTGTTATAATATGCCAGGAAACCACACCCCTATTTTAAAAGCATTAAACAAATTGAAACAGTATCTTTATTGGAAATCAAAACTCAAGCAGTTAATAGCCCACCCGCATCCCCCAGTGAGAGGTACATTTTGTTCCAATGGTGGCCACAAATGTGGACAGAAAATCATTCTGATTTATTGTGAGTAAGATAGAAATTTTTGATTACTATCCTGTCTCTGCATGAAACCAATCTCCTTAGAAAGACCATTTGAATCTGGGAAATAGAGGGCAAATGTAAATACGAGTGGAGGTTAAAACTGTTGCTATGAGTATGAAGTCATAAATTATGCAGCCTAGAAATTCATTATGTTGTTTTTGTCACCAATCTCCTGAGCCATATTATAAAAAATTTAGAAAAAATAAAAGAAAATGAGATTTAAAACAGTGAAAATTCTCCTAAAAGAAAATTGGGTTTATTGTAGCATTTCCTAAGGAGATTGCTTCGTTGTAAAATTTCCTTATTGCAAAATACATTTTAGAGGGTTATAGCCTAAAAACACATTCTGTATTTTTATTTTCTTAGCTTGTAACTCTTTTGACTTTAAGATGACTTTATTTTTCCCCCAATTATCAGAATTTATTATGTTACTTTAAGAAAAACCATATACTATAGAAAAAACAAAGTGATATTTTCTTTCCTTCTCTCTCTTTTTTCTTTTTTTTTTTTTTTTTTTTCTTAGTGGTGGTACTGGGGATGGAACCCTTCTACCTCTGGGAGATTATATATATATATATATATATATATATATATATATATATATATATATATATATTTGGAAACAGGGTCTCCTAAGCCAGTGAGGCTGGCTTTGAACCTGCACGATCCTCCTGTCTCCGCCTCCCAAGCACGGGGATTACAAGCGTGTGCCACCATGCCCGACCAAAGTGTTATTTTCCCGCCAAGTGTCATTTTCACATATACATAAAGTTATAGATCTCATTGGATGTGGTTTTAAGCTATTTAGCTAATATGACTTCTTAAGGTAGGTTTCAAAATATTCTAGCTGCAATTCTAACACATTTTAAGTCAAAATATATAAGTATTTGGAATTGTATACATGAGTATACATGAATTGTTTTATTTATTTACTCACTGACTTATAAAGCCATCATTTGAGTTCCCGTGCAGATAATTTCAGTTATATCACCTGTAATAAGTTACTTCAGATCTCAGAATTTCAGTTTTCTCATCTAAAAACTGGGAATAATGATTCCTAAAACTTTCCAACTTAGAGGGTTTTGTGAGAATTGATCTTGACAATAAGCCTTCGCCCGAGTTTTGGTTTTGAAGCTAATGTCAGAGAGAAGAAGGTGATGACAAAGGTTAAGAGGATTAAACTATGGACCAATAAAATTTAATCAGATTTAATTTGTATTCTATTTTACATATATGTATATTATTTTGCATTCTTAATTTTAATAGAAAATTGATTTACGCTAATGTTACAAATCTGTTATGCCTAAAGAACTCAAGAATTGTAAATAAAATTACTATTCTTCTGAAGTATTACAACCCAGCTTTATTGTCCTTTTATGCTGTGTTGAAGCAGGAATAGACCCTACATACAAAAATCCCAGTCACAGTTTGCTAATGCCAGTGGGAGACATAAGGGAAGGCTCAATTTAGAGGGAGAATGCTAGGTTGAATTTTCCCTGAGTGCCACCCAGACAAAATCATCTATAATTCTTTTTTGTTACTCAAGATGGAAAATTAACACAGAGAACTTCAAAAGATAAAAATCTGTTCTGAATCAGGCACTCAAAAACTTAAGTAGACAGCTGTCTTGCGAGGGAAATTAAATGAGATAATATATTGGAGCTTGTGTGAAAATCACTGGCTAACAACATTCTAAACGGATGCTTTGCAAACACGTGTACCTATAGACCACCCAGCTCTCTTGTTTAATATTAATAGTTTCTATTTATTCCTTCTTAGAGTTTCCAGCTCTTTGTTTATTCACCTGTTATGGGTTAGCTCTGAAATAACCCCAAGGGGGTATTCCTGTGTTGAAGATTTAGTCCTCTGTGTGGCAGTGATCAGAGGTGGGGCACTGAAAAAGTGATTGGATCATGAGGGTTCTAATTTCCTCCATGGTTTAATCCTCTGATGTACTAAGGCATAGATGCCATTATTGGGAGGTGGTGTAAACTGTAGGATGTGGCGCCTCATTGGAATAATTATGTTACTGGGGCCATGCCCTGGAAAATACAATCTTGTCAGCTACTCTTCCCTGCTTCCTGTCTCCCACCAACATGAGGAGTCTCTCTAGATCCATGTTTCTGCTGCCGCATAGTCTCTCTTGCCTCAGACGCAGACTTTTGGAGACAGCTCTCTATTGACTGAAACCTCAAAACATGAGCCCAAAATAAACGCTTCTCTAAGTTGTTGTTCTCAGGTATTCTTGTCTCAGTGACAAAGAGCTGACTAACACATTACCAATTCATTCTTTTGATTCATTCTTTCACATAGTCTACTTTATCCATTAGAGTGCTTTACATAATCATCACAGCTATTTTATATTCCTTGTTTAATGATGACAGAAATCGGTATCATATCTGACCTGCTTCTAATGCTTGTTTGGTTTTTTTGAGAATTTTTTCCCATTGATGACAGGTCTTGTCATTTTTGTTGAATGCTGGACAAAATTGATTAGGTATTAGAAACTCAAATACATCAATCATTAGTGTGGGGTTTCATGTTCATATAGCTACAGGTTGGGCCATATTTCACACTTACTAGGGCTGTGCCAGAAGTGTCAAACTCCCCAAGTGTCTTGTATCCCCATTGTTGTCACTGGGCTTCATTAAGAATTTCACCTCAGGCGTAGTCTTCTTTCTGCAAATCATTTATTGCAATCCATTATTGTTAAAGTGGAGCCTGCTGGTATGATCACAAGGTATCAGGGATGGCACTTACTTCATCATCTTATGATTAAGTCTTAGTCTGATTGATCTCATGTTTCTTGGAAAAGTCATAGCCTTTTCCAAGAACTTCTTAGATTCCTGCCTCCCGACTGAGACTTGAAACTAGAGGGGGCTAGAATAGGAAAGATGACCTTATCCCATGTAGGATAAAACCTGGCAAACTCTGTGACTCCAGAAGTAGGCTGTTGTTTTCATGAGTATTCTGGACAAATTTCATAAGTGCTACTCTTTTTCTCTCCTTGCCCTTAGGAATTCTCCTTTGGTTTTTACCATAAAACCCAATAAACTTTTTAAAGGTGAAATCCATAAAATTGTGGAATTAACTGTAACAACATGGATCCTAAAGAATGAGGAGTTTCTCTCATTCCCAAAAGCCCTTCCTCAGCCTCCAGCAACTTTATCAAAATTGCTGTTCAAGCATTCATTTTACTTTACAATTCTAGGTAATCAGATTTCCATTATGGCTATCTTGATTCTCCTAGATCTTAATTTTGGGATAGCAGTTTCCTCTGCATTTTAAATTCTCTGATGAGTCAAAGTTGAAGTGTGTGTGTGTGTGTGTGTGTGTGTGTGTGTGTGTGTGTGATGACTTCTACATTCTGCGTACATGTCATCAATGTCAAGAAATAGCCTAAATTGTGTTACATCAGAGCAAACTTTAATTCAGCAAATATTAACTGGGGCTAGCAGGTCTATATTTTATCAAATCCCTGGGTGAGGCAAATAATGTTGGTCATAAGACTAAGTGGATCTAGATAAAACTGATAAGGTACAGGGATCCTAATTAAATCTAAACTTCAAATAAGCAACAAATATTGTTTTAATCATAAGTATCCACTAAATACTACAGGGGATAATTTTCTCTAACATATTATTTATTGATCATCTGAAATTCAAATGTATCTGAACATCTTTCATTTTATCTGGATATCCTATGCAAACTGTACTTTGAATAGCATAATTCTAGAGTACTATTATTTATAAAGTACCTATGATTTTCTGTAATAGAATTGTCTGAGGTTTTGAGAAATAATGCAGCATTCTAGGTCTTTAAATCAGGTTATTAGAAGCTTAAATTAGTTGACTAACATTGGTTAATTCCTAAGTATTTTATTTTTTCCTGGGATATCCTGAGTAGAAGTGTTTTCTGGATTTCTTTTTTCAGTGGACCTATACTGGTTCTCTTTTGGGAATATACTTTTGATTACAAAAGGCTGCTCTAGTATCTGGTATTTCAAGCACACAAGAATGGTAGCCTGGGGCTCCATTTGTAACCTTCCACCCATAGTGGTCACCTGAAGATAACTAGAAGAAACATGATAAATGGAGATTACAAGCCTTTGTTAACTATTAGGCTAATTTTAATGCATTTTCATGTGTCACATTACTATCTACATAAAAATGTTTAACAGAGTTGAGAGCCTTTGCTTAATATTTCAATAAAGAGTTTTACTGAAAAAGAAATTTAAAAATCCTACATAGAGTTCTGCATTCCTAATAACGCATTGCAGAATTGATTAAAATGACACATAAAATATTTAATGTGTAAGACATAGTTATTGTTTTCAATATCCACTACAAGTATTAATTTTGATTCATTTTCTTCATTTGTGAATATATATATACACAATTTAAATGAATTAAATTGAGAGCAATATGCATATATATGAACCACTATATATAATTTGCAACATATATATGAACCACTATATATAATTTGCAACATATACGCAAAATTGTTAAACATGTATGTCCCAGTATTGGGAATGGCCTAGGAAGATTTGGGAAAGCCCTGATTATTAATATATTTAAAAAGAAAATAATTGATATATTTTGAAATAGTTGTGTCAAAATGGCGGCAGACATGGGTAAAGAAAGGACTTGATTTCTGCTTAAAATAGGCAGCTATTCCAATGTAAATGAACCTAGCTCAAAGCAATTAATCAGTCAATAGGAGAGGAGAACTAGGCCTGTCTCTATCTAAAGACAGATCTAAATGACTGGATAAGCTAGCTAAGATGGTAAAACTTCATGAAAGAAGACACCTTGCCACCTTGCTGGGGGAGGTACCTTACAGGGAAGTTCACCTGTAAGAATCACGCAAACAAGATGGAGGTCATGGGTATAAAAGGCCAAGTCCACGTGTAAGCCCTTTGGTGTATTTATTTCGAGTCACCCCCCCATGCCATTTTGGCATGGGGCTATATTTCTATTTTCTGTATTTCTATCTTTCTAATAAACTTCTTTAAATCTTCAGCAACTGTCCAAGTTATGCATATTTATTCTTAGCTTAGGACAAGAATTCACGTTTTTTCTGCTGTTTGGGGTCGTTTTGAATTTTGTTATGGGTTGGGGGAAAAGTGTGTCCGGGACCCTCTCAGGGGTTCCCGGGAAACAGTTTCCACAAACCATATTCTCCCAATCCGTAACAATGTACATATGTATTTGATATACGTGCATACATAGAGAATGTTTTTAATAATTCAGAATGGGTTAAAGAATAAGATTTGTTTATATTTTTATAATTTATGACTATTGAGTAATTCAGATCATATGCTGAATATTTTATTTAATTTTTTTCTTTCTTATTTATTTATTTATTTATTTGTGTGTGTGCTACTGGCTGTGGAACCCAGAGGCTTTCTACCTCAGACCTATACTCCCAGACCTATATTATATTTTATTTTTAAACATGTCTCACTAAGTTGCTGAGAGCCTCACTAAGCAGCTGAGGCTGGCTTCGAACCTGTGTGATCCTCCTGTCTCAGCCTCCCAAGTACGGGGATTACAAGCCTTCGCCACCACGCCCGGCTATCCTGGATATTTTAAATATTATATTGTGATACTCTGTCCTGTTACAATCTTCCGGAGAATATTGCCTTTATTTTTGTATCCATTTTAATGCAGGCAATAAACTCAGATTCACGCTACAAATATTGCTACATCTTCTGTAGAATGTGGCTTCAGTGTCAATTCATTTTCAAAGGCTTTGCATTTCTATTCTGATCTACTTTATATGTTTGCCACTTGTGAGCCTGTCTGGTACATTAGTGGTCCTTTCCTATTTTATTTACATCTACTCCGTTTCCTACAAGTACAACTTAGATGTGACCTTAGGGCCTTGTGCAAAGACTCAAATTTTTTTTTTCTCGCTCTCTATTCGTTCAACAACCTTCCGTACACATGTGAGTTCTCTAGGCTTTTCATGTTTTACTTGGTATTCTTGGTAGAAAACAAAAGGGTTAGCTCCCTTGCACTGTTGGCACTTTCTGTGATGGTGTCTGCCTCAACACAGCAGTAAAGGACCCCATGAGAACCCTTTTTACCTCCCCCCACACCGCTGCTATCACTGCCCACAGGAGGTGCAGTTTTGTAATGGAGTTGCACCTTGGGAAGGGCCAGAAAAATCAAAAGGGCTCCACTTTTCAGGGGCCCATTTCTAGGTCTTGAACTATTTTTGCCCAAGGCCAGAATTATATGTCTGCACCCATCTGTGATTTGGACTACCTGAAAGTCTCAGTCAGAAAATACAAGAAACACACACACACACACACACACACACACACACACACACACACACATATATATATATATATATATATATATATATATATATATATATATATACTTATATATTCCAATTATTTGAATTATAATTCTTTTGTCTATTCTCTTAGTATAATTTTCAGAATTCTCATATATAGTGTTTGTTTGTTTGTTTGTTTGTTTGTTTGTTTGTTTGTTTTGGCGGTACTGGGGTTCCTGGGAGCCCTCCTACCTCCGGGCTACACTCCCAGACCTATTTTATATTTTTATTTGAAAACAGGGTCTCTTAAGCCAGCGCTGCTGGCTTCGAACCTGCTCGATCCTTCTGTCCCCGCCTCCCAAGTGCGGGGATTACAAGCGTGCGCCACCATGCCCGGCATATATTGTGTATTATAAGTGGAAATCAGCAGAAGAAGCAAGGTGAGTGTCGTTACTTTTTAGTAAATTTGGGTTCTATTTTTTCCAGAGGCATCCTGATTTTTTTTTTTTTAACTTGACTAAAACTCAGAGAATTTTAGGATTGCTTTAGTAATGAGTTTCTGATTTGTTTTTCCAGTTGAACATAACGCTATTTAGAAAAAAAATCAGAAAAGTAAAAAATATATTGGCCCCCTACGCCAAAACCTGGGAGTATATAACATATTTTAATTTTTTTTCAGATTTTATGTCATACAAAATTGGTGTCTTAAGGATATCTGAAGTTCTTTCTTCTCTTTAATAACTTTTATAATCACTCCTGCAACTTACTAAACAAGAATCATAATATTTTCCCTATTCTGAGGGCACTCCTAATGCCTCTACATATGATTGAAACAATTCTTTACTTGGAAGAAGGAAACTTGGGATTACCATCTTCTTCAGTTTGTCACTCCATAATATAAACACCTCTCATTACTGTAAATATTGATTACCTTTTGAAAACACAACAAAAACTATGAAACAGACAACATTCTATACAAAGAGACTGATGTCTGTTATGTTTACAAAAACAGTTTTCCAAACTGAGCTGGGCATAAAAAGGAATGGATGTTAGAACTGAAAAAAATTCAATCTAATAGCAAAAATAATAATAACCACAGTTATTATTTGAGTGCCCACACTGCTGTACACTATAAAAGGTCCTGGGCACATGCTTATTTGTCCTCTCCAGCAAAGCTTAGAAAAATTAAGTGCTTTGTCTACCCTAAGAGAGTTAGGATTTGAGAAATAAGTTACATATATATCCTATGGATTAATAATGTAAATTTATATACTTTCCATTCTTTTATATTGCTGAGTATTTAAGGGTCTCTTGCCCTTCCTCACCTCCCTCCCTTTCTCTTTCTTTCTCTCATTGTCTCACACACATGTGAATTAATGATCAGAAATTTGCCAAAAGCCGTGTGGCTAAAAGAATATTTCTTTCATTTATATCCCTCTTTGTTTAAATGTTTCTATTGTTACAATTGTGCTTTCCACTGAGGAAATTTCTTCAGTAAAGTTCACTCAGGATCTTAAAAGCTACCTCTCTTTAATGGTTTCTGTGACAGACACACGGTACTGTACCCTAGAACGCTGTTGATCAGACACTATTGGTTTTGGAAGTGGGCCATAAAAATCTGTGTTTTTAAAAGGAAGTTTAAAATAGTAACTTCAAGTAATTCAATGATCTATACATTTGAAAATGTGGCTTTCTTGAGGTTGATGGTAGAAAGTTGACATGTGAAACAATATGATTTCTGGTATCTAGAGCAAGAGCTGTTAATTTGGGATCTATGAATAAAATTAGGGCGATTTTTGAACATAGATGAAATTAAGCTACAATTACACTTTTATTTCCACTAATACTTAACTAAAATATTGTTAATTCCTTTACATAGAAATGTAGACAAGAATGTGAGATAATAGTAGAAATGAGGCATTATTTAAGACTCTGTCATTAATAGAAACCACAGATATTTTCATATCTGCATTTTATATTGAGTTATAGTTGTATAGATATCCATAAATATTATTTCACTATTTTTAAATTATTATTATTATAATAAAGCTATATAAGATTATCTCATACTTCAATTTAAAAAAACATACAGCATATATATGACCAGATCACAAATTTGCATATTTTATATTCTGATCCAAGTTTTTTTCTGGAATTCCATAATAATCCTAGGTATTTTATTTTATGTAATCTAAAAATATTTTAAGAATGGATTTTTAATCTTTACCTGATTTCTCTTAGGGTACAAAACATAAAACATTTGTCCTTCTATTTTAGAGTTTGTCCTTTTCAATGAATAAAGTGATATTTTTACAAAATGGGGCAGAAGCTGTGTCTGGTGGTACACACCTATGATCCCAATATTTAGAAGGCTAATACAGGAGGATTGAAGGTTTGAGGTCAATCAACCTCAACAATTAAGCAAGACTATTTCAAAATAAAGATGAAAGTATTAAGGATATAGCTTGGAAGTAAAATGCTCCTGGGATCAATTTCAAATGCTTCAAATACACACACACACACATACAAACACACACACACACACACACACACACACACACACACGCAGTAGAGATGCACCATGACTATAGTGCCACTTATAACATCATTGTGTAGTAAATACTTTCCATTTATATGTGCTATGTACCCCCACCACACACCAGACACAACATTATGTAGCTATTCATTAGAAGACATATAGAAAATTTATGATATACATAGATAGATGATAGATAGATAGATAGATATAGATTGACAATAGATGATAGAGAAGGAGAGGGAAAAGGGAAGGAAAAGGGACAGAGAGATTGATATTTTGGGGAAAATAGATATAATAAAGACAGTAAAATATAAAAACTAAATTCAATGATAAATATAGAATAATATGATGGGAAAGGAAAATAAAATGATTGAACCTAAAGAGATTTTTTTCACTGTCCTCCATGTTAGGCAGTGGATTTGGGTGTCCTATTGACTTATTTCTCACAATCAACTGGAAAATAATCACCTAACACTTTTTGATTTTTCAGTTTATACATTATTACATAGCGGTTTCTCTACCTTTTATGTTTAATTAACTTATATTTTTAACACTTTTGATATTTACAAAATTGCCATGATTTGAAACCAATTCCCTTTCTCTAGATATAATGACTCTTTAATAACATAGCCAATATGGAATGGCAAAAAATAACTTGATATTTGTTAATAATTTACATCTTATACTTGTGTAATGTTTTAGTCCTGATGCATTGTAGAATTGCCTCAGTGTCTGAAGTGCTTTAATTTTATCTGTTCAAATCCCTAAAGGACGCAACATATCAATATGAATGCTGCTATTCTAATTTCAATGCAAAACCCAAATATCTTTCAACCTCCTGTGCTAGAAATTTTGTTTAATCTACTACCTTGTTTGAAAAATAAACAGTAACTGCAATGTCTAGAGCCCTCAAGAAATATTTTTTTCCATGAGAATTTATAATAGAATGAAAAAGAATTACTGCCCAAACTAGCTTCATTTCAATTTATGAGAAATAATAAATCAATCATTACATGGAAACTATGCATGAATAAAATCAAGAGACAAGAACTGTGACAGCATTTTAAGTAAACTTTGTAACAACCCTCAAAAGCCCAATACTTATTGTTTATGCAATGCTGTTTTCATACAACCTTGTATTGAGCCTCTCTAATTATTCCATGGTTGAATTGCAATTAATATGTAAATAGAAACATAAAACCACATTTATCCCATGTAGCGATCTGTACCTGCAAACATCCTTCACAATCCTCTCTTTGGAGAATCCCCTGTGTTGCTCAGGCATTCCTTTTATTTTCTTTTGCTTTAGGTTTAGCAATCTGGTTGGTGAAAATAATTCTGAGCAGAATATGATTCTCCTATAACATGTTTACAAATCTTTAGCATCTAAAAAACACAGTTCCCTTATCATTCTTTCTCTCCTGACCTGACTCAGTGACATTAAGTGTATTTACCACTATCTCAGTTAGGGTTGGATTTTATATGTTTTTTGTTGGTGGTGATTAATTTTTAAAAATTTATAATAATCAAATTAATTATTCTAGGAAGGCCATAAAAATGCATGCTGGCTCCAAGGCACACAGCTTGAAACTCAGCCTATGGATTAGACAAGATGCATATAATGAACATAAAATCTGAGGCAGTGTTTAAGTATTGTATTTTATGATTTGCCTCTATTGTTTCCTTAATTTAGGTAAATTTAAGCCAAAAAAATGACATTGATTTTTACCACCATGCCAATGTAGCAGGTGTTCAGAATCACCTGATGACTTATTTTATTTAAAGATAAGTGAGGCAAATTTTTCATAAAATGACTATTAGGAATCGATAAGAAAATAATAGTGATTAAAAATACTACTCTGTCCTTGACTGTCTAACAACCTCATATCTCTGTTGTTTGGATGGTGAGTTTAATTTTTTTTCCAGGATTTTGGTGGTGGCTGATATAAGAAAGGGTCTCTAATCTTCTGGGTCAGGGAAATAAAGCTTATGAGTCAGTAATAGTCTATGACTGAGCTAGGTACAGGAAATTAATTACTGCAGGAGAGAGCAGGACAAGACAGAAATACAAACAACAGAGACTCTAGTGCCAACTGGGGTATAATATGCTAGTCATAAATTTTTCAGACCATCTTTAATTCTTCTGTAATTATTTGAGTTTTATTGCTATTCTTCAAATAGTTCTATTTTATTTTATTTTCAATAAAAAACTAAATCTGACAAAGAAAAAATGACTCAGATTAACAGACATTTTATTTAGGAATATGAATTGACACTGATATAGGTTTTCTGTCTTTTACAAGATGGAATATAAAACCAAAATAGCTATCATGAGCTATGACAACCGGTGAAGTAATCCCCAGAAACATGAGAGTATGACAGGGCTAAGTAGAGTTGCATGTTTGCATGTTTAAAGCAGTAAAATTTCTATAACATAAGGTAAATAATGCCTAATTGATGTGGAAATTAAAGGGCCTGAGATATGAAGGCAGACCTTACCAGTTTCATACAAAACACTCATTTTACTTTTTAAAAAACATATATTGATGTGATTCTAAAAGCTACATTTCCTGGGCTCTCTTGCAAACAAGGTTAATTTATGAGGTGTAAGAAGAGATTGAAGAGTGGAAACTAAAGTGATGTTCTTTACAGGAAACTGAATCAACTAATAGTTATCACCTGTGATTCAAAAGACTCAGGAGGCTGAGACAGGAGTGTCTTAAGTTGAAGGCCAGCCTGTGGGAGACGTTGATCCAAATAAATGAACAAATAAAATGGGCCAGGAATTTAGCTTGGTAGAAGCATGACCCCAGGCTCAATTTCAATGAGAGCAAACAAACAAACAAACAAAAAAACCAAACAAACATAAAGCTAATAACAACTGTTTTTTTTTTTTTTCCTTCACATCCAGAACTCAAGTCTAATGACCCAAACTCCAGCAGTCATTTTCATGCTCTGAGGAAAAGACCAAGAGAATCATAAATACGTTTTTCTTGACTGTCCACAGCTACTAAAGCCAATGATTGTCTGCTCTTGAAATCATCATCATATGTAAAACCTACATGTTTATAGGTATAATTCAATTTAATTGTGTCTATTTAAAACTGTAATATAATTTCTTGCATCTTTTCAGGCCACAATGGAATGAATGTATGAATGTAGAAATCAACAAAAGAAAGATGAAATTAATTATTTAAATTCATGAAGATTGAATAATACACTATTGAATGATGAGTGTGTTAGATCAGAAATAAGGGGAGAAATAAAGAAATTCCTGAAATTAATTGAAAATAGAGACACAACTTACCAAAATCTATGGGGTACTTTGAAGGCAGTGTTAAGAGACAAAGTTTGTAGCATTGAGTGCCCACACTAGAAGAACAGAGAGTCACCAAGTAAACAATCTAATGACACATCTCAAGGACTTAGAAAGACAGCAGCATTCTAATCCCAAAGCCAGCAGAAGGCAGAAAAGTTTTAAAATCAGAACAAAAATAAATGAAATAAAGAATAAAAACTTTAAAGAATCAACAAAACAAAAAGCTGGTTTGTTGAAAAGATTAATAAAATTGACAAACTCTGGCCAACTAACCAAAAGAAAAAGAGAATCAACTCAAATTATTAAAATCATATATCAAAAAGGGGACATCACTACAGACAGTGGGGAAATTCAAAGGATTATCAGAAACAATTTTGAAAATTTATCTTCCAATGGATTAGAAAACACTGAAGAAATAGATTTATAAGCACATATAACCTGTCTAGATTGAACCAAGAGTAGAGAGCAAGCCTAAAGCAACCAATATCAAGCAAAGAAATAAAAACAGCAATAAGATTCTGCCATCAAAGAAAAGCCTAGATCATGACATATTGCCAGCTGAATTCTACAAATCCTTTAGTTAAGAACTAATCCCAATACTTCACATTTTTTTTCTGGGAAATTGAAAGAGGTGAAATTCTCCCAAATTCCTTCTACAAGGCCAGTATCACATTAACTCCAAACAAAATAAAGATACCCCAAGGAAAGAAAACTAAAGAGCATTATCCTTGATGAACATAGATGCAAAAATCCTAAGCAAAATACTAGCAATCACATTCAAAACCATAATAAGAGAATTATACATCACGACCAAGTTAGTTTCATCCCAGAAAACCAAGGCTGGTTCAACATATGCAAATGAATATACATTATTCACCACATAATTAGAACTAAGAACCAAAACCTATGAACCAAAATCATATCTATTGATATGATCATATCAATAGATGCTGAAAAAGCATTTGACAAAATCCAACACCCATTCATGTTAAAAACACTGCAAAAAATTGCAATGGAAAAAATGTATTTCAACATCACTAAGGCAATATACAATAAACCCCAAACTAACATCATATTGAATGGGAAAAACCTTCAAGAATTACCTCTAAAATCAGGAACAAGACAAAGATGCTCCCTATTACCACTCCCTTTTAATATAGTCCTCAAGACTCTTGCCACAGCAATAAGACAAGAGAAGAAAATCAAAAGAATTCAAATAGAAAGAGAGGAATTAAAACTATTCTCTTTGCCAATGACATGATCCTTTAGCTAGAAGACCCAAGGAACTCAATTCAAAGACTACTGGAGCTGAATAAACAATTCAGCAAAGTTGCAAGATACAAAATCAATCTAGGTGAATCAGTTGCTTTTCTATATACCAAAAATCAATCCACAATGAAAGAATTAAAAACAATTCCATTCACTATAACCACAAAACCAATAAAATACCTAGTAATAAACCTAACCAAAGATGTAAAAGACCGCTATAATGAAAACTATAAGACATTAAATTAAAAAATTTAAAAAGGCCTTGGAAGATGGAAAGATCTTCTGTGCTCATGGATAGGCAGAATAAATATCATCAAAATGGCCATTCTGCCAAAAGTGATCTAGAAATTCAATGCAATTCTTATTAAAATACCAGTTATATTCTTCACAGACCTAGAAAAATCAGTCATCAATTTTATATAGAGAAAGAAAAGACCCAGAATAGCCAAAGCAATCTTCAGTAATAAGAACCATGTAGGAGGCATCACAATCGCTGACTTCAAATTACATTATAAGAGCAATAGTATTAAAAAAAATACAACATGGTATTGGCATAATAACCGGCATACCAACCAGTGAAACAGAATAGGAGATACAGAAACAAACCCACAAACTATAATGAAACCTATAATTTTGTCAATTAATCTTTGACAAAATGGCCAAACTCAAATGCTAAAGAAAAGACAGCCTTTTCAACAAATGGTGCAGGGAGAACTGGCTATCCATTTGTAGGAAGATGGAACAAAATCCTTACCTCTCACCATGCAGAGGAATCAACTAGAGATGGATCAAAGAATTTAAAATTAGACCAGAGACTGTGAAGTTATTAGAAGAGGGGATTGGCTCAACACTCTAACATATAGACACAGGCAGAAACTTTCTCATCAAGACCTCCAAAGCACAGGAAATTAAAGCAAGAATTAACAAGTGGGATGGCATCAAATTAAAAAGTTACTTTTCATCAAAGGAAACCTTCAAGAACCTAAAGAAAAAGCCTACAGAATTGGAGATCTTTACCAGCCATCACTCTGATAGTGGCTAATATTCAGAATATACAAAGAGCTTGAAAGACTCCACACTAGCAAAACAAATAAATTAGTCATGAAAGGGACAACTGAATTGAATTGACACTTCACAAAAGAAGAGATACAAATGACCAATAGATACATGAAAAGATGTTCAACATCATTAGCCATCAGGGAGATGCAAATCAAATCTACAGTGAAATTCCATCTAACCCTATTCAGAGTTGCAAGCATAAATAAATTAAATAACAACAAATGCTGGTGAGGATGTGGGGAAAGAGGAACTCTTTTACATTGATGGTGGGAGTGCAAACTAGTTCAGCCACTATGGAGATCAGTGTGGAGATTCCTTAGAAAACTGGGAATGGATTCACCACATGATCTGGTTATACCACTTCTGGGTATCTTTCCAAAAAGTTTGAAATCAGAAAACTACAGTAACATATGCATACCCATGTTCATAGCAGCACAATCATAATAGCCAAAATATGGAACCGACCTTGGTTTCCATCAATAGATAAGTGAATTATAAAATTATGAGAAATATAGACAATGGAATTCTACTCAGCAATAAAGAAGAACAAAACCATGTAATTCCCAAGAATATCTAAAGTCCTAGAGAACATTATGTTTAGTGATATCCACCAAGCACAGAAAGAGAAGGGACATATGCTTTCTCTAATATATGCCTAATATATCCTACTTGCCCAAACTAGGGAGTATTAGAAATACCAGAGGGACTCCAGATAATGGAGGGAAAACCTCAGCAGAGCTACAATAGAAGATTAGGAGAGGAAGAAGGCTGAGGTTGATTAATGGAGGAGCTAAACTCAAATATGTGTAAAAGTCTGAATGTAACATGGTCAACTTGGACACTCATTGCTGGAAGGGGTAGAAGGGGAAGTGGGAGTTGGGGAGGGCACGAACCATATTCTGAATGAATGCCATTTTCAATATCATCCATATAAAATAAATAAATACAAAAAGATCTACATGTTCACAATGTTGCAAAGCTCAGAGCTCAGAACAAAAGAGAAATCTAGAAGCCAGGGCATAGCTCAGTAGTAGAACATATGCTCAGCATGCACAGGTCTCTAAGTTCAGTATTTAACATGAAAAAAAAATAATTATAATTATTATTGCATTTCTTTCTATTTCACAGAATCATTTGAGAAGCACTGGGTTTAGTTCTTCCATAAACTTTGTAGAAGTCAGCCAGGAGTCCATCTGGACCTGGACTTTTTCAATCCTTGGAATCTTTCCAAAGGGACCTAAACCAGAATATTATAGTGATATATATATATATATATATATATATATATATATATATATATATATATCCATAGGTATAGCAGTAGAATTCACAATAGCCAAATCATAGAACCAACCTAGGTGTCCATCAACAGATGAATGGATTACAAAATCATGGGATATACACACAGTGGAATTCTACTCAGCCATAAAGAAGAACAAAATTACTGTTATTTTCCATGAAAATGGGTGGAACTGGAGAACATTATGTTGAGTGAGATTAGCCAGTCACAGAAAGTGAAAGGTCATATGTTTTTCTCGTATGTCGAAACTGGGAGAGGGACTTTAAAGAAAGGTAAAATCCCAGTGGAACAGTGAAGGTCTTGTGTGTATGGGAGAAGAGGAGAATTAGGGAAGGAAACACTCCCATTGATGTTATGTACATATGTGAAGTTACCAATACCAATCTCAATATAATATATGGGAAAGGAGAGGGAGCTGGGGGAAGCTCACCAAGTGCTGGAATTACATTTTGATGTGAGACTGCAGTGCACCAATAAAAGAATATTAAAAAAATAATAATCTATGGGGAAGTCCTTAACATAAAAATAATAATCTATGGGAGAGTCTATGATACCTTGTTATATGATATCAATAAAAACCATTAACTGAATGACCAAATGAAATGTGGCATATGTAGTATAGACTAATGCCAGTGTATTCATTCTGGAGAATTCACAGTATCTATGATTATATTAGTTAAAAATAAATCCTAAATTTCTATTCATTGTAATATGGCTTTAGTTTTAAGCATTATACTTTTTAAAAGTGCATGGTATAGTAGGGTTCTCAGAATTGTTTCCCCAGATGCAGGTTATAAGCCATTGTCTTAACTTATTTCTGTGACACCAATCCTAGACATTTATTCTAGCTTCTAATGGCTTAGCAGGGGCCATATAAGGGCAACATGAAATCAAATAATAAATAACAATGAGTTTACTTCTCTCTCATCTAAGTGTTGCCAATAACCAAATGATCTATTAAATCGATCTGACTCAAAATTTAAAATCAAAACAATGAAATACTGAAAGAGTAAATAGAAGCCAATTTCCTAATGCTACTTCTCATCAGTTGTGGATATAAAAGACATTCTTCAATTGAAATGTTTCTTCATCTTTGCCTAAACACCTCTGAAATTTAGAGAAGTTAAAACCAAGCTGTTACTTTTGATATCTTATGAATTAAGTCAACCAAAGAACATGATGCAGAAATTCCCAATCTGTTACAAAAGCACAGCTTTAGAATGGCTGTGCAGGAATACTTACCCTCACTTTCGATTTTCTTAATAATACAATATCCCTGAATCTGATTTGTTGACCCTGTCAGGCTAGGAAAACAGAGGGTAAGTTCTCCAAAAGATGTAAAAGAGCCAGGCATGGTGGCGCACACTTGTAATCCCAGTACTTGGGAGGCTGAGACAGGAGGATCACACAGGTTTTAAGCCAGCCTTAGCAACTTAGTGAGGCTCTCAGCAACTTAGGAGACACTGTTTCCAAATAAAATATAAAATAGGTCTGGGAGTGTAGCCCTAAGGTAGAAACCCACTGGATTTCATCACCAGCACCATTAATAAAATGTACAAAGTTGTCTACCAAGATCTTTGAAAAATTACTAAGAGCTCTACTACTTATAACACTTTTACTCACTAGCTCATAAATTATGTGGATTTCATAATCTCTAAACTAATAGTTGATACTTCTAATGTGTGTGTGTACACATAACTATGATTTTATAGTGGAACTTCTTATTTTTTTATAAATTTTAGTTTCCCTTTTTTGGAATATAATTTTAAATAATATAGCAATATGGTCACACAAAATATCTCCATTCCCTTCCTTTTGTTTTTGTAATTGTATTTGGATATGTGACTAATGTCTGGGTAGTGAGGTACAATCAGAGTTATTCTCTAAGCTTTTCCAAAATACTTCTTGAATTTAACTTCTCCTATTTTTCTGTTATTGTTGAGAATAAAAGGAATTCATTGAATATAGTCAATCATGAAGTTTTCTTCAATAATAAAAATGTATAGAAGATGTAGCCTCTTGACCCTAAAACTCTAATACCAGTCCTATGTAACTTACTTTCAAAGCAAATAATATGAAATGTATATTGTTAAAGCTACCATTACTTTTTCTGAACATTGTAGCCATGCCTAATTATAAGTGACATGAAAAGTATAGGCATTGTGTCCCAAAACGTTTACTTATAATTACTTATTGGTTGCATGATTATAAAATTTTAGAAATCAAGAACAAATTAATAATGATAAATTCAAATTTATTCCACAATCCATCCATAACTTTGGGAGAAAAAAATTTAAATATTTCATAGCTTTCTTATAATTAAATAAATTAACTGTGTGTGCTTATTTGGAATGTATAGAGTGAACTAAAGGTATATATGTACATACATATGTATGTATAGCATAAAGTAACTTGTAATCATTTTTGCCAGCTGTGATATTTTATGATAATATATACATCATAAGAGCCTTTGGATATCAAGTACACTGGCACATAAGTTTTATATCTTTTTGATTATTTTTGAATTCTAAGAAAGTTAAAAAAGAAAACTTTTAGCAACTAGGACATCAGTCTAAATTAATTTTTCATATGATAAAATAGCAAGAAAAATTTAAGTACCTACAGAAAATGAGAATGGTACTTGAAAATTAAGATTGCATGTGTCCAGCTCTAAAGCTACTATTGAATACAAAATTTAGTTTTCTACTTAACTTTCATGAATAGGTATAAATATTGTAATATCTTTAGTCTTATAGTTGTTGTTTTTAATAGCCATTAAGTTTTTTTGGCTATTCACTAAGTAACCAATTCACAATGTAAACTACCATCTGTGGGTTAGGCATAACAACCATATCAATCCAATAAAATGTGGCTTTTAATGTCATTCTTCTTTATTGCAACTACTTGTCACCTGCCAGTTTTTCTAGGAATATTTTTAAATTGAGGCAAATTTATCATAAAGATTAAAATAACTTATTTTTAGATTTATTAACATAGGAAGGATGTGCATGTCTGAGCCAATTACCTTCATGATGACAAAAACAAGACAATTTTATTAAATATTTTTTGAGGTAGTTTTATCTACTTGGGGTGACCATAGTAAGCTAGATAACCAGACCATTGCTAATTATTCACATATCTTTATTATTTCAACTGCATGCCTTTAAGGAATAAAATTGCAAAACAAGAATTTTGTCATTTAAAAAAATCTGTAGTGTAATTGATAGGAAAAAGAATATCTCTCAAGAAATAGGAAGCCATTGTTGATGAAAAATTAAAAATTTTGAATCAAAACAATTACATTTTCCATATGGTTGATAAAAGCGACAGAAAGAGTATAGTAAAAGAATTCAACTTAAATATTTAAGACAAAAGTAAAAATAACATTTTTAAAGTCTAATGCTTTTAGACAGTTTTGTGTCATATTATTCATGAATATGTTCTTTAGCAAATAGTCTCTCTGTAATTGTTTATTTGTCTGAGAAATAAAAGCATCATCTCTTGAACAACTGTACTTCAACTCCCTAGCAATGAACGTGTCTTGCTATGGAAATATAATATGCAATATATTACCTTAGGGAAATTCAAATTACAATATGTAACAAGTCATATAATGTTAGAAACATCAGTATGTCATAGATCTCAATGAATTAGGCTTTTATTTCTACTTTAAGGGGTTTTACATTTTGTATGGCACCAGCAGAAATTGTTGTAGTGTCTCTATAATGATATATACATAATAATGCGTGATTGGTCTGTAATATCTGTGATTTGATCTGCAGAATTAAAGATAGGACAAATAGGTTTTATGAGTAACCACTGAGTTTTATTTTATCTTGGTAAATGTCAGAGATAAATGATGTCTCAATAGCAAGTGAACATATTTAGATAGTGCTACCTGTTTATAAGTGAGATGTTTGTCATTGAACAGTTCAGGTCTGACAATAGACTGGGACAGTTTATTGAGGTGCATTAACCCTGAATCCTAGAAAACTTGAAAGTTCAAGGTGTAACTTAGCTGTTACATTATAATTAGGGGACATTTACAGCTATTTATCTGTGTAATGAATGTTCTCTTATCACTGTGAAACTTAAGCAAGAAATCAAACCCTGAAATATCACTCTTGAAACATGTCCTTCATCTTACACTTCTCCAGCATACAGAGAAAAGAAGCACATCTCTACCTTAGCAAAGGAAATATTGAAGTATCTCAATCTACCTCACAATAACTTTCTTGATTTGAAGTAAATTACATATGTTTGATAGCCTTGAAGAGTTTGTAACAGTCTTAGATTGTGTTAATTAAAATTATATTTTTGAGAATTATACATGGCATGTGTTCTATTTGTATATGTCAATGAAGATATGATAAAATATTCTTAATTTAAATAATGAAGCCTAACTGCTATTTATTGTACTTCTCTCTTTTTCATTTATGCATTTTCTAACATTCATTATTATTTCAAATAGTTGAAGATTTTAAGTCATGTAAGAATCACCACATTGTCATTTTCCATGACAAGCTGCTCGCCTAGCACCTGGCTATGTCTCCTAGGGAGCTAATATTTTCTTCTTTTCAAGGATATTTATGTAACTCACATAGGATCATTATGCCAAATCACTCCTCTTTTATATAGCATACAGGGACAGGTGAAATGTGTCTAAGCCTCCTTTTTTAATGACTTAATTTTTATACAGCCATCTCTATTTGATTTAGTTACATGTATTTATAGAACAATATTCCAAGGGCAATATTTTGTCAAAGTCCAAGTACCCTTGGGAAAGAAGGATGCATGAATTCTTAGCTTAAAGGTTTGTAACATCTTTAATTTATGAAAACATCTTAGGTAAAATCGAAAAGCTCCATGCCCCCAAAGAATCACTATTCTTTCCATCATGGAGTGTTATTTTAATAATAACTAATTAAGTTAATAGTACTCATTATGTTATTGAACCATGAAATTATAAATCTGTTTCCTCCCTTCAGCTTCTTTGACCAGAATGGCTGAGCAGCCTGACAGTTTACAAATCCTATCAGCCATATTTGGAATGTATTGTATCTTAATTGAATTGATTCAATAAATAAAATATAATTCTCATCAATGACAGATTTGTGTCAGCACTTCTAATTTCTTTCAGTATGCTGAAACAATTGATATTTTTGACAGGATGTAATGTAGTATGGAGAATTGGTATTGGTGCTAAGAATCCGTAGTTCTGAGGAAACTATTTTGCTTTTGAAGTATTTTGAAGTTCTATCTTACTTCAGTATTTTTGCTGACATATAATTACAGTGTGTAAAATGCCCCATCACCCCATTATCCCTCTCTCCACTTTCACACTAAAGACTTTATCCAAGTCAGGGTGTGGTGGTGCAAGCTTGTAATCCCCGCACTTGGGAGGCGGAGACAGGAGGATCTCGCTGGCTTAAGAGACCCTGTCTCCAAATAAAAATATAAAAATAGGGCTGGGACTATAGTCCAGAGGTAGAAGGACTTCAAGGAACCCCAGTACTACAAAAAAAAAAGGACTTTATACAGTAATATAATTTGTTCTACCAATATGGTGATGACTCCTTAAAACCACTTCCAGATTTCCACTAGCACTCAATGTATCTCTCAAAGAACCTCTCATTTTCACACACATTTTGTTTTTCCTCTTGGCTTTCTAAGTTAAATTTCCCAAACTTGAAACCTTTATGTAGTCTTTGATTATTGTCCTTTTCATGTATTCTTCTTGCATCACCGCATCCATAATATGGCACACATACACCCTAAAGGCACTTGAAAATTCTCTTGATTCTCCCTTCATTTTCACTGCACTTTCTTTTCTTTCTTTCTTTTTTTTTTAACCTGGCCAAATGCCCACCTTTTCTGCTCAAGGTGCTACATCTTCTCTCTGTGATGTGATGATACTAGAAGAATTCTTTTTTTGGATGCAAAGCTTCAATCATGTTACCACATATGTAGGGAATTAGTGGTGGCAGACAAGTTCATAATGGTGCATGGCAGAAACTTACCATACTTTACATTTTGTACCAATCCATTGTTCTGAGCACTTCTGTTATAGTCACCAAGCAAATTATGATTTGGATGTTGAGACTTAAGACATCACAGATACTTGTTGCTTGCATACTATCACCCATTCTTCCTTCTAAGGAGCCATTTGAAGAACCCTGCTCTAGTTTATTATAGGCGTCCACATTTAGATCCCTTCGTCTGAGCACATGCAAATATACTTGCTATGATAAAATATATAGATGATTTTCATACTTTAATGTCTTGGTTAATGTCATTTCTTCTCAAAATTTCCCCATTACAATTTCCTAAAGGCATAAAATGAGGAAAGGCTCACCCAGAGGACATGGTGGTACATCTTTTCTTGTCCAACTACAGTCTTCATGGCAAATAGTTTACACTGATGTTTCATTTCATTTTATAGAAAGCACAGAAAGTCTTCATTTTATTTTGTATAATGAATGTTGTTTCAATTAAAAAACTATTTCAAATTACTTATGGGATTAGAATGGAGCAATAAATATACAAGATCCATGCAAAACAAGACATTACATGTTATGTGACTTTGGCATGAAATTCTTCTTTAGAAACAACAGCTTACAAAGAGGCTTGATGAAGGAAATAGTTCAAATAATATTATCATTCATCCTAACATGTACAGGGAAGAGGGAGAGGGGTGGGAATTGGAAGGAATTACACCAAATGCTGTGTGCATATATGCTTACATAGAATCTCACTATGACAGATAATTATAAGGCACCGATAAAATATATTAAGAAATAAAAAATAGTGATTTTAGAGAATTAATATATATATTAAATAAGTAAAAGCTATAAAGAAAACTATATGTTCAATTATCTTAAAATCCAGAGAAGGCAGATATTTTCTTTCAGTATCTTAGGAAAAGCACATTATTATAATTTCTAAACAATGATGTAATCTTCCATTTTTGCCACTCTATCACCTTTTAAATGTGGGCTAAATATATAAAATTCTTATTTTAATTGTTGATCTGGCAATTCTGTAGAGAATACAATTTTTTTGAGGGAGGACAAAAAAGTGTGAAAGAAATATACACAATGGAATTCTACTCAGCAATTAAGAACAAACTATGTCATTAGCAAGAAGATGGAAAGGCCTGAAGAACATTATATTAAGTGAGATCAGCCAAGCACAGAAAGAGAAGGGACATATACTTTCTCTAATATGCTCAAACTAGGGAGTATTAGAGATACAAAAGGGACTCCAGATAATGGAGGGGAAACCTCAGCAAAGCTAGAAAGGAAGGGTAGGAGAGGTAGAAGACTGAGGTTGATTCATGGAAGAGCTATATTTGAATATGTATTAAGTATGAATGTAGCATGGTTAACCAGGACACTCATTGTTGGGAGGGAGAAGGGGAAGCGGGGTGGGGGAGGGCAACAAGCACTCTGTGAATGCATGCCTTTTTTTCTTTTTCGTGGTATTGGGGTTCCTGTAAACCTTTCTACCTCTGGGCTAAACTCCCAGGCAATCAATATATCTATCTATCTATCTATCTATCTATCTATCATCTCTATCCATCCATCATCTATCTATCTATCTATCTATCTATCTATTTATCTATCTATCTATCTAATGTTTATACGTGTATATAAACATATATAAATATATATTTATTTATATTATATATATATATAAAATAAACCAGTATACTAGAGTAAAGTGACCATGGGAGAGTACAGGGGAGCAAAAGGAGATATACAGGAGAATAAAATTAATTAAATTATGCTTTGTGCATTAGGACTAGATTACAGTGAATTCAACTATTATGTAAATATAGTATCACAATAAAATTTTTCAAAAAAATGGATCAAAGCCAAAAACTATAAAAAGGTAAAAGAGCAAAATTGTGACTAAAAACTTTTTGTTATTTGAAATGGTTCTACAACTGAAATAACATTTTGGATGTGCTATTTTAAGAATTAATAGACTTTCATGATTAGCACAGTCTTAGATTTACAGAATATTTGATCATGTAATACAAAGACTCCGACATACCCACCATCTCCACCCTCCACTCTTACACATAGATTGCTCTGATAGTAACATCTTGATTTGTATAATCTACTCATTATGATTAATGAAGCAATATAGATAAATTCTGCTTGTTGCTATAAATCATGTTATGTGTTAAATTTTACCTTTTGTGTCATACATTTCTAGGATTTTGACAAATGAATACATACTGACATCTATCCACCACTGGGATTTCATAGTGTAGTTTTATTGCCCTAAAAAATTAAAAATAACCGGGCGTGGTGGCTCATGCCTGTAATCCCCGCTCTTGGAAGAAGACAGGGGGATAGCGCAGGTTCAAAGCCAGTCTCTCTGGCTTAAGAGACCCTGTTTCCAAATAAAAATATAAAAATAGGTCTGGGAGTGTAGCCCAGAGGTACAAGGGTTTCCAGGAACCCCAGTACCACAAAAAAAAAACAAAAATTAAAAATACCCTGTGATCTTATTTGTGCCTCCTCACCTCCCTTAAAATCCTTGGCAATAACTGATCCTTTTACTGTCTGCATAGTGTTAGCCTTTTAAAAATGTCATATAGTTGAAATAAACCCACAGGAAACCTTTTCAGACTGGCTTTCTTCACTAAGCAATATGCACTCAAATTTCCTCCATGTCATTTTTTGGATGGGAAGCTCATTTCTTATGAATACTGAATAAAGTCCATCATATCAATGTGCCACAGTTTGTTTATCCATTCACCTTTTGAAGGGCATCTTGGTTACTTCCAGGCTTAACAATTATGAATAAAGCTGTTATAAATATTCATAGGAAAGATTTCTGGTTAGAGATATGTTCTCAACTCAGTTGGGTAAATACCAAGGAGCACAACTGCTGAATTGCATCATATAGCAAGAATATGGTCCTTTTTTAATAATGACATATTAAGTATAGTGTGCCATTTTGCATTCCAACTAGAAATTAATGAGATTTATCCCTTTAACATTTAAATCTATGATACAGCTGGATATTAACTTTTGGGCCTTTGTTTTTAAATCTGTGCTATAGGTAGACATAAACACATAGATGATGCTCTTAGGAGGGATTACAACATTTGGGGATGAGGTTTATTGAGAGGTGTCTAGGTCATTTGCACATGCCCACAAAGAAAACTGTGGGATTTTGCTTCTTTCTTATTCCATTGTGTTTCCTAGTTATTGAAATAAGCCATTTTCTTCGTCAAACCCTCCAGCATATGCACCAGATGTCAAGGGCAATAGATTCACCCAATCGTAGACTCAACTCTCAATAACTGTGAGCCAAAGTAAGGTCTTCTTTTTATAAGTTATTATTTTTAGATATTTTGGTATACGGCTAGAAAGCCGATGAAGGCAATCTGTCTCTATATATGTAAAGTTGGTATGTTGTAAACAATATGGAGTTGGGTATTTTCAATTTTTTTTATTTGAAACAAGGTCTCAATACATTTCAGAGGGCCTAAGTAGCTGAGGCTAGCTACAAACCTGCGCACCTCCTGGCTCAGCCTCCTAAGTACTTGAATTACAACTGTGCTCCACCATGCCTGGCATGTATTTATTATTTTCTATCCACTGATGATCTCGGTCTTTTATTTATTTATTTGAATGGGTGATATTTAACTAAGTTTTATTTCTTTTTAGTACTGGCAATTGAATCAGGAACACAGTGCCAGTGAGCAATATCTCTATCCCCAATTTTTATTTTAATTAATTAATTTATTTATTTTTGTGGTACTAGAGATTGAACCCAGAGACATTCTACCTTTGATCTACACCCTCAATCCTATTTTATTTTATTTTGCTTTATTTTATTTGTGGTACTTGGGATGGGACCTAGGGGCATTGTACCTCCAAGCTACTACCCCAGACCTATATTTTTATTTTATAATTTGAAACAGGGTCTCTCTGAGTTGCGAAGGGCCTCACTATGTAGTTGAGGCTGTCCTCAAACTGCGATCCTCCTGTCTCAGCCTCTCAAATGCTGGGATTACAAGTATACGCCACCATGCCCAGCTTATTATTTATTCATTTATTTATTTATTTATTTATTTATTTTTGAAACAGGTTCTCCTTGAGTTGCAGAGGGCCTCAAGAAATTGCTGAGGCTGGCTGAAAAACTGCAGTCCTCCTGTCTCAGCCTCCCAAGTACTGGGATTACAAGGGTACATTACAACACCCAATATTCAGTCTTTTAACTATCACAGTTAACTGTTCACTTTGAAGAGCATCATTGATATATTAAAAAAGGCATCTATAATATTTCTAAGTATACTCTACTTGTTGCTTTTGTTAAGTTTTTTCTTTCCTTTGGTATTTTTCCCTTTTGTGCTTTCTCCAGTTTTAAGCATTTTTATATTATTAGCATTTGTAATATAGTTGTACAATCGATGCAAGTCCACTTTTAAATATCACTATACCATTTCACAGCTAATATAGCTAACTTAGAGTATTCCCAATTTTTTCCTTTTCATCCATTCTAACATTTGCTGCCATTAGTTTAGATTATTTCTTTGCTAAAGTCTCTCAAAACATTTTTATTATTATACTTGGAGCAAACAGTTATACATTAGATCAGATGGGAATAGAATAATAACAAGTTTTATTTTCATGTATTCCTTCTATAATTCTTTTTTCTTTTTACATTTGGAACCACATTTCTCATTTGTAAGAATTGCCTTTTCTTCAAATAACTTCTCTTAATATTTCTTGCAAGGAAATTCTACTGGTAACAAATTATCTGTTTGTTTGTCTTAAAAAAGCTATATTTCTCCTTCACTGTGTATATATGGTACTGGTGAGGGAACTTAGGGGGTTTTTACCACTGAGTTACACTCCCAGCCTTTTTTATTATATATTTTGAAAAACAGTTTCAGTGAATTGCACTCACTGGCTTTGAACCTGTGAACCTCATTACTCAGCTTTTCTCCTTCACTTTTGTTTCTTTTGAAACCAGAAGCATTCTATCTTTGAGCTATACTATACTATCAGCCTTTTATATTTTTAATTTTTTTTTTTTTTTTGGTGGTACTGAGGATAGAACCCTTCTACTTGCAGGCTACACTCCCAGAACTATATATTTTTTTAATTTTTTATTTAGAAACAGGGTCTGTTAATCCAGCGAGGCTGAATTCGAACCTGCAAGATCTTCCTGTCTCAGCCTCCCAAGCGCAGGGATTACAAGCATGTGCCACCAAGCCGGCTTATATTTTTAATTTTAAAAGAGGGTTTCACAAGCCAGGCGTGGTGGCGCATGCTTGTAATCCCCGCGCTTGGGAGGCTGAGACAAGAGGATCACGCTGGTTCGGAGCCAGCCTCACTGGCTTAAGGACCCTGTTTCCAAATAAAAAAAATAAATATAAAATAGATCTGAGAGTGTAGCCCAGAGGTAGAAGGGCTTCCAGGAACTCTAGTACCATCAAGAAAAAAAAAAAAAAAAAAAAAAAAAAGGAGGGTTTCACTAAGTTGTTGATGTTCTCCCTAAGTTCAAATTCCTAGTTTTTTTTTAAACATGTTGTAAATATTTTGTTTCATGCTCTCCTTATTTATATAGTTTTTGACAAGAAAACTGATTTAATTTTTATCATTGCTTATTTAGACTTAAGATATATTATTTTTTCACTTCTTTAGAGATTTTTTTGCCTTTAGTTTTATAAAATTTGAATATGATATACCTAAGTATAGATTTTCAGTATGATGTTCCTAAGTGCATATATATCCTGATTGTTGCTTTGTAAAATTTCCTGATTCATAGTTTTGTTTCTGTCATTCATTTTGAAAAATTCTCAGACGTTATTACTTTAGCCATTTGGATTCATTCTTTCTTTGCTTTCTGATATCACATTATGCATACTTTAAAATTATATATTTTGTGTGGTGCTAGGGATTGAACCTAGGGGCATTCTACTTCTGAGCTACAACCTAACCATACTTTTTATTCTTTATTTTGAGAAAGGGTCTCACTAAGTTGTGAAGGGCCTTCACTAAGGAGCTAAGGCTGGCCATGAACCTGTGATTCTCCTGTCTCCGCCTCTCAAGTACTAGGATTATAATCATGCGTCACCAAGCCACACTTACTTTAAATATTTTAAGTCAACCCATGGTTCTTGAATATTCTGTTCATCTTTTCTTTTTTCTCCTGCTATTCAGTTTAGAAATTCTTGTTATATAACTGAATTCTGGTACCTGCCCTAATTTGCATAAACAAATAATTGGAATAAACCTTTGGGAAGAAGGAAAAATAAATGTAATGATTTGCTAACAAATTGGAGAAACCAGTGAAGTCAAGTATTCAGGAACAGGCCCCAGATTCTCTTCAAAGAAAGGAATCAAGTCTCTTTTTAAGAATTAGCTTTTCAGGGTCACATGGGCCTGTCAGGAGGGACGTAATTTATGTCTAAGTTATCCTTGAGTTGCTTTTCTCAGACTCATAGGTAGCAGGTGCAGGTCTTTACTCCTTTTTTCAGTAATTGGTAAGAGCATGTTATTCATTAACAGGGAGAAAAAAAGAATAAGAGGAAAAAAATAGCTTTGAAAGAGGCCATCTGTTAGTTGCCAGGGTTAGACTCCAGCACTCCTTACAGTTGTATCTAACATTTTAAAAAGATTTTCTTAATTCCTATATTTTTTATTTGGAAATAGGGTCTCTTAAGCCAGCAAGGCTGGCTTCGAGCCAGTGCAATCATCCTGTTTCTGCCTCCCAAGCACAGGGATTACAAGCGTGCACCACCACCCCTGGCTATACCTTTCTTTCGAGAGTTCATATTTAACATCAAATAAGTTGTATTTACTGTTTGCTGTAGCTAAAGATAACAGAAGTTGAAATTTCCTCTAGTATTTTTGCTTTTGTCTCCCATGTTATTGGCGGGTTTCCCTAAAAACTCCTTCTTAAAGAGTTCTAGCTTTGCAGTTCTTTAAAAAATTATACCCTATAGGATTCCTATTGTGAAAGTAAAGTTGACAGAGAGACAGAGAGACAGAGACAGAGAGAATGATACTATATGATGCTATATTTAGGTCTCAGTCTTTGTAGTGGTCTAATGTTTATGGGCTATGTACCTCAGATGTTTCTCAGCTTTACCTCTACCTATAAAAGAACAAGAAAGCTACAGAATGCTGGAGTTGAGTAATGTTGCTTCCTCAAGCTACCTAAGGTGTTTGTAAAGTCTTGTTTCTTACTAGGTAGTTCTCTGATTTAGAAAAATCATTAGGTATATTTCAAAATTGTTTCCTCAATCCTCACTCTGACCAAACTTGAAGAAACATATCTTCAGTATTTACCATGAGATCTTGGAAAGGTACCTGGTAGTAAAACTTCTGAAAGTAAAGGGACCTCCCTTAGTTTGAAGATTTATTTTAGTATTGAGGATGGAACCCAGCGGCATTCTGCCTCCTATCTACACCCTCAGCCGTATTTTTTTATTATTTATTTTGAAACAGGGTCTCACTGAGTTGAAAAGGGCCTTACTAATTAGGTAAGGCTATCTGAGAACCATGATCCTCCTGTCTCACCCTCCTGAATGCTGGAATTACAAGCATGTGCCACCATGCCTAGCTAGGTTAAAGATTTTAACTCACTTCCTTAGAGATTTTAACTGGGGAACTAGCCCACACAACCTTCAGTAACACATTTAAGTATTCTATCAGAAGGCAATAAAACAAGAGAAGGAAAGCCAAAGATTTCAAATAGGAAGAGAGGAATTAAAACTATCCTTGTTTGTAGATGGCATGATCCTTTATCTAGAAAACCCAAAGAACTCAGCAAAAACACTTCTGAAGCTTATTAACCAGTTCAGCAAAATTGCAGGATACAAAATCAACCTAAAGAAATCAGTGGCTTTTCTTTATGCCAACAATGAATCCACAAGGAAAGAAATAAAGGCGGGCGTGGTGGTGTATGCTTGTAATCCCCTTGCTTGGGAGGCGAAGACAGGAGTATTGCGCAGGTTCAAAACCAGCCTCACTGGCTTAAGAGACTCTGTTTCCAAATAAAATATAAAAAATAGTTCTGGGACATATGTAAAATTATGAATAAGACATGGTTAACCTAGACAACCATTGGTGGGAGGGGGGAAGGGAAAACGGGGTTGGTAGGGAGAGGGCACCAAATATAGTTTAAATGTATACTATTTATGTTCAATAAAAAAATTGTTAAAAAATAGTTCTGGGAGTGTAGCCCAGAGATAGAAGGGTTCCATCCCCAGTGCCACCACAAAAAAAAAAAAAAAAAAAAAAAAAAATAGAAAGAAAGAAAGAAGAAATAAATAATAAAGAAAGAAAGCAATTCCATTCATTATAATCTCAAAACCAAAATAAAATACCTAGGAATAAACCTAACCAAGGATGTAAAAGCCCTCTACAAAAAAAAAAAAAAAACAAACTATAAAACATTAAAGGAAGAAATTGAAGAAGACCTTGGAAGATGGGAAGGTCTCCTGTACTCATGGATAGGCAGAATCAATATCAACATGGCTATTCTGCCAAATGTTATTTATAGATTCAATCTAATTCCCATTAAAATACCAAAGGCATTCTTTGTAGACCTAGAAAAAATCAATTATGAATTTTATATGGAGAAAGAAAAGACCCAGAATAGCCAAAGCAATCCTCAGCAATAAGAACCATACAGGAGGCATCATAATCCTTGACTTCAAATTATACTATAGATCAATAGTAGTAAAAACATCATGGTATTGGTACAACAACAGGCATACAGACTAATGGAATAGAATACAATATACCAAAACAAACCTACACAACTATAGTCAATTGATTTTTGACAAAGGGGCCAAACTCATGCTGGAGAAAAGACGGCCTTTTCAACAAATGTTGCTGAGAGAACCAGCTATCCATTTATAGAAGAATGGAACTAAATCTTAACCTCTCACTTTGCATAAGAATCAACTTGAGATGGATCAAAGACACAGAAATTAGATCCGAGACTATGAAATTCTTAGAGTAGGACATGGACAAGGCAGCAACTTTCTCAACAAGACCTCCAAAGCACAGGAAATTAAATCAAGAATAAACAAGTGGGATGGCATCAAACTAAAAAGTTTCTGCTCATCAAAGGAAACCACCAAGAACCTAAAGAGAAAGCCTACAGAATGGAAGAAGATTTTTACCAGCCATCACTCTGATAGAGGGCTAATATCCAGAATATACAAAGAGCTCAAAAGACTCCACACTAACAAAACAAACAACACAATCAAGAAATGCGCAACTGAATTGAATTGACACTTCACAAAATAAGAGATACAAATAACCAATAGATACATGAAAAGATGTTCAACATCATTAGCCATCAGGGAGATGCAAATCAAAACTATGCTGAGATTCCATCTAACCCCAATCAGAGTGGCAAGCATAACAAAGTCAACAATAAATGCTGGTGGTATGTGGGGAAAGAGGAACTCTTTTACACTGTTGGTGGGAGTGCAAAGTAGTTCAGCCACTATGGAGATCAGTGTGGAGATTCCTTAGAAAACTAGGAATGGACCCACCATATGATCTGGCTATACTAGACCTGGGTATCTTTCCAAAGTGGTTGAAATTTGAGAACATATGCATACCCATCTTCATAGCAGCACAATCATAATAGCCAAAATATGGAACCAACCTAGGTCTCCATTAACAGATAAATGAATTGCAAAATTATGGGAAATATATACAATGGAATTCTACTCAGCAACAAAGAACAAAACTATGTCATTCACAAGAAGATGGAAAGACCTGGAGAACATTATGTTAAGTGAGATCAGCCAAGCACAGAAAGAGAAGAAACATATGTTTTCTCTAATATCCCAAACTAGAGAATTTCACGAATACCATAGGGACTCCAGATAATGGAGGGGAAACCTCAGCAAAGCTAGAATGAAAGGTTAGGATAGGAAGAAGACTGAGGTTGATTAATGGAAGAGCTATATTTGAATATTTGTAAAAGTATGAATGTAGCATGGTCAATTTGGACACTCACTGTCGGGAGGGAGAAAAGAGGAAGTAGGGGTTGGAGAGGGCACCAAGCACAGTCTGAATGTATGCCATTTTCAATATGATCCACATAAATAAATATATATGTATATATAATGAAAATAAACAATTAATAAATTAATTGGTGTAGGCAATACATGAAACATAAATATATATAATTTTCATAGTATATATATCATATAGCATATACACTTTTCATATTATATATTTATATCATATGGCATATATACTTTTCATATTATATATTTGTTTGTATATATTTCAGTTACCCTCATGAATTAGCTAAAGCAGCTAATTTAGTTATTTATTTATTCAGTATTTATATCTATAGTCAACCACCCAATCAAGTAGGGAGGCAAACAGAAACCTATTGTGTGATTATCATGGAGAAACTTCTCCCAGGATAAAGGCTATAAAATAAGGAATAAATGATTTAAATATAGGCCATGTGTTTTTCCCACAGATTAGATTAGATTTGGGAGAAGATACTGTGGTGATTCTATGAGACAGGTATATTCCAGGTACCATAGAAAATCATACCATCACATGATTTAATTTCAAGTGATGAGAAACATCATTTTTAGAATCTGATATGAGCTTGAAGATGCATGAGTCTAATTAAAAGACACAGAAAGACAGAAATAAGTCCTGGCCATGATGGAGAAGGCCAGGGAATCCAGGCAAAATTAGCAGAAAAGATGCAAATAAATGTGTAGTATGATCTTTATTCCTATAGCGTATACCAACTTGAACTATTTCATACATGTAAGAAAAGCAAATCTGCAATCCATGTAAAAAGAAAAACTAACCTTTTCAGGAATTCATGTAAATGGGACGATATTTTCATACAAAATTCCCTTCATTATAATTAATTGTGTGTATCCTACTACCAATAATTTACATCACAGTAGGGCTCCAAAAAAGCAATTATGTTCTCATTCATTAACAAGAGATTATCAACAATCTGAGAAACTCAAGGCCTTACATTTTATTCGTAGCATGCAGGATACTTTCTGAGGAAAAATAAAATGGCAGCCAACAAATCAGAAACATTGTACTTCTCAGAAAATAGCATCATCCTTTTTAACTTCAGGTTTGCTCTCAGAAGTGTATATTCCCACAACATTGTGGAGTTTTACAATGCAAATCAAAAACAACTCTACAAGGCCCTTCCCGTGTAAATGTCTTCAGATGCATAATCAAGCACAGAAAATCAAAAGTATGCCGGGTTTGTTACAGAGCAGGGAAGAAGTGTTTGCTTAGATAGATTCTGGGCACCATCTGGGAGACAAGTGCCTGGTTTTGCAACAGATTGCATAATTTTCCTGTAGAATCTGGAGAAAAGCCCTAACTGCTTTAATAGAGAGTTGATTTTACATGCCTTTAATCTTCATTTCAGTTTGTCTTAAAGGCAATCCATATGGTTGAATGGCAGAAGTAGTCATTAGCTTAACACAGTGTTCAGGCTTCCATCTTTCTGTGGGAGACATGCAATATTTCACCTGGTAGAGAGTTAGTTTTCATTGCACATGGCAATTAATCTTTTTACTAGCCAAGCATCTATTGCATATATATGCCATTTGATTGATTAGATTAGAAATTTAATGTTACAGTTCATACATTAGTAATATTTCAATATAACACGTACCAAGGACTCTACTATCAATAATACGAGTGTATCAGGAGCAGCATAAATTAGCACCTGGAGCAGAAAGGATGACCTTGGCAGGAAGGGAATATTTCATCTCCAATGGAGAAATCTGGGTACAAAGTTCACCTTATTAGGAGCTCTATGTGCAACCTGTGTCTGAAAGGTACATGGATTCTAAGCAGGCAACAGGCAAAATATAAAAGCAGATGACAAGACACAATTCCCAACTGGAAGAGACAGACTACTATATCATGTACCTATCTCTATACACATTTCTTGGCAAATGTAGAAAGTAAAGCACTTTGGCATCAAATATTAAAAGAAACAACTGAAAATCTCAACAGATTAGCAAGATTGGATATGCAAAAAGAAAGAATTGCTCATAATTATATGAACAATTGCAGTAGTCTCTGAAGAAAAGTATAACAGGTTTTTTTTTTTTCATTGAGCTAAATCTTTTTGAGGCCTGAGGTTTGCACAACCACTTAAAAAAAGTAAACTATGTTTCTGTTTATACTGAGATATCTAAAGGGGGAATCGTTGAGAAATACATGTCTACACTTATTTAACATACATCAAACCATATGTTGGCCTTAGAGCTTCGAATATGTTACCAAATATGATATACCAGGCTAAGGTGTTATTGGCTCTCATACACTGGAAGTAGAGATTAAAGTATTTAAGTGTATTTCTAACTTCATAAAATGGCAAGCTGATGTGATAGAATTAAAAGAAAATCATTTTACAATCCGGACTTCATCTTACTCCTTTTTAAAATTTTACCTTTATTTTCTTCAAAGGGAAGAAATACCTCAAAGAAGACAAATACCATTCTCTCCCCAAATGACATATTCAGGTTGCCCCAAGAGGCAGATTAATGTTCACATGAGGTAGTTAAATTAAATGGCATACATACATGGCATAAATTAATAGCCATAAAAGAGATAAAAGAAATCAGAAAATAAACTTACGAATGAGAAATAAAAAAAAAAACTCAACCCTAACAAAAAACAAAACTATAGCATTCAAGGGAAAATAGATGGAACTAAAGGATATTATGCTAAGTGAGATCAAGCAATCTCAGAACATCAAGGATTATATGTTTTCTCTCATATGTGGAAACTAAAAATAAAGTAGGAAATATAATTGAGTTCAACTAAACAAGAGAGATCAGTAGAATAGTGAAACCGGATGGGGACAGGAAGGAGGGAAGGGGAAAAAGGAGGACCGAAGAAGAGAACACTTCAAATAATGCTGTAGCAACATGTGAAGGTATTGCTACCAAGCTTACTAACACGTATGGGGAGGGAGAAGGGAAGAGCAGGATGGGAAAGGGAGGGAAATACATCAAGTGTTGTGGGTGTGGATGTTTGTGTAGCTTTGAATGTCACCATGAAATGCAATTGCAATGCACTAACAAAAACTTAAAATAAAGAAACATAGGCAACTGTGGATAGATTAAAAAAAAACATTAAATGTTTTGTTTGCAAATACTGAAAAAGAAAGAAAAGCATGAGTGGAGATCATTACAAGTATATTTTGTTGTTTTTGTTTTTAGTTTGTCTGTTTTTGTTAAGTAGCCTTTGTAACATGAAAATATATTACAGATTGTAATAATGGCCCTAATTCTTCTGAACTTCATAGATCTTTCCCCTTGGTCATCTAAATTTTTAGTCCCATTCTTCTGTGACTCTGAGAGAGCCATGTTGTTTAATCCAGGCCAAATAAGTCATAGCAAGCATCATATGAAAGTCAAGAAAGGTTATTAAGCTTGCTCCTTTCCTATCATCATTGAAAGAAAATGTCCAGGCTAAGCTGGTGGTCCAAGGGAATGAAAGACACGTGGATCAAAATTAAGTGACTCCTCTCAGTCTCCATGCTAATTAGCTAACAGCCAAACCCCAAATACTGAGTAAGCTAACTGGAAACAGGAAAGCTGCCTAGATGAACATTAATGATAAATGAGCAATAAATGCCTATTATGCAACTAAAGCTTAGGAATGTTTATTACACATTATTCTGCCAATAGATATATTATACAGAGTAAATTATGAAGGCTGAGATTTGTTAGTAATAACTCACAACATGATTGTCTCCGTTATTTGCTGTGTTTCTGTCTCTCCTTGTTTATCTTCAAGAACTTCTGCTTTGCAAGGTTACATACTGTGGTATTTAACATGGAAATTACCCATAGCTTTACATTATTATTATGAATTGTGGCATTCATGTTTAGCCTGATCTATCACTGCGAACAGAATTATGGTGCTTCCGTTTGGCTTAAGCTAACAAGGACCCACATCTAAAAGTAAAAATGCACAAAATGACTTGACTGGAAAATGTAAAGTATTGCTAGGAAGGAATAAATTGGGAATGGATGCAAAAGAGGAAGAAAAAATAGGGAATGGGTACAAAGGCAAAAATAAATACCAGTCAAAGGCTAAGTCCAACAAGGAGTTGAATGAATAAACTCACAAATGGGTGAATTAGTCATAAATATTTTAAAGCTTAAGTAATATTAGTTTAGCCTTTTAAGCCCAAGTACAGTATTATCTGATGCATATTGGCAATAACTAATAGATAAGTGGGCTAAATAAGGTTTTTCTCTGATGTATTAAACAGATATAATATGCAATGTTATTATATAATTTACTCAATATTATATTTAAGTTTATTATGTTGTTGAATAGTAGACATTATTGCTTAAAGTCTAGAAAGTGTGAGCTTCCCTGCCTGAATGGTGATGTGCATTAATTTGGGTATTTAATGTAGAAGTCAGTCTTTTGAGAAAAGATTTTGCAGTCTATTTAAAGTTGTTTAAATTTGAATCTCAACTTATTCTTTGTGTCTATAATGTGGAACTGCTTAATAACCTGTAGCATAAAGCAAAGATTTGGGGACAGATTGCTTTCCAAAGTACATACCATAAACTACCCAATAGTTATAAATACAGTTCAAATGGATAAATGTAAAAGAACGATGGATGCAATTTAAGGAGCATGTATCACTCAAATTATCAGCCTAATGACTGATAAACCTTCAATAAGTGTCAAGCTAAAATAGGAAAATCAAATTGGTAATGGTCAAACCTTATTAATCAATTCAGTGCCTAATTATTAAATAGTTTGCCAGCACTGTTAATAGTCAGACAAAGGGATTTATCAAAATATAATAATAGGCTGCTATAATTAAATGGATTTCTGCTCCATGATAAATCACTATCTAAGATTAAGTGCACAGGAGTGAGAGGAACTAAGCCTTGTGCTGATTTGAAAGTTGAATTCACATTATTTAAGAACTCTAGGGGAGGGGTTGCTGCTTACACTGTGAGAATGAAGACAGGAAAGAGCATCCTTAACATTTGAGATGCTGTCTTCCTCTTGTCACAGAGAACACCTTGCTCAAGCTATTTGGAATATGGGAGCCAAGAAATCTCTGGAGATTAAATTAAAATGTAGCTATGTGGCCTGATTACCAAAAGCTCAAAATACGTGAAGTTAAACTGATAGAAACTATTAGCAGAGACCAGCTAGTACCCAAGACTTGGAGTTAGAATCATGAGCATGACCGTAAAGCTAAGTAAAATGGGAGCTGCTCCCATCAAAGGATGGGACAGTAAATCCAGCCCACATCATCAACAAAATGCCAAGTGAATGCTTCATGTTTCTTTTAGACAAAAGGCACATGGGACTTGGAGGAGCTTGATGTTGCCAGTAACCTTGAAAATTCCTATAATGACCAGGCTGTGGTGGTACAAACCTATAATTCCAGTACTTGAAAGACTGAGATAGGAAGATAGCAAATTCAAATCCAGCCTCAGCAACTTAGTGAGACTCTCAGCAACTTAGCAAGACCCTGTTTATAAATAAAAAGTAAAATAGAGCTGGGGGTATAGCCCAGTGGTAGAATGCCCCTGGATTCAATCTCCAGCAACACACACACACACACACACACACACACACACACACACACACATGAAAGAACAAAGGAAACAAAAAAGAAACACCATATCTATGATAGGGCAATGATAAGTGTGTTAGTTTATATTTATTGTCCATTATTCATACTATATGACAGGTTGCATGGCTCTCCCGATTATTGTTCATGTGTGAGCTTGTTTAGTTTTGCAACCAGTTTACAGATTCTAAAATATTATTATCTTATTTCACAGGTGAAATGTTTTTTGGCACAGAGATTCAGTCACATGTCCAAGGTCAAATTTACAGCTAATAAATAAAGCAGCTGAGATTAACTTCCAGGTCATTTAGCATCGGAGTCCACACTCTTAAAGTATATGTTTATGTCCCACAATTCAACACTCCAAAGTACAACTTAGAATATTTAAAGGTACTTTATGCTTTATGATGATTCATATTTCATTTCTCAACAACCCAGTGGAAAAGGTAGGAACTAAGGATGGTATAATTTAAGTGAATTTCCAAGTCAATATAGGTTTTTTTCTATTTACTTATGTTTCTTTGTAGCTGCTTTTATGATGGGTTACTTGTTTAAGGCATATCTTCACATAGCTAGGGAGTTTAAGAGGCAGGACAGAATTTATTGGAAGTGATCAGAAAAGGATAATTTCCTTCCTTTCTCCTCCCTTTCCTCCCTTCTTTCTTCCTTCTTTCCTTCAATTATTTTTCCTTCTCTGAGTTTTCTACATACAAGCTACACCTCCAGTCTGAGGGATTCACTAAATTGCTGAAGCTGGACTTAAACCTATGATCCTCCTGTCTCAGACTCCCAGATACTGGAATCACAGGCTCGCACCACCACGCCCAGGTGCTCAATTTTATTTATAGTCAGATACTGAAAATATCTGTTCCCACTCCACTTCCAAGTAGTTACACAACTTTTGCTAGTCATAAGCTCTAAGCAAGCATGCTGTTTTCTTTTAGTTTCTCTCTGAAACTTAGGTTCATTTATATAAACTGGAAGGGCATATTAAGATGATGTTTGAAGACATTTAAATTTCAATATTTTAGGTGTTTGTAAATGTATTCCCTAATCTGCAAGTAGAAGTTCAATGATAAATATTCAGCAAGTACTAGAAAAGTACAACAAGCAAACATGCTCTTTTAATATTTTGTATTCACATGCTTTTGGTATACCAAATAGCTTAACAGAGGAAATCTGTGCCAATAATCATAAAAGCAACAGCAATATGTTAGCTCTGCCTGTGTTTTCTGGTGGGTATCAAACCCACCAGAATTTTTGCTCCACAATTTTTTAAAATGTGCTTATTTTTCTTAAAACTATGATACTGGCTGGCGTGGTGGATCACGCTTGTAATTCCCACGCTTGGGAGGCAGAAACAGCCAGCACACGCTGGCTTAGGAGACCCTGTTTCCAAATAAAAATGTAAAAATAGGTCTGGGAGTGTAGACCGGAGGTAGAAGGGCTTCCAGGAACCCCAGTACCACCACCAAAAAAAAAAAAAAAAAATCTATGATACTGGCTGTTCTCTAGAAATATAACAATAAAAAATATAAGATTCATCCTAAGGATAAAACCAATAATAAAAAGGCAAATCAATAAAAGTAAAGATGTCTGAATATTTAAACTCAGTTAATTCAGACTGTATATCTCTATATTCTTTTTTTTTTTTTTTTTTTGTATTGGGGGTAGAACCCAGACGCTTTCTACCTCCCAGACCTATTTTATATCTTATTTGGAAACAGGGTCTCACTAAGTCGCCGAGAGCCTAAGACACTGAGGCTGGCTTTGAACCTGTGTGATCCTCCTGTCTCAGCCTCCCAAACACAGAGATTACAAACATTTGCCACCATGCTTAGCGGAGTTTTTTGTTGTTATTGTTGTTGTTCTTAGCTTATTTTTTTTAAGGGTTTCTTTTTTGTCATTTTGGAACCAGGGATCGAACCCAGAGCGCCACACCTGGAAAGAAGGCACTTTGCCACTGAGCTACATCCCAGTCCTTCTATATTCTGACATTACCATATATAAATTTAATTATATATCAAATTATATATATTATATATTATATATATAATGTGTTTTCTAATAGTTACTCAGTGAATTTGGCTTATGAAACAGAACTTAATTTACTACGCAGCATGTCAACATAAGGCCAAATGGAATGGTTTCAACTAGATAACAGCCACATGTAAATAAAATCCACTGAAAAACTTAGTTATTTAATAATGCAAATCTAGGTAGAGGTTCAGACTTTCATAAACCGAGGCAAAAGAGTAGAGGATTAAGTTTCAATTTTACTTTAAAGGTCTAGGAAGAGCAATATAATCTTTTGTGGAAGAGAATCTAATCACTGAAGACCATAATAATTGTCATTTGACAATTTTGATATGTAAGGGTACCTGATTTAAAATTTAAGGGGCACCTTGAGTATTATTGAAGGTAAATTAACATTTATTGAGTATGTTTTGGTGTCAGACTCTGGACTGGTGCATGACATCCCATTTAATCCTCATGACAACTTTGGGAATTAGGTTTCATTAGATCAGAAAATGTTTTGATATTAGTAAAAAGAATGTAAATGTTGGAATTGGATGGGCATGAAGTCAAAGTTTATACTAACAATTTTTTGTTGATTGATTTTGGCATTATTTTTCTTAGGTGGAAGAGGCAGGTGAATTAGATAAATATGTTTTCTTTTTAAACTTTGATGCTCTTTTTGGTGTGCTTAATATATATGCATATGGATATTATATATGATAAATAATAAGTATGCATATTTATTATTGTTCTGAATTCCTCAAACATAATGGAAAAGACACTACTAATACAGTGTTGGAAAAGCTGTCACTAAAAGAGAAGAGTGCTTATTCATTAATTTGCAATCTACAAATAATATTTTTAACTAAAATTTAGGACATTTGGAAGCCCTCATCATACATCTAATGGCAGAGCATTCTATTGGAATGGTTCTCATGTGACTGTAAGTATTACTCATAACACTTGGTCGGCTTTTTGCTCAGAGAGTCTGTTGTGGGTTGAAAGATCCTTCAGGGAAACTCTACTGGTGATGGTGTCACCCTGCACCTCCAGTTCAATTTCCATGTTTCCATTTACAAAGGCAATTTATAGAGAGAGGTGGGAGAAATATAAACCCTGGATGATCTTACTCATTTATAGAAACTAAATGGAAATCAGTCTCATAGAATAGAGAATAATAGAGACTAAAAAGGGCAGGGAGGAGGGCAGATAAAAAGATGTTAAACAATGGGTACCAGAAGATAGGAGGAATTTGTTTTGGTATTCTATAGCATGGTGAGAGATCTATAGTCTAACACAATTTCTGGCATATTTCAAAATAACTAGAAGAGCCCCAAGTTCCTCAACATATAGAAATTATAAATGTTCCAGAAGATAAAAAAACTAATTCAGCTGATTTGAACTTTACACATAGTATGCATGCATCAAATTATCATACTATACTCCTTAAATATGTATAGATAGTATGTCTATTTTTAACATAGTAAAAATAAATAATCAAAAAATTAAAAGAACATATTAATGAGAGGGAGAGAAAAGATGGGGAGGAAGGGAGGGAGAGAGAAAGAGGAAGAGAGGAAGGGAGAGAAGGAGAGAGGGAGAAAAAGAGAGATTAAATGTTTCCACTAAAGAGTTGTACATCATGACACTGACATTTCATTGGACAAAGTTCAGATGATCATGCCCAACTTATTTTGGCAGAGAAATATAACATCCCTGTATTGGAAGAAGCAAGAAACCAGCTATTGTAGGAAAGTTGTAGGCTAGATATTTCATTTTTTCTTAGACATTTGTAATTCTTCTAAAAAAAATATAGAGCTTCTAACCTAAAGAAGCTTCCATCCTTCCTTTTAGTAGTGTATGGCTAGTATCTAGAATAAAAAGTTAAAAATAAATTTCAAAGAAAAACCTACATAGATTACCCCCTGACTCATTAAGTAAATGTTGATGATGATAATAACAATGATAATAATTATGTCCATCATTTTCTAAGTTTTTAAGGCTTGAGTTTCCTGTGGCCGGTAAAGCACTCCAGGAAGTTGTAAGGTGAACTGACCAAGAGCTGATAACTGACAGGAAAGCCTCATTGCTACAGCTGTCTGGATGGAGAATTTATTGTAAGGGATAAAAGTGACACTTAAATTGCATTGCTATTTTCCCCATGCATTTCTGTCAAGATACTTTCAGCCGGAAAAAAATAATTTTAAAAGATTTTTAAGTACACAATATTTCAATATAATATTATAGTATGGAAGATCCTTTGATGAAATATTAACTGGAAAAGGTTCTGTGATTAAGATGATGAATGTCAAAAGTATACAATGTGTGATGAGTAGGCAATATAATACTTTTTCAGAGGAAGAAAATGGGCAACCAGGAATTCAAAGTCAGACCATTTCCAATAATGTACACTTAAGAATAAAACAGAACAATAGGTTTGGAACCCTATGTAGGTGTATTCTACCTGTAATACAAAATTCTCTTGGAAAATAAATAAATTGAAAAGTTAAGAAAATATTAACTCAAAAATATATAATGAAATTCAGAAACATAAAATAGGAAAGTGTTTATTATATTTATAAAAGCATACCAGCTTCTGAAGTTTGAGCATGGCTAAAATTGCAATTAATAAACAACATGTATATTTCAACTTAACTTCCCAGTTTCTTCATCTTGCAAACAGTCATGAATTACACAACCTTACAAAAGTTTTATGAGTGTTAAAGACATGACCATTTAATGTGTCTAGCACAGTTCTTATTGGTGCCAGTATACACACCTTGTGTCTAAATCATGGATGAGCCTAAAACACAAATCATTATCAGTTCTGATTTAGAAACGGATTATTGAAGTTTGTAATTTTAAACTTTATATATGATTCAATATATACGTAGGATTCAATAGTGACTTAGGCACTGAATAATTTAAGTCTATTACCTAGATGATAAATTCCCAGAAACTGGTGTGTGCATGCACGAGTACAACCGCACGGACACACACATGCATGAATACATAATTTTAGATTATATAAAGCCTGTCTGTGGATCCCTGTCTGCCAGGTCAAGAATTGTTGTATTCTTGTGTGAAATAATTTTGCTTCTTTTTTTCCTAACATATATTTTAACAAACCACACAATTTGTATAAATTTTTCCTTTTCATAATGGTCATGGATAAAATAAAGAAATTTGATCTAGAATAAATCAATGCCATTTTAGTGGAATGAATAAGTGACTGTTTCAACAAGCAACACTTTTACTCTAACACCTCAAAATGCATTAAAAATAGCACAGGTACTATCAATTAAAGTGTCTAAAATTAATTACAACTAGAAGCAGAACCATTCAACTAATCACAGACAGATCTAAATAAATTAGTTCTTAATCATAGCTTTGAGGAGAGAGAAAAAGAAGGCAACATCAAGAAAGTCAAATTGCCTTCCCCTAGGCAAAGACATAATAAAGCATACAATAAGTCAAGGGCTTAACTTCAATTTTGTTGATAAGATCTCTGTAAAGTTTAATAATATTATTAATATGTAATTTCCCCCAATCTGGAGTTTTCAATGTAACTTTTTACTATTAGATAAAGGGATATATTTGCCAGGGAAAGTGAGACTGTTGCTGCCAAATGACAGGAAACTGGAGAAAAATGGAGACTCATGTGCTTTCCATCTTCTTATCTTATTTTTATTAATATTGTTACTTCTACTGTTATTACTAGTATCATTATTATTATCCCCAAACCATGCTGGAATTGCTTAAGGGGCAGGGACATTCCTTGCTATGGTTTTATATTTGAAGGTAATACACCTCTGTATTCTTTTCCAATGACAGATAGAAAAAATACTTCCTGATATATATTTACCATTTATGAGATAAAAGATTTGAGACAAACATACTGAGAGTATGTCTCTATAATTTCCGGAAAAGTAAGTTTATTGTCTTATCTTTTTCTTTGAATTCTATGTTTACCTCCTGTACTTGGTGATAAATTTCAGAGTAGGTTTTCAGCAATAAAAGCAACAAGACATATCAGGTTTCAAAGATGTATTAATTTATATAAAAACTCTAACAAATCAAGATGTTTTCGTGCATTTAGAAGAGAAATGTTCCCTTGTAAAGTAGATAATTTATGAAAGACCTTCATTCTAAGTAGCCTTATAGTGAACGATTTCATTTGAAGTCTAGGTCTTTCTTCAGTTTGCTATAATCTTAATTCATTGGGTAAAACTTGTAATAGTCTTTAGAACCCAATTTATTCCAAGGTTCTGGATTATTCTTTCTATAATGTCCAACATCTGGATAGATCAATGACAAACCCAACACATGTGGTACCACTCCAGCAACACAAAGATAGGGTTCAGGCTTAGATGCTCTTTGATCTGCTTGAGTATTTGGTGGAGTATGCTTGCTAACTTGGCCTACCAGACCAAAAAAAGAGAAGATCAAATCTTTCAGGCCTGAGATAAAGCAGTCTCCACACCCAGACTGTACAGACATCCAAAGCCATCCAGGACTTCCTACCTAAAACCGTTTTGTAAAAGAAAAATAAAACAAATTTAAAGCCATCCAGCCTGGTTTTGAATCCCAGCCTTTCCATTCCACTAGCTATATGACCATTGACATCACTTAATCTTTTTAAGTTTCAGTTTATGAAATAAGTGTTTTTAAAAATACTGTCTATCTCAGAGGTTGATGAGAGGATTAAATCAGATCATCCTTACAGTACCTTAATAATAGCAATGCAATCAATGTTATATAGTATTAATAGCATGTACTTGCTTGGCATTTAAAGATTTATTTACTGAAACATTTATTTTTATGGTTTTAATTATGCTAGGCATTTGGACTCTGCACTTCAGCAATTGCTAATGGTACAAAATAGTTTTTTAAACATTTAAATATGAAAAAGAAACATTTTCTTCATTTACAATCTTGCTGGGGCACTACTTTTTTTATTTCCTATGTATATCTCAGAAATAGTCTTGAGTATGTTATCACATAAAGGGCAAAAGACTAAAGTATTGTTGGACATATGCATCAAAGTCACTCCTTAAATTTCATGTTCATAATTCCAGAGCAAATTTCTTTTATCTATGCAATATAAGAACAGTTTCTGTGTCAAACCATTTTTCCATACAGCCACCAAAGGGATCAATCTGAGGTGAAAATTTGATTATGACTTGCTGACTTAGCACCCTTCAGTATTCCCTTTTGCTCTTCAATCAAAACCAAAGATCTCAGCAGGGCTAGCAACCATTCTTCATCATCACAGCTAGGTGCTAGACCCTCATTTCACACTCCTCTCTTTCTTACACTTACACTATTTTCTACAATATGGATAATACTCCAAGGTACTATCCCCTATGGAACTGATATTCCCTATACTGGGCCATTCTTCACCTTTGGTTTACAGTTTGCCTGAAGAGTATGGCTACATGCTCCAATTATATATGTTGCTTCTTCTTCCCCGAATCACACACCTTGGTCAGGGATGCAGACAGAGCATCCTATATATGACCTCTCTGAGGTTGTCCTAGATCTTCTATCTAGTATTAACACTATTCATATACCTAATTATCTCTACTTGAACATAAGGGTGGAAAAATCATTGTCTCTCTAGTATCTAACACAATGCTTGAAACATGGTCAATATTTGTAAATGTTACAAATGAACCATGTAGTACTGTGATTTTATTCCTATTGCCCATAAATCTATAAATACAATATACTACACACACACACACACACACACACACGCACACACACACACACACATATATATATAATATATATATATATATAATATATATATATATATATATATATATATATATATATATATGGAGAGAGAGAGAGAGAGAGAGAGAGAGACCTTTTAAGGTACAAGAATAGTTTTAATAACTTCATGACAAAGATCAATATTGAATGTGTAATACTATCATTAAGTTTCTTGAGGACATAAACCTATAGACTTCACATTTTTTTAATCAATCAGTACCTAGCATAAAGCCTAAAATATAGAAAATACTAGACTATCATTTTAAACAATAATAAAAAAAGGTGCTTTTCAGATTTATTGTCATTATTTGTATATAAAATGTTCCCCAGAAAATCTAATGTGTTGGCAATGCAGAAATGTTCAGACATAAAATAACTGAATTAAAGTTTTAACTTCATCAGTAGACTAAATCCATTGACTGGTTAATAATTCAAATGGATTTACTAGATGGTAACTGTAGGGAGGTAGAGGGTGACTGGAGGAGGTGGGTTATTGGAATGTGGCCCTGGAGACTAAAATTTGTTCTTGATCCTCTATTCTCTTTTTTTCTCTGCTTCTGCCTGCCCTGAATAGCTTGTCTCTACCATTCCCTGCTGCGTGTCTCAGCCATGAACTAAACCTCAGAAACTGAGGCAAATAAACTCTATCCTCCTCTAAGTTGTTCTTTTCAGATATTTTGGTCACATCAATAAAAAGTAACCTAACACATGCACTTATTATCCAAATAGCAGTGAAAATACCAAGTTAATGTCTAGCTACACATATAAGTCATTCATAGGCACTTTTTTAAGACAAAAATTTCTGATATTTTTTTCTTTAAGAAAAAGTAATCTTTACAAAGTATAAGAAAGCAAGGAAGGACACATTTGGTGAAAGTGTGTGTGTGTGTGTGTGTGTGTGTGTGTGTGTGTGTGTTGGTATTGCTTCACACTAATATTTAGGCAAAATTGAAAATATAACAATGGGTTGTTTGGCATTTGGTAAGAAATTATACTCAAGGTAAATTTTAAAATGCTTTATGTTTTGTCATTTCAAGGAATGAGCAGTAATGATGTTCCTCTATATTTGTATAATCCATTAATCTCTATCATTACCAATTAATTGTATACGTTTTTTGGTTCCTGAACAACAAATATCGTAGGAAAGCAAGTAGCTTCTCTTTCTGAAAAATACAGCATGTGGCTCTCTTAAAGGGTTTATGTACTTTTATTAAATATGTCATTATAGGAAATTATAACATTAGGATGAAAGGGGATCCATATCTGAGTTAAAGGATAAAGAATAAAAGGAGGAAAAAGAGAATGCTAGTTCTCTTTTAGGAACCACTCCTGGATGAATAAATCCATTCTTAGCTAATTTAAAATATGCCAGTATCACAATAATATTTAGAGTGTGGATTTCTTGGCTTGGGCCACATCAGGGTCTAGGTATAAACTAATGCAATGGAAATTCCTGACTGTTCACTAAATTTATTTTCAGGAAAGCTCTCTTTATGTTTAGCTACTCTAAGCCTAATAACTTTGGATCCCCATAAAAAGAATGATGTTCCCCCTAGCGTCTATTTAACAAAATCTCAGTGAAGCTGGGATATTTTGCTAGATAAGAGAGATGTTTGTAAAATTAGAGGCTTGTTGAGGTTGTCCCAGCGATGGGAGAAAAGAGGTAACATAATAACCTCAGGGGGTATATAGGAAGTACAGTATTTTTTAGAAGAAAACAATAAGTGATTTTATAAAAATAAAAAGGTTACATTAGACCAATGAAAGTAATAGGTGATTTGATCTAATGAAAGGTATGAGAGTAGGTTCTCAGATTCCAAGCAAAGAAATTTTGCTCTTCACCTGTTTTATGCATTTAACATTTCTGTGAGACTTTTTTTGGAGTGGATTGATTTCTTTTTAAAAGCTTGGAAACTTCTGACATTGATTAGCTTAAGGTACACTTCCAGTTTGAAGATTACATTTTTTTTCTGAGATATAAGGATAGAGTCAAAAATATTCAAAAGAAGAAAAAAAAAAACCTAGTAGAAAGGCTAACAATGGCCGGGCGTGGTGGCACACGCTTGTAATACCCGTGCTTGGGAGGCAGAGACAGGAGGATCGCGCAGGTTCGAATCCAGCCGCGCACGCTGGCATAGAAGACCCTGTTTCCAAATAAAAATGTAAAAATAGGTCTTCTGGGAGTGTAGCCCAGAGATAGAAGGGCTTCCCGGAACCCCAGTACCACAAAAAAAAAAAGAAAGGCTAACAGATACACATTCTCAAATGAAATGATATTCTTTGTGAGAGGAAATTATTACTAATTACTGGTTAGAGGTGGTGGATAATTTAATTAAATCAAGATTAAAAAGCTAGTGTCAAGACCCACTAAATTTTTTCAAGTTATAATTTCTTATCTAAGAGCTGGGCATGGTGGTGCATGTTTTAATCCCTTCATTTGGGAGGCTGAAACAGGAAGGAAAGTGGTTCGCAGACAGCCTCAGCTACTACTTAGTGAGGCCCTTTGCAACTCAGTGAGACCTGTTTCAAAATAAAGAATAAAAATTAGGTCTGGGGGTGTAGCTTGGGGGTTGAATGCCTCTGGGTTCCATCCCCAGTACCGCAATAATAATAATAATAATAATAATAATAATAATAATAATAATAACTTATCTAAGAGCAAAACATGGATTCTACGTCTAACTCAGACACAAATTCTACTTCATTCTAAAGTTACAATTTCTTATGCAGTTGTGATTCTTTGCTTAATGCTACTTTGGGGGGAATCTCAAATTGGGTTATAGCTTTCTCAGAGATGAAAAGCTTAGGTTTTATAAATTCAAGAGACTACATGTTTCCTAGAGATATGGCCCATCTTGGGTTTTATTGGATGGTTTTCTATTAGAGTGTAAGATGACCATCAAGACTGTCACCATCCATCTCTTCCTGTTCACAAGCTCCATTTCTGAAGTTTTCACCATAAATTAATATCCTGCTCATACCTAAGGATTGTGCACATTCTTTATATATAACTGATAATAAGAATATTGATAATAAAGATAGTTTTCAATAACCAACTAGACATCAAGTATTCTATTATTAAGGATTCATCAATGGCAAAGTGAAAACAATTTTTTTTCCAAATTAGTTTTAGAGTAGACAATGTTAACCTCCTTGACTAAATTCAAAAGGCTAACAAAATTCAAACTTGAGTTTACTGGATTCCAAAATCTATTCTCTTCCTCCTTTACAACATAGGTTTTTCTACTTAAATCTAATTTATAGCAAAAGGGTTTGCACATTCAAGAAAAGAATGGAGTGACAGAACTTCCTCTTTTTCATGCTTGCTCTCCCTTTTCCACCTCCTCCTCTCTCCTTTTCCTTTTCTTCCTCCTCTTTCTTACCATACTTCTTTACTAGGATTTATTCCTCTACTAATGAGAAGTCTCAGACACAGTCAATAAATAAATTCAGATATATTCAATATTCAGATATATTTCTGAAGCCAGATGTGGTGTTGTTGTTCAACTATATTCCAAGTACTTGTGAGGCTGATACAGGAGGATTGGAGGTTTAAGTAAAGCCTCAGCAACTTAGCAAAACCCTCACCAACTTAGTGAGATCCTGCTTCAAAATGAAAAATAAAGTAGGGCTGGGAGTCTAGCTCAGGTAAAAGGACCCTGGCACTTTATACACACACACACACACACACACACACACACACACACACACACACTCATGCACATACGGCACACATGTATGTATGTATATATGTATGTATGCATGTACATATTAGGGGTTGATATATTTCTCTAACTTTTTGGATTCCTTCCTAATTGAAAATACAATAGGCAAAAAATGTTCCCGAGTTCCTTGGCCTGGAACTTATCTTCTCTTTAAATGGAATTATATAGTGATCCACATGGAGTCAGAAGACTTCTTCCTAGTTCCTGAACCATGAATAATAGGAAGAAAATTCTGAATAAGAGAAAACAAGGGAAAATATTTTTGAGGGAGACAATTCCTTTGTGGGTGGCAGTATAAAGATGGTGAATGGGACAAAAGTTACCCTTCTAATAATGAACTACCACCTAGTATTATGCCACAAATTTCCCTCAGGAAAGTACTCATTTGATCTTGTCATTGGAAGTGTACTTGAAGTGAATACAAATCTTTGGTTTCAAAGGAGATCAGTAGAACCAAAATACAAAGGTGCTTCCTATGCCTTCCTTAGGTGCAAATGTAAAGGATGTGCTTTCAAAGACAATTTTTCAGAATATGGAAAGGACATTTCTAAATTTAGCTGCAATAAGCATTGGAGTTTGGATATCAGAATCTCCTTTTGACTTAACTTGGCAGTGACATCAGAACTGATGCTCTGGCCATGTTAGGATTCATGTACACAGCTTTGGATGGATAGAGCATTTGCTAATAAATTCTAAATTGATGCTCAGTGACAGAACTTCTCACATATTTCTGCTACTCACAGACAACTATCACAAGCACATTTTGCTTAATAGGAACATGGCATGTGCCATCTCACAAAAAGTCAGGTGTCTTTGAATGAGCAGTGACCAGTATTGCTTCTGAGAAATAAAAACCTCGTCTGTATTCACCGAACCAATTATTCAGCCAACTATACAATAGGGAAATTAATTCTTGGAGCAAAAGATTTCATTACATTCATAACTACAAATATTATTCTTGGATATAAATGGCCTGGCTTACTTGACTTGATGACCTTTTATTTTGATATATCTAATAGACTTATAATATGTTCTGGGAAGAAGCCTTCTTTTTCATAAATTGCTATTTCAAGTTCTTGAATATCAGATGAATATTAAGTCCTTCCAGATATATCTGAGAAGTCAAGTGTTCCATGTATTGCAGGATTGGCTTCCAACTTCCTTCATGCATGAAGAAGATCATATAATCATAGGACCAGACTAATCTAACAATATGCATTTCTTTCCGTACAGGACCTCAAGTGCTACAAAGATGAAAATAATTTTTATTCAACCTATATACTCCAGTACCTAACAAAGAAAAGTTTTATATATAGTAGATATTAATTATATAATAATTTTTTAATCATCTTACCCATCTCAGCAATTACCAAGTGGCACACTTACTAACAAAGGTAAGAAATTATTTTAGGGGGTATTTTGACAAGTGTTGGTATGTTATTTTCTACATATTAATATATGTGTAATATTTATTGTTTTATTCTTTAACTAAGATATAATAACCATAAAGTTTTAAGTTTAAAATGGATATTAGCTGGGTGTGGTGGCGCACGCTTGTAATCCCAGCATTCAGGAGGCTGAGATCAGAGGATCGCGGTTCGCGGACAGCCTCAGCTACTTAATGAGGCCCTTCGCAACTTAGTGAGACCCTCTTTCAAAATAAAGAATAGCGCCGGTCGTGGTGGCGCACGCTTGTAATCCCCGCGCTTGGGAGGCGGAGACAGGAGGATCGCGCAGGTTCGAAGCCAGCCACGCGTGCTGACTCAGGAGACCCTGTTTCCAAAATGAAAATGTAAAAATAGGTCTGGGAGTGTAGCCCGGAGGTAGAAGGGCTTCCAGGAACCCCAGTACCACCAAAATAATAATAATAATAATAATAATAATAATAATAATAATAATAATAATAAATAAAATAAATAAAGAATAAAAACTAGGGCAGGGGGTGTAGCTCGGAAGTCAAATGCCTCTGAGTTCCATCTCCAGACCTGCTAGAATAAATAAATAAATAAAAGTAAATAAAATGGATATTATAGAGCCAGGCACGGTGGCACATGCTTGTCATACCAGCATTTGGGAGGCTGAGACAGGATCATTGTGCAGGTTCAAAACCAGCCTCAGCCACTTAGTGAGGCCCTTTGCAACTCAATGAGAACTGTTTCAAAATAAATAATAAACAATAGAGCTGGGGGGTTGTTGCTCGAAGGTAGAATGCTCCTGGGTTCCATCCCCAATACCACAAAAAATGAATAAAATAAAATGGATATTAAATTTATTTTATTTTTGTGTGCTTTTATTGGTGCATTATAGTCACATTGTAATGTAAGTCAAGCTGACAATGACATACATGCACATGCTATTGATGACCCTCTCTACATTTCCCTCCTCCCAATATGGAGTACCCAGATTAATGTTGGTATATATTCACATGTATACACATAGTCTATGGTAGTATTTTTATTAATGAACCCAAGTCTTCCTCTACCCCTACCCTTTTATCTCCTCCCTGGCTCCCCTGAGGTTTCTCCGCATCATCTGGAGTCTCTCTTGTATTCCAATTACTACCCATACTACTTATTAAAAAAAACATATGACCCTTTACTCTCTGCGATTGGCTAATCTCACTTAACATAATGTTCTATGGGTCCTTCCATTTTTTTTGCAAATAATATAATTTTATTTGTTTATTTTTGAGTAGAATCCCATTGTGTATATTTTTCATAATTTTGTAATCCATTCATCTGTTGATGGACACCTACATTGGTTCCATAGTTTAATTATTATGAATTGTGCTTCTATGAACATGGGTATGTATATATTACTGTAGTTTTCTTGTTTCAACCCCTTTGGAAACATACCCATTAGTGGTATGGCCATACCATATGGTGAATCCATTTCCAGTTTTCTAAGGACTCTCCACATTGATCTCCATAGTGGCTGAACTAGTTTGCACTCCCTCCAACAATGTAGAAAAGTGCCTATTTCCCTACAGGTTCACCAACATTTGTTGTTCTTTGACTTCTTTATAATTGCTATTCTGACTGGGGTTAGATGAATCTCAGTATAGTTTTGCTTTGCACCTCCTTGATTGCTAATGGTTTTGAACATTTTTTCATGTATCCAATGGCCATTTGTATCTCCTTTTTGTGAAATGTCCATTCAATTCAGTTGCACATTTATTGACTGGGTTATTTGTTTTTCTAGTGTAATTTTAGAAAAATTCTTCGTCTATTCTAGATATTATCCTCTGTCAGAGGAAAGGCTGAAAAAGGTAATATTCCAGTTTGTAGGCTTTCTCTTTAGACTCCTGATAATTTTATTTGATGAGCAAAAACTTTTTAGTTTGATGCCATCCCACTTGTTAATTCTTGTTTTAATTTACTGAGCTTTGAGGGTATTGTTGAGGAAGTTTCTACCTGTGCCTATATGTTGGGGTGTTGAACCTATGCCTTCCTCTAACAGCTTCCTCTAACTCTGGTCTAATATACAGGTCTTTGACCATCTCAAGGTGATTTCTGTGCAGGGTGAGAGGTAAGGATTTGGTTCCACTTTTCTGCAAGTGAATAGCCAGATTTTCCAGCATCATTTATTGAAGAGGCTGTCTTTTCTTCAGAGTATGTATTTGGCCCCTTGTCAAAGATCATTTGATTATAAGTGTGTGGATTGCTTTTTGTACCTTCTATTCTGTTCTATTGGTCTGTATGCCTGTTTTGTGCCAATATCATGCTGTTTTAATTACTATAACTATGTAGTATAATTTGGAGTCAGAAATTGTGATGCCTTCTGCATGGTTCTTGTTACTGAGAATTGCTTTGGCTCTTCTGGGTCTTTTGTTTCTTCATATGAAGTTTATGACTTCTAAGTCTATGAAGAATGACATTGGTATTTTGATAGCGATTGTATTGATTCTGTAGATCACTTTTGGTAGAATGGCCATTTTGATGATAAGTGACAGAAAAAAGAAAACTAGAAGACTAACCAGAGAGAAAAAATACCTTGCCTGCCGTGCAGCGGTGGGCACCGGCACTGGGTGCAGTTTTTCCGTACAGCACAGCACACCAGAGACAAAAGGAAAACAAGCATTTGAAGGGAGAAGCAGCAGACCCACAGGTTGTAAGTCGGTCTGTGCAAAGACCTGCTACAGCTTACAGGAGCTAACCATGCCATCCAGAGACCCAGAATGGAGAACAGCACCAGAATAGAAATCCGCCACTCTCATTGTGGCACCATTAAGCCAGCGGCAGCCAAGTGCACCATGCCCCCTCCACCGGAGTCCCAGCTCAGTGAGCACCAAAATCATAAGTGAACCTGCATCCCAAAGGGAAACATCCAGCAGTGTGTCCCTAGGGACTCGTGCAGTCATGATAAACTCCCTGGGTCTGAGATCTTGTGGTTCAACCTAGTGAAGGAGGAGTGGTGATAGAAATTACCATACTCTCCAGAAATGCTGGGAGCCCCTAGGGTCTCACACAGCACCTCTGAGACTTTTTGATACAGCCTGGAGAAAGGAAGAGAGGGGGCTGCTACTGGACATAACAGAAGCTCTAACAGACTGAGGCTTTGATCAGCAGAAAATATAGGGGGAAATCTAGCTAGATCCAACTAATAGAAGCTCTGGGAACACCACAGATCTCCCAATCATAGTGAATGTGGAGATGTCAGACCAGACCAGCCCTAGCTGTGGAGAACAGAGACTCCTACAGTGAGTTTGTTCTCAGAGACCTAGACTCCAAACTGGTGCAAAGCATGAGGGTGACCTCCACTTAATACTTAACACAACCTGAATGGTAGTAGCCATCTACATAGACTGAGAAAATCTCAGAGAACCCAACTCAGAGCAGGAAGGGTGTGGGTAGTACTCAGTATCTTCACAGAAAGAGGCTGAAGCAGACCTATCTGCTGAATAGTCATATAGTTGTAGAGTAGCATTAATTTGTTGTGGAGGTTGTTTTGGGTTTTTTTGTTGTTGTTCTTTTTGTATATGTGTGAGTGTGTCTAGCTGGGTTTTTTTTTTGTTGTTGTTATTCTTGTTGTTTTTTTTTTTCTAACTTATTCCCAAATCCTCTCCCAACTTTCTTCCTTTGTATATGACAGCTCTCTTCTCACTATCCCTTTCCTATCTTTCTTCTGCTTTTTATCTCTCCCTTGTCTTGTATCAAACCCACTTCATGTCACATACTCTACATTGGTTACTAGAATACTACTTTATTCTTATTATCTCTAATCTCTAATACATACTACTGTACCAAACTTATACTTTCATTCTATTCAACTCTATCTGATATTTTACCCCATTCTTCCATTTATTCTGCACTTCCCTCCTTTTTCAACCTTCACTGTTGAATACGAAACAAACTGCACTTGAATATACCAGCTGACATCTAGACACTGAGAAAAATTTATCAAAAGCAACAAAGGCAAATGTCTGAAGCCATGAAAAGGAGGAATGACAAAGGAGCAATGAGCTCCCACAACTCCACAATTACAGAACCTGATAATACAGAATTGCAGAGTTCTCCAGAGGGTCAAATCAGGAATGCAGCTATAGAATTAATACAGGAATTCTGAAAAAAAATTTAGAGAGTCTGAAAGAAATAAGGGATGAAATTGTTGAAGTAAAGGCATCTATTCAAACTATAAATAATTGCTTAGACCACATGGAGAGTAGAATCTCACTGCTAGAAGATGATCACTCCAAAAATGAACACATAGTTTACAACATAGAAAAAACAATTCAACAGCAGAAGTTAGACATTGAAGAAATATAGGCCCATCTTAAAAGAGCTAACCTAAGAATAATCTGAATAGAGGAAGGAAAAGAAGGTGAAACCAAGGGGCTCAACAATCTCTTCAAAGAAGTAATAGCAGAAAATTTTCCAAGCATAGATCAAGAGATTGACACACAGGTAAAGGAAACTTATAGAAACCTCTTTTTTTATTTATTTATTTTTATTTTTGGTTATACTGGGGTTCCTGGAAACCCTTCTACCTCCGGGTTACACTCCCAGACCTATTTTATATTTTTTATTTGGAAACAGGTTCTCTTAAGTCAGTGCGGCTGGTTTTGAACCTGTGCGATCTTCCTGTCTCCTCCATGCTTGTAATCCTCGCGATTGTGAGGTGGAGACAGGAGGATTGTTCAGGTTCAAAGCCAGCCTTGCTGGCTTAAGAGCCCCTTTCTCCAAATTAAAAAAAATAAAATAGGTCTGGGAGTGTATCCTGGAGGTAGAAGGGTTTCCAGGAACCCTAGTACCACCACCAAAAAAAAAAAAAAAAAAAAAAAAATTCAGTTCTTAAATTCATTTGGAACAAGAAGAAACCCAGAATAGCCAAAGTAGTTCTCAGCAACAAAATCCATGCAGGAGGAATCACAATACCTGACTTTTTTCTATACTACAAAGCCATTGTAATAAAAACAGCATGGTATTGGCACATAAACAGATGAATGGATCACAAACTGGGATATATACACATGGAATTTTACTCAGCCATAAAAAAACCCACAATTCCATCATATTCAGGGAAATGGATCAAACTGGAGGATATTATTCTAAGTGATATTAGTCAGTCATAAAAAGTAAGAAATTGGATGCTTTCCTTCATATGTGAAAGCTAAGGTGAAATGGGTCATAGGAAGAACTCCAGGTGAAAAAAAAAGATCCTGTATAGGAGCAAATAAGGCAACCTAGCTGAGGGGATGGAAGGGGGGAAGAAGAGAAGTCTCTAAAACACATGATGTACTTAAACAAACATATTGATGGCAACCACTAATCCAAGCATGGGGAGGAGGAATGGGGAGGGACTAGAGTGGGGACTGGGTAGGGGCTAACTGGGTGATTTGTACATGTATGTCTACACAAGTTTTTTTTTTAATCCCATTATGATTTATGAATACAATGCACCAATAAAAATATTTTTTTAAAGGAGTGGTAATAGCATCCTTTCTTGTTCCTGATTTTAGAGAAAATTTCTTCAGTTTTTCAACATTTAATATGATATTGCCTTTGGGTTTATTGTATATACTTTAATGATGTTAAGATACATTTCTTCAGTTCCAATTTTTTGCAATCTTTTTAACATGAATCACTGTTGGATTTTGTTAAGTGCCTTTTCAGCATCTATTGATATGATTATGTGATTTTTTTGACATTATTTAAAGGAAGCATTATAAATAATGATATAGGTGATATCATTAATGATAAAACTTTTCAAAGACCAAACATAAGATTACAGAAATCAGCTCTACCCAGTGTTTGGTTATCTTCAGTTTTTCTGACCTTTATAAGTTTACCTTCTATCTATGTCTTTATATTATTATTATTACTACTACTATTGATAGATATCTGATACAAGGATATGTGAGTTTATTAAGCCATTTATGTGCATATTTCTATTTTATTCTTTCTAACCACTTAAGCCATGTGTTTATTATAATGCAGTTGAATATTCTTATAATTTAAGATATCTGTACTTTCATATCTTCATCCTCTGATGTTTATTTCCCTATTAAGCACTCAAAGAAAATGATCTATGTGAGAGCTGTGAAGGCTAATTTTCTGTAAGATGTGGTGGAAGGCAGTGGATTTGACAGAGAGTCAAAAATAGAATTCTGAAAAGTTCCTTTTTTTATCTTTTTATATTAGAAATAGTCCTTATATGTATATTTTAACTATTGTTTTCCAAGAAGTACTTAAATAAACCCTCATATATTTATCTTTTAGTTCATATAAATTTTTCCCCTGTGGTATTTTGAAATCAATAACATAATGGGACTATTATAAATGCCATTTTTTCTCACTAAAATTGGGCTTGCAAGCTGTGAAGCCCAATCCCATTATTATCTCTGACATTCATTTTCATTTTCATTTTGGAATATTATTACAATAGTGCTTATTCCACTGTTTTATTTTTTTTTGGACACAGAATAATTATGTATGCATTAAAGTCTTCACTGGGCAGAAAGCAGGCACTTGGCAACCATCTAAGATTAGGACCAAAAGATCTTGTCACTGTGATTTCCCAGCATAGATAATTTAGTGGAACATTTTTCCCATTATTTCACTATTATTTTTAAAATAAATGTGCACAAAGGCTGTACTTTTATCTATTTTGTCATGATAAACCTGCACAACATAACCAGTCGTTTGTTCCTTCCAGTCTCTTTGAAGGAGATGAAGTGTTTGAAAGGAGTTGAAGGTTGTTTTAGGGATACTGAATGCTGAGCATTTGTGTCTTACCACATTTGAATAAAATTTTTTAAACCATATCTCTTACTTTAGCTTTTTGACTCTTCTTATCTAAAATATGTTTTACAAATTATCTTACATGCTTTATATATAACATATACTTAAAGTATAAAGTCAGCAGTACTTCCTTCAGTTTTATCATAACACTTTAGTACATTATAGTATCACATCATAATGTGGTTTACAGTAGTAGTGACACATGCGTACAGCACTTGCTGAGTTTTCCCCAGACTCTCTCTTCACTCTCTCCACATCCCCTACAAGATAGAGAGATTGCCATTTGTGTTCTCACATACCTATATCGTATCAACAAAAGTGATTCCTTCATTAATTCTCCCTCTCTACCACTCCCTCCACAAGACCACTGCCCTCACTCCACTGAAGTTTCTCCTCTATTATCTAAAGTCCCTTTATGTCCCACTTACTTCCTAGCTTCTGTGTATGAAAGAAGACATGACTCTTCAATTTCTGTGATTGGGTAATCTTACTTAACATAATGCTTTCCAGGTCCATCCATTTTCCTCTGAATAACTAATGTTCTTGTTAATTGCTGACTAGAATTCTATTGCATGTCTATCCCATAATTTTTCATTTTTGATTGACACATGGGTTTATTTCATAATTTGACTATTGTTAATTTGCTGCATGTATTACTATAATACTCTGATTTCAATACCATTGGACAGATATCTAGGAATTGTATAGATTGAGCATATTGTGGATTCATGCCCAGTTTACTGAGAAATTTCCACGTGGATCTCCATGGAGAGATCTACCATACTCTTGGATAGACAGAATAAACATTATCAAAATGGTCATTCTTCTTAAGTTATCTATAGAATCAATGCAATCTCTGTCAAAATACCAATGTCCTTCTTCACAGATGTAGAAAAATCACTCCTAAATTTTATATGGAAACCAATTCTCAGCAATAAAATCCATACAGTTATCATAATAATACCTAATTTCAAATTAAATTATAGAGTGATAGTAAAAAAAAACACAACAACATTTTATTGGCACAAAAACAGACACATAGACCAATGAAACAGAAAAGAAAATATATAAACAAATCTATACACTTATAGCCAATTGATTTTTGACAAAGGTACCAAAAATATGCATTGAAGACAGCTTTTTCAACAAATGAGTTTAAAAAACTGGTTATCCATTTGCAGAAAAATTGAATTAAATCCTCTCTTCTCACCCGGCACAAGAGTCAACTCTAGATGCATTAAAGATCTGGAAATTATACCAGAGACTTTGAAACTGCAGGAGAAGGGCCTAAGTCCAACACAGTAACATATAATGTAACTCTTTCTAATTTTACATCCACAGATCACTTACACATCACTTACAAATTATCAGCAAAAGATGGGTAAAAGTTGGTAGAACATCATATGAATATATCCAAAGATTTTTTCTTTTTTATTGGTGCTTTGTAGTCATAAAATTTAATGATGTACAAGATGGTAAAGACACACATGCACACATCACTCATTTAGCCCTTCCCCAATGCCCACCCCATTTGCCCCCCCCCACTTTCCTGATTGGCTTTGATATGTTTGTGAATGGACATTAGGGAATTTCCCTCTTCCCCCTCTCATTTTCCTCAGTTAGGTTGTCTTATTTGCTCATCTATGGTTTCTTCTTCATCTAGAGTTCTTCCGGTGGCCATTTTTCTCCCTGGCTTCCACATATTAGGAAGAGCATCCAATTTTTTTTACTTTCTGTGATTGACTAATCTCACTTAGCATATTGTTTTCCAGTTCCATCCACTTTACCACAATGATATAATTTTGTTCTTCTTTATGGCTGAGTAAAATTTCATTGTGTACATATCCCATAGTTTTGTAATCCATTCATCTGCCCATGGACATCTTGGCTGGTCCTATAGTTGTACAATTCACAATTGCCAAACCACCCAAAGATTTAAAGAAAATCTTCTTTCCCCAAAATATGTGCCTGTAATTTTGCACTGCACATTTAGGAATATTTAAGCTACTAATTTAAATGCCTATGTTGAATCATTCATTCTTAAAATTCTATTCTGTTTTATTTATGAGCTTATAACTTTGTACATGAGAAATTAGATTCAATATGGTGCAGGAAAACAAGGCAATCATTAACAATGTTAATTTCTTATTGGGTTGCTGTAATATAATTTCAGATTATTATGAGCGATTTATTTTTATATTAAAAAGCAAGGGTTTAGTAACGTGGTGTTACTTAAAATGTCTTGACTAAAAAGGACAGGATAACATTTGTGGGCTTTATTACCAGATCTGTATATTGACTGTAATAGTAATTACATGACTGCCTATATTTTTCAGAATTCATAAAACTGCATGCCATCAAATGTGAATTTTCCTATATAGAAATTATACCTTCAGAAACTAATAAATTACAAAAAAGTAAAATAACCATGCTAGATTCATAATATTATTATAAACATTTACATTGATATGTTTCAATTATTGTCCTTGTATTTTTTGGGGGGGCATTCCATTAATCTTTCTGACATACCAGTTCATTGGCAACAACAAGACTGGATGCAATAACGACCATTTTACAAAATCATAATTGATTTTTGGTTCACATTTTATTCAACAACTCTCCATCATTTAACCAGTGTTATAAGAAAGTAATTATTTTTTATTTCCAAGATATATACATTATATATATCCAGATATTATATATCCATGTATAATATTATATATTATCTGTAGATTTAAAGACTGTTCTTTTCCTGTAACCTTTTCTCAAATTCATGGCTTAAAAATTAGCAAGCTGATAACAGTCTCTCAAAAGCTTTCAGTCATCATAGTTAAGTGTCATTTTCCTAACCATGTCTTGGACATCTCCATTTGGATGCATCATAGACAAGCAAACTAAAGAAAATTAACTTTTGACTCTCTCCAATCTGCTCATTTTACCAATTTTCTCTTTTCTTTTCTGTTTTTCATTTATTTATTTTATTACTGGGGATTAAACTCAGGAGCATTTTACCTCAAAGGTGCATCCTAGTCTTTCTTTTTCTACTTTTTTTTTAAATAGGATCTTGCTAAGTTGCTGAGAGTTTAACTAAGTTGCTATGATTGATCTCAAATCTGCAATTCACCACACCTAGCTTCTACAGATTTTCTTAACCTAATAAATAGGACTGTCATTCATTGGCTTGTTTTGACCAAACTTCAGAATTTAAGTAGCCTTTCCTATATTCTTTTTTCTACTTTCTTCTTTTTTTACTTTCTACTTTTCTTTTTTCTACTTTTTTCCTTTTTCTACTTTCTTCTTTTCATGATAGTCAGAGAGATCTTTTGCATGTTTTATAATTCCAGTTCTGAAATTCTCCAAAAATCTTTTAGACTTATAATGAAATTCAAATTCTCTATGGACACATAAGATCCTAAAACAAGATCCAGAAAATTAGTATCCTTAAGTCAGACCTAGTTCATTGCCACTGATTATATATAGAGATATTGTTATTTTATTCAATTATTTATTATATATTATGTATTATATATTATGTAATATATTTATTGAATTATTATTTATTAAAGAATAAATTTGATTATTTTTACAACACTAGTTATATATGTATGTATATATATATATGAAAATATACATGCCATAAGTTTATTACTTTATGTATTTTAAAGCAGTCAGTACACCACTGTTAATATCTTCCTATTGTTATGAGTCTAACCTCATAAATTACATCCAGAAAAAATAAAAAAACAAAAACTCTTCTCTTCCACCTTCTAGCTCCTGGAAAACATTCTACTTTCTGTCTCTCTGTCTTTTACTATTCTATATATTTTTCATAGTAGTAGTAGTAGTAGTAGTAGTAGTAGTAGTGTGTGTGTGTGTGTGCATACATGCCTGGCATATTTCACTTAATACATCCTCAAGGGTCATCAAGGGTCATCTCTGTTGTGGCACATGTCAGAATGACCTTACTTTTTAATGTTGAATAATATTCCATTGTATGTGTATGCCACATTTTGTTTATCTATTCCTCCACGGAGAGACACTTAGGTTGCATTTTTGTTTCAGTTGTGATAAAGAATGTGGTTATCATCATAAATATACACATAAATGTCTAAGATCTTGCTTTTAAGTATTTTTCTATATACCCCGGATTATGTAGTATTTGTTATTCTTTTCTGTTGGTCTCTTTCTGCTATTATTCTCTTTCTGCTATTATACCAACTCCATAATGTTTTGATAATTATAGCCTTAGTAAATTCTTAAGATGTGATGTGTGCATTTATACCTCTACCATTCTGTACTTCATACTAATGTCTGGTTACAATGCACACACAAAAAATTTAAAAACAGGTCAGAGGTAGAATGTCCCTGGGTATAAGCCCCAGTAACACACACACACACACACACACACACACACACACACACACACACAATTTATTTATTTTGGTGGTACTGGGAGTGGAACCCAGCAGCTTTCTACCTCCGGGCTATACTCCCAGACCTATTTTATATTTCATTTGGAAACAGGGTCTCACTAAGTTGTCCAGAGCCTCACTAAGTAGCTGAGGCTGGCTTTGAACCTTCGCGATCCTCCTGTCTCAACCTCTCAAGCGCGGGGATTACAAGCGTGCACCACCACGCCCGGCCCACACACACAATTTAAATTTCTATCCCTAAAAGAACATAATCAACAGAATATAAAGGCAATCCAAGGAATGAGAAAAATATTTGCATATTATATATCTGAAAAGTGTTTCGTATTCAGAATATATAAATAATTTATTAAAAACAGTCCCCAAATTTATAGGGAACTACAAATTCCTAAAGATTTAATGTGTCCATTGTTTTTTTTTCTAAAATAATTATTGGAACAGGTTCACTCATGTTTTAAGTACTGTCTATTACTGATTTCATGCTATTACAAAAGAATTATGTGATTATGAAAAAGATCATATTTCCTACAAAGCTGAAGATATTTACTTTGTGAAGATTACAAAAAAATGTTTGTCAATACTGGCCTCATACAGTCTGGCTGGTGTCTATCTTCTTTTAAGTCTCTCACTGTCTCTAGTTAATTTATTCTAGCTGTATATTGGCCTTACAATTTTACTTGCAGCACAGCAGGATCATCCTACCCCAGGGCTTTGAACTTTCAGATTCCTTCATTCAGCATACATTTTCCACAGGTCCTTAAGTGATTTACTTCTTCACCTCATAGTGGTCTCTGCTTAAATGTCACACCCTCAGAGAAGAATGTTGACACCAGCTAAATATTTCAAAGAGCTAACTTTCTAACTGTATTGTATATCACTCACTCCATATAAAAGGCAATGCTGGAATTGTTTAAATATGTTTATATACCACAATTACATATATCGGTTACTATCCAACAAGGACGGAAAACCTATACATTTTGTACTAATCTACTGAGTTAGTAAAACTTTTATATTTCCCCCATATCAAACATAAATGATCTATAAAAAGAAAACAAACAACAACAACAACAAAGAAAAAACAATTCTGAGAAAATTTTCTAGAAAACTGATGGACCTATTTTGAACTACTCAAAATGGTAGAGGTAGTAGATTTGCCTTAAGAAGGAGATAGTCATTGATGTGAAAGATAAAAGAAAAAATACTTTAGAACAAGTGATACCTATTGAAGATACCATGAAGATTAATATATAAGCAATGCCACCTGCTATTTTCTACTTGAGTATGTACCTGATATTCCATTGGAAAATAAAGTCCGAGACCAGAATAAGAGAGCATTTGAGAAATGCAACTATTTCAACATATAGATTGTAGATTCCACCATGTACAAGTGCATAAAATTATGGATATAAATAATTTTAAATCAATTTATTATATGCACTACCAGAAATAAGGAAATTCATTATTATTATGTTAAAAGATTATATAGAAAAAGCAAAACAGAAGTTTCAGGAATGAAAAATATAGCTGGAGGAGTTTGGATGTAACTCAGTAGTAGATTTCTTGCCTAGCTTGTACGTACAAATATGTATACATGCAGATATATGTTAGATAGATGACTAGAGGTGATAGATGCACCTCCTTCCCACAAAATAGAATCAAACCAAAGAATAAATAACTGCTATGTAACTATACATTTGAGATAAGGAGTGGAATAAAGTATGGATAAAACAGAAATGCACATAACACAGAGAATTAAGATGGCTTTGTAAAAAAAAGGAGTGATAAATCTTACATCTACCACCATGACATCCTTGTTGGGATCAGCATGTAATCAGTAAAGTCTTCACATGATGATGAAAGGTTAATTGGGACAGCTCTGAGAGCCTCCATTAATGCCACAGACATTGAAATAAAAACTACAATCCCCAAGTACAGTCTAGAGAGCTACAAGAGAGTATGCCCTACTACATTACTCAAGAAAAGACTCCCAACCCATGCTATGCCCTCCCCGGCACAGGCTGCTCATGTACAATGCTTTCATGGGATGACATCAACCCAGATACCATAAAGGCTTTGACCACCCTGTTCCTACTGGTACAGGAACTTCACAGCATTTATCTGGACCTTCCAGAGTATTTATTCCTGTATATGTCCTTCAAATACACATGAGTACCCAACCTCTCCTACCATGGTAGCTGTGCCTTGTCCACTAAGGCCTGACAAAATGACCTTGCCCCCACATGACCCACTAATAGACACTTTATAATCATAGCTATGTTTAACACATGCAGAGCCAGTAGCAAATCTTCCCAATCTAAAAGATTCCCCACCTTTTCAGCTGGTAAAACATCTTCATCAACCCCTGCATTCTAAGCCACTAAGACACCCACAGGCCCTGTTGACATTGATCAGGGATGAAGTTTTATGAAGACTTTGTTACAGTGCCCACATAGAACAAATGCCAATGAATCTTACCAAATCACTATCCAAGCAAATTTATTTCCATGAGAATATATTTTTACTCTGAAAGCCACCCTATAATTTTTTTAGAGGCAAGTGATTCACCAGATGTGAAAACATCAATGTAAAAAAAAAGAAGAAAAAGGAAAGATAATAATATGACTCCAAAAGGACAAAATTACACTATAACTAGCAGCACAACTAAAAAGGAAATCAAAAAGTTGTCTGAAAATTATTCAAAATAATTGTAAAAGACTCAACTAGATATAAGAGAACACAATTTTTGAAAATTAGAAAAATTACTCATAATCTAAATGAGAAATTCAGCAAAGTGACAGTGATCATTAAAAAAACAAACAGAAATCTTGGAGTTGAAAATAACAATTAATAGAATCAAAATGAAGTTGACTAAGAAGACTGCATCAAATAAAAGTAATGATTTCTGAACTTAAAGCAAAGTTTTTTAAACAACTCAGTTTCTTTCTCTCTCTCTCTCTCTCTCTCTCTCTCTCTCTCTCTCTCTCTCACACACACACACACACACACACACACACACACACATACAAACATACATATATGTTGAAGAAAGTCTACAAGATTTATGGAATATTATTGAATGAGCAAAGCTTTGCATTATTGGTGTTCCAAAAGAAAAATAAATAAAGATTAGTTTTAGAAAAATGACAGATATTACAATGGAAAGTCCTCTGTGGTATATTATGTTCAAACTGAAAAGTCTAAAAAAGAATTCTAAAAATATGAGAGAAAACTACGAAGTCACACAAGTAAATCTATATTAGAACAATAGCATAATTTCTCAACAGAAATCTTATAGACTGGAAGACAGTGGGATAATACATTCAAAATATTTTAGAAGTTGTCAATCAAAATGACTATACCTTATAAGTCTCTCTGTCACAAAGGAAGAAAATAAGACTTTCCAGGATTAGGCTGGTGAAAATTCATCACTACCATGGGATGGGGTATTGAGAGGACATACATTTTCATAGTAGAACAGATAAACAAAGGAGAAATAGAAAAAGTAGTTTTACCATTGCATACATAAAATCATCAGACTACAAATATGAACAATAAGAGGGGAAGAAATAAGCAAATCATATTAAAAAAACAGAAAGAATTAAAATGGCAAAGGAAATACTTTTCTGTTAACGATTACCTTGAATGTAAACACTGTAAATCCCACAACTAAAAGACATAGATCAACTGCTTATATAAAACACTCAATTATATGCTGTCTACAAGAAACCCATTTCAGTGGTAATAAGCATATAGATTAAAAGTTAATGGAGGAAAAGAGATAGCCCATGCAAATTAACACCCAAAACAAGCAGGAGTAGCTATGCTTATATAAAATAAGGTAGAATTTAAAGTAAGAAAACAAAAAAGGTAACCATACAATGACAAAAGGTCACTGTAGATGTTCAGCAAATAGATTTTGCAATGATAAATCTATATGCACCCCAAACTTTAAAAGTCAATTATATAAAATAGATATTTTTAGATTCACAAAAAGAAATGGATCCAAAACAATAATATTTTGAGATTTTATTTTAGTTTCATCAATGAACATATAATCTAAAATACAATCAATAAATAAATGTACACATTCAATTATATCATATACCACATGGACCTAACATATGTTTATGAAATCTTTTATCCAACAGCTACAAATCATTCTTATCAATACATGAACATTATTTAGGATAACCAAATGTTCAGTCAAAATCCTTAAAAAATACTAAAATCATATTGTGTGTTATTTATGACCAAGTAGAATAAATTTAGAAATTATCAAAATGAGAAACTTTAGGAAACTTTAGAAGTTTTATGTATTTTTATAGAATAAAAAAGAGAAAATTTCACCGGACATGGTGGTGCACGCTTGTAATCCCCACACTTGTGAGGCAGAGACAGGAGGATTGCACAGGTTTGAAGCCAGCCTTGCTGGTTTAAGAGATCCTGTTTCCAAATAAAAATATAGAATAGGTCTGGGAGTGTAGCCCGGAGGTAGAAGGGTTCCATCCCTAGTACCACCAAAAAAAAAAAAAAAAAATTCAAAATATTTCTTGAAACAGATGAAAACAGAAACAATGTGTAGGATAAGCAAAACAATACTGTGAGAAAAATTTATATAAATAAATAATTACATTTTTTAACAAATGAAAGAAACTAAGTTGGTGGTGCACACTTGAAATCCTAGTACTTGGGAGGCTGAGACAGGAGGATCCAAGCTTGTGGCGACCCTCAGCTACAGAGTGAGGCACTTCACATCTTAGTGAGACCCTGTTTCAAAATAAAGAATGTTGGGCTGGGGGTATAGCTTGGAGGCAGAATGTCCCTGGATTCAAAATCCAGCATCACACACATACAAAAAGAAAGAATGAAAAGAAAATAAAAAATTTAAGTAAACAATATAATGGTGCAAATTAATGAACTAAGGAAAAATGTCCAAAACTAGTTGAAAATAAATAACAAAAAAATTGAGAAGAAATAGCAAAACACAGCACCACCTTCCTTCCCAATTACAAAATTTCAGTAAAATGAACAGTTGGTTTCTTTCTTTCAGCCTCTCTCTCTCTCTCTCTCTCTCTCTCTCTCTCTCTCTCTCTCTCTCTCTCTCTCTCTGTCTCTCTCTCTCTCAAATATTTGAAGATATTTTAAAGAAAAAAACTAATTCAGAATGAAAAGCTCATATCACAGCAAAGAAACAGGGATGAAAAAGAAAACATTACAACTGAATCCTAAAGACATAGAAACCCTCAATAGATGAATAACAAGTACAGATTTTGTCAGTAATAAAGTTTCCAAATGATGACGATCCCAAGGACATAGAGCTTCCCATTAAAATTTACCAATCTTTTAAACAAAAAGGACCAGTTCTTCCTAACATATTTTGAAAGTTGAAAAAATACTTTTAAGTTTATTCCACAAGGCCACTGTTACCCTGATACCAAAACCAAATAAAGACGAATCAGAAAAATGAACTCCAGATTAGTATCTCTGATGAACGTAAATATAAGAATTCTCCACAAAATACCAGCAAACAAAATTATAAGAACATCAAAAAAGTTTTATACTGTTGACAAAGTTGGGTTTATATAAGAACTTAAATTGAATATATATATATATATATATATATATATATAAACTCAATGCTAGTATTTATATATTATCAACAGAATGAAGGACTAAAGCCATCTTATCATCTTAATATGTTAAAAAATATTAATCTTTTCTTAGCCCAGGAAGTGAATGATCTGTACAATAAAATTACCTCGCATATCAAACACTGATGAAACTGAAAAGTATTTTTAAAAGAAAAGACTTCCATTCCATTAAAAAAAAATTCAGTAGTATTTTATGCTAACAATTCAGAACAAATTAAATGTAGAAACATTTACCACAACTTTATAAAAGTTATATGTGACAAATCACAGATAGCATTATGCTTACTAGGGAAGTGCTAAAAATGTTTTCTTTAAGGTAAAAATCAACACAAGGTTATTTCCTTTCAATGATCTTAACATAGTACTAGATATCAGATCCAGAATATTTAGCCAAGAGAAAGAGAAAAAGAGCATCCAAAGAAAAAGTATGAAAGTCAAATTACACTTATTTACAGATGTGATTTTTAATAGTAAAAATCATAGAATCCATTAATTCAAAAGAGCCAAAATTATAGAATATTCAGTAATACTGCACATTTAAGTGCAAAATAAAAAATCAGTATCATATTATTTATGAAAAAACTTGCTAAAAAGAAATAAAAATAAAGCCCATTAACAATAGAAACAGCCTGGAGTGGTGGCGCACTCTTGTAATCTCAGCTCTTGGGAGGCTGAGACAGGAGGATTGCACAGGTTCGAAGCCAGCCTCAGCTACTTAGTGAGGCTCTCAGCAACCTAGTGAGACCCTGTTTCCAAATAAAATATAAAATAGGTCTGGGAGTATAGCCCGGAGGTAGAAAGCCCCTGGATTCCACTCCTAGTACCACACACACACACACACACATACAATAGTTACAAAGAATAAAGAAATGAAGGAAGACAGGGAAGATGGGTGACTTAGAAAGACTTATTGAGACCCTGTTTCAAATTAAAGAATAAAAAAAAGAGGGCTGGGGGTATAGCTTGAAGATAAAATGTACTTGGGTTTTATCCTCAGTAACCCCACAACAATTTTTAAGAGACTATGTAACACAAACCAATATGATTACATTTGAAATAAAGGCTGTAATCAGGGTACATGAAAACATGCTTCACATTTCTGTCTTGTAGAAAAGATATATAAATCAATTAAACTTATAAAAAAATAAACTGGAAGTTATAAAGATTATACAAAATTAAACCAATTAAATGTCAAACATAGACCAAATCTAACAAATAAATGTAGATTTACATACTACACCATTTGCAAGACATAGCATGAGGCCTTTCAAAAATAATCTTTGTCTTTATTTTTGTTGTAGTTTTAGGTTTGCAGCAAAAGTAAGCAGAAAATACAAAAAAATGCATATAATCTCTACCACATACAATCACAGTTCCTGTCATTATCAAAGATCTCCAACAAAGAAGTATGTTTGTGATGATGGATGGCTTTTACATGGAAACATTGTAATTGCTCAAAATCCATACAATGGAGAGGACAAATCATCTATGTACAACTGAACAATTTCGAACTTTAATTATACATAATGGAATAAGTAGGAGTTAGGAATAGAACTACATGGAAAAGAAAGTGGGGATGAGAGCGTGAGAGTGTGATACTGAGGAGTTCAGTAATCGGCAAGAGACTGGGCCATCACCTGGAAGAGTCATGAGGTGAGATGGAGCTATTCTCAAAGTCAGAGTTTTTGTTTGGATGGTGAGTCTGTGGTATTCATTTATATGATTTCAAAGAATTAATTAAAAATAAATAAGTGAAAGAATGTCTAGTGGTGTGGGTGGGCCCGTAATCTCAGTGCTCAGGAGGTGGAGACAGGTGGATTGCAGGTTCAAAACCAGACAGTAATGTAAGGAGACTTTCAGCAACCTAGTGAGACTCCATTTCAAAAAGGAAAAAAAAAAATGGCACGGGGTGCAGCTCAGAGGTAGAATGCTCCTGGATTCAGTGGTAAGTACAAATTTAAAAAAACAAAAAAACCAAAATAATGTCTAAATGCACGATATCATCAGTAAGAATGATAATAGCCGGGCGTGGTGGCGCACTCTTGTAATCCCCGCGCTTGGGAGGTGGATACAGGAGTATCTCGCAGGCTCGAAGCCAGCCTTGCTGGCTTAAGAGACTCTATTTCCAAATAAAAATAGAAAATAGGTCTGGGAGAGTAGGCTAGAGGTAGAAGGGTTTCCAGGATCCCCAGTACCACCAAAAAAAAAAAAAAAAGATAATCCATGTAGAACCAGGGCAGTCTGTATCATCAATTCACGTCCATACTGTGAAATTCAATTTATGAATGCATGTATGTATATGAATCTAGAGAATTAAGGTCAATTTTGAATAGGAATAGTTATCTTTAGACTACATAAATGAGTTCAGAGTTTACATATTTACGTGGTTCTCAAATATATACAAATTATTTGACAAATCTCTACACAAAAGATGGAGAATAATTTCCCAGCTTTTGAACGCATGTCAGACTTGTTTCTTGTTTCTAATGAATGAAATGTTGCCATGAAAATGTCATAAAAGACATTAAAAAAGATGGAGGTAGGAGGATCTGCTTCCTATTTCTTCTTTTACATTACTTGGGGATCCAAAATGCCAGCTGCCATGACACACGAGACAGAGTCGTTGCCATATTTTTTCAAATGAAAACACATGAAATAATTAAATTTAAATTTTAGACAGTATATTCCTTACAACTCTGGAGATATAATTGTACTAAAATTATTTGTTGTTTCTTGAAATTCAAATTTAAGTAAGCACCTTGCATTTTATCTTAGGACACTCATAGCAGTCCTATGATAAAAGGAAGTTTGTATGGTGTGGGAAAGAGATCTCCTACAGAAAGCCATCAGGGTGCTCCATCTAGGAAGCTCATCCTCCTGCTGCTTGCTGTGAGGGTGTCAATGACAGTGCTGGCTGACTTGGTGACGTCAGTCTCTTGAGAGTCCCTGAACTAGATCACATAGCTAAACCACTCCAGAAATACTGTGCCACAGAAACAGAAACTGATAAATAATAAATATGTGCTATTTAGCACTGCTAAGTTTTGAGGTAATATGTTCCATAGTAATGGGTAAATAATGAAGCAATTATCTCATCAATCATAATTTTAAATTCGGAATCCACACAAGAGGGTACTGACATAAATTGCTTATTGCTAAGATATTTCCCAATATATACTATTTTACGTGACTCTTTTACTTGTGTGCTTCCACCTCTACATCACTAGGCCTTAAATTGTGCCTAATTTTCTGTATTGTGACTTTTACATTAATCAGTTTTCAGGGTTCACTAAAACTGTCTGTCTTTGAACATATCGAATTCCCTTTTCTCTTCATTGAACTACAGTTTATTTTTTTTTCTAATTTTGATTGAGACCTCAAGTGAATAGAAAGAAGAAAAAAGTACACACTTTCATGATAAGCAAGAGCTGTCATTTCATAAATAATGCTTCTGATTCTGAAATAGAAAAAGACATTTGTCTTTCCCCACTCTCCTGTAGGAATACACAGGTCAATCTGTTTTTCCTGCTTCATCACAGGCAAGTTTTGAGACCACATTTTCTGTCTTTGTTAATTACATAGCAGTTTTCTTTTCTATAAGGATATTTTATATTCTACAATTTACCTTTGGGTCCTACATAGCTGCTTGTTTCTAGAGATTTACTTTTTTTTACTTCCAAGTTTAACATCTGTGGAAAATATCTGCTTCGCTGAAAATTTAACACAGTTATTTTCTGCTGAGTACTGTTTATTTTTTGCCCCACCTCCAGACACTCCAAAAAGAAATGCATTATGATTGTGGCTGACATGGGAGACTGGGAGCAAGATGATTTGTATTCTCATGTTAGGAGTCCCTGATTACAGCTTCAAAACATCTTTTCCTTCCCTTTAAGCACTTTGCCAGTTTAAACAGCCTCAACAGATTTCTTTGCCATAATAATTCTTCATTAATAAGGTGGCAGCGTAATGGAAAACTACAACACACAGGACTACTTAGAGGAAACTAGTTCAGCAGATGTGACTCCCCGAATCTACTAGGCAGGATTTGAAGAGGAACATGGGTGGAGAAACACTTATATCAACCTTCCTCCTAACCAGTACAGAGCTCCTAATTAGTTGCAGGGTGTTTCTTCATGTAATAGTTTACTCTTCATCACACATTTGCTGGCATAATAGAAAATGCATGGTCTTAGCCAATGGAAAACCTGAAAAATATCCCTGGGTTCTATGTCATTTATCTACCTGATTGTTGAATCAACTCAAATTCAATATAATCTCAACTCTGGCAATAAAGTCAACCTTTATGTTTAACTTTTACTCTATTTTCTCTGATCTGAATTTTATTTTCATTGTCTGTCATATTGGCTTTTAATTTCTAGTTCAATATTTTATCACTTACTGAATGTCTTCTTATTCTAAGCCAGCTCATATCTTCTTTGGATCAAATACTGAAAATACTAATACATGGAAATGGCTGCTATCCTTACGGTTTATTTGAGATTCTAACATGGAGTAGGAAGTAGGCAATTTGCATGAATTATAACATTTTAACCTTCACCATGACTTTAAAAAATAGACACCTTTTAGTTGTTTCATTCTTTTATTTTTATTTTCTTTTATTTTATTTTTGGTACTGGAGGTTAAATCCAAAAACATTCTACCTCTGAACTATATCCCAGAAATATATTTTTTATTTAAAAATATGGTATTGCTACATTTCTGAGGGCCTTGCTAAATTGCTGAGGCTGGCCTTGAACTAGCAATCTTCCTGTCTCCATCTTCCAAGTACTGGGATTACAGATGTGTACTAATTTTCCCTACAATAATAATTTCTTATAGATGAGAAGTCAGACATAAAAAAAAATGACTTCCACAGGTGTACAACTGTAGTAACCCAGCTCTACCTAATTTCTCTATGACTTGGTAATGAAGATAACAAATTGCCTGGACCTTGTTTATTTCTCTCCCAAATTCATGGTCTTCTGTGTGTGGTGGATTTGAAGCTTTCTCATTCTGTTTCCTTCTCTTAAGGTAAGTGCCCTTGGTTAATGTTGCATTCTACTGATAGAAGTTCTACCAATAACATATCTATTAGCAATATACAAAAAATTAGTATTTTTTGCAGTGTAATATGAATGAATAAACTATACCCAGAATGACTAGTGGTATTACATAGAGATGACTGCTATCCTTATAGTTTATTTGAGATTCTAACATGGAGTAGGAAGATGGCAATTTCATTTTGTTTCTTCTCACAGTGACTCAAATATCTTTCTTCTGTTGTACTGCCTTCATACCATCACAACAAGTGTTTCGTCCATTTTTTTATCTTTACTCCTTTACTGATGATTCACCAGATCCAAGCCTATGTCTGTGGACTCTTGTTTCCCCTGCCTTTATACTCTCCTCTCTCCTACCAATTGGTATGATTCTTCTAACACACAATGCTTGATTTGGGCCATTTAAATTACTTTTGGTCAAAATACTTAAGTGACTCTTTGCTGCCCCCTTAGGAAGACAACTGAACCGACCAATGCTCATCCTCTCAGCAGCCTACGCATCCTCAACACTCGTGATTCCCCTTACCTTCTCTCATCATGCTGCCTTTTCTGCTGTATTTTTCAGGATAGACTCAGTGCCTGAGATTTTCTTACATCATTCCTTCATCCTCTCCCACTGGATATTTGAGATACAAATCAAGCACCATCGTTCTAGAAGGCTTTCTTTTTCTCCTCATACCACCCAGTCTCAACTTTCATCAGTTTAAACAAAAGTTTAAGTTCTAATAACATGCATCATGATAATACCAGCAATACCTTCTGCCCCATTATAATTTGGACCTGTAATGTCTCACAGAAGCTCATGTGTTGAAGACTTGGTTCCAGCTGGTGCTGCTATTGAGAAGATGTTAAAAACTTTAGGAAGTTGAGGCCTAGCTGTTAATAGAGATACACTTTTGAAGGGTATATTTTGTCCATGGTCTGTCCCTTTCTCTCTCTTTATCACCTTCCTGGCTGCCAGGAGGTGAAAAAAATTTTTCTACCACAATACTTTCTAACATGATGTTCTTAAAAACAAACAAACAAACAAACAAACAAAGAAAAACAACAACATAGTCAGCCGACCATGGAACAAAAGGCCTGAAGCCAAAATACAAAATAAAGCTTTCTTTTTTTAAGTTGTTTATGTCAGACATTTCGTCACAGTAATGAAAAACTAATACACCCCCTAAAAACTGTAAACTACACAAAGTTAAATGTGCCAATTTTATTAATGACTCTTAAAATACATAGAAAAGATATATAGGCAGTATTTCAAGCAATTTAAAAATATTAATCTAGTTACTCCTCAGTATGGTCTTGTAAGATAGATACTATTATTACCCACATAATACAGACAACGTGAGGCAGAAAAAAATAAAGCATCTTTTCTATAGTTCCTGAGGTAGCAAGTGGTAATCAGACACTCTGCCTCCTAGCTCTGTTCCTTTAAAACAAATCAATTATTACACATTTGTTTTCTCAGTCCCTAATTATAAGCTTGTCAAAAACTAGGTGTTCACTGAGTAGTTATTTGGCAAATAAAATGGCTCTACTTCTGTTTAGCCAAAACGCGACATTAAAACAAAAGCACTTAATCAAAAAATATTAAGTATCAAATAACAAAAATGACCCTTTAATTGAGCATAGTGTTACTTGGAATGTACTTTAAGTTCTGGAAAATTATACTATGTCATTTACAAAGAAAAGAAGAAAAAAAAGTAATATTATTGTTAAACATAATAAAAACAACTCAACCTTGGAGAGACATACCAGTGTGTATCAGTGTGTAAAGCAATGAATGTCACCAAATCCATTTTGAGCTCTTTGGGGTATTAAGATAGCTGATAGCCGGGCGTGGTGGCGCAGGCTTGTAATCCCCGCGCTTGGGAGGTGGAGACAGGAGGATCGCGCAGGTTCGGCTTAGGAGACCCTGTTTCTAAAAGTGAAAATGTAAAAATAGGTCTGGGAGTGTATCCCGGAGGTAGAAGGGCTTCCAGGAACCCCAGTACCACCAAAAAAAAAAAAAAAAAAAAAAAAAAAAGCTGATAGATTTCTCTTATTTTAGCTTCCCATTTTGTAAAGAGCACTTACTGATACTGGGGCTGCAGTTGTAGCTCTTTGCTTTTGGCCTGCAAGCGCCCCATGACTGGGTTAAGGTGGCTTAGTTGGAGGAAGAAACGAGGTCCTGAACCAAAGTGATCAGAATGACACTCTCCCTTGCTCTGTCAACATAAAAGCTCAGGTGAGAAAAACTGAGATGCTTCTAAACACCATAGCCATAAAAAATTCACATCTGTGCAGGCCTCCTCATAGACTTCAATAAAAAAGATTTGAGATTCCACCCTGAAACTACTCTGGAAAAAATTGAACCTAATAGAAGCAAAGATGAAATTTGAAAAACACTGAATATTTATTTTTAAAAAGTAATGTCATCTTGGCCAGGCATGATGGCACACGCTTGTAATCCCCGCACTTGGGAGGCAGAGACAGGAGGATCTTACAGGTTCTAAGCCAGCCACACTGGCTTTAAGAGACCCTGTTTCCAAATAAAAAGTATAAAATAGGTCTAGGAGTGTATCCCGGAGGCAGGAGCGTTTCCAAGAGCCCCTGGACCACATACACACACACACAAAAAAAAAAGTAATGTCATCTTGTAGGCATTTTAAAAAAGTAATATTATCTTGTCATCTAAGGAAAACAAAGCTTGATTTAGTCAGGAACAATTAGAAATGTCTGAATTTAAGCAATGATAAAATGTTGGCATATTTAATATGTTCAGTATACCAGGTTGGAAATTTTCAGCAAGAGTAAGCTTTAAAAGTGATATAATAAATTGTGCTATATTTGTATTAATAGCAATAATTAAAATCTATCTGAAGGACACTGTGTAGTAATTTCATTTTAATCAACTACTTTGTACAATAGTTACTATTCACAGAGCTATAATGGGTGGTATAATAGTTTAAATTCAGAATGTCCCACAGCCATCCAATAAACAAGGTAGTAAGTTTGAAAGACAGGTTGGTTGCTAAGGAGGGATCTCTGGTAGTGTAGCTTTGAATATTATTTAAGGTCTCTGCTTCCTCCCTCTCTCTCTCTCTCTCTCTCTCTTGCTTCCAGGCCCACTATGTGGGAGAGGAGGCTTGTACTTCCCTCCCCTCCCCCCCTCTCTCCTTCCTGCTGCTATGCCCCGAGCTCCACAGTTCTGGCTTGACATGGACTGAAACTCTGAGATATCCAAAAACTGAGAGCAAATACATCTTCCTTTCTCTGGGCTGTGTGGTCAATTGTTTTAGATTATGGCAATGATAATGGTGATGAGATAGGTGAGGAATTGGAAGCTTCCTGAAGAAAAATGAGGTGGTAGAGTCAGAATATAAATGAAGATTTGTGAAATTATAAAACACATCGGAAATGGGGTGTATTGTTGCACTCCTGTAATCTCAGTAGTTGGAAGGCAGAGACAAGAGGATTGCAGTCTCAAGGCCAGCATGTGGTAACATAGCAAGACCCTGATTCAAAAAAGTAAATAAATAAATACCTAAAATAATAGTAGTAGTAGTAGTAGTAGTAGTAGTAGTAGTAGTAGTAATAATAATAATAATAATAATAATAATAATAAAAGATCTGACAGTACAAGAGTTCAGAGGTAGAACACCCCTGAGTTCAATCTTCAGCAACACCAAAATATAATCTCAAATTAGCACATGTTTTTCTTGGAAGAGTGTATTTGATAAGTGTGTATTTATATGTATGCACAAAAATGAGCACACGGAAAAGCCACAGTTGATGACTCAAGGAATTTCCTACTAAGGGAAGAATAAGAAAGAAAATCTACCAGGAGTCTGGGTCGAAAATGTCCTTGGTTTCTTAGGCAAATAATTATCTTCAGGCATAAAAAAATGGCAAAAACATGAATGTAGATGCTCTGCCAGCTGCCATAGACCACACAAGACTTGCATTTAAGTCATGTTACAATGGAGTTGCTGCTGGTGGTTGTAGAGTAGTAAACAGTGCAACAGCATTAATATTTCCTAATACCATTTTATATGTCAGTGACCACAGCAAGCACTTTGCACTGATTATCCCACGTATTCATCACAGAAATCCTGACAGAACACCATTTCTTCACAGAGAATCTACAACTTTTCCATAAAGGTGCTGAAGGTATCATTCTCAAGGGGGGGCCCAAGATTTCTGGATTTGCTTTCCACTGAAGTCAGGTACTTTGAATATGGTAAGATAGTTATTCAAGATATTAGCTTATCTTATATGTCATGGTGAATTTAAGAAAGAGAGATTACCTGGGTGTCAGGGTGGGCATGACCTCATGAGGTAAAACCGTAAAAAGAACCAAGTTCCTCCTAAAGAAATAATTTGAAGAGTGAGAAAAGCTCTACATAAGAGGTATTCTTTATTGCTGGCCTTGAAGATGGTGGAGCACACACAGAGAACAGATGTGGACAGTGTCTAGAAGCTACAATAAGACCCAGGCTAGAAGCCATGAGACCTCAATTCTACAGCAGTCAAGAATTGGATTCTTCTGTCATTGTGAGTTTGGGTGACTATCTGGTCCTCAAGATGAGAGCCTGGTTGAGATTTTGACTTCAGCTTTGTGAAGCCCTAGGCTGAGAGTCCAGTTACATGGTACACAGCACACAGCACCTGGAATTGTCTCCCTCCCACCCCCCATACTAGAGATAGAACCCAAGGACATTCTACCTCCAAGCTATACCACTAGCTCTACTTCTTTATTCTTCATTTTGAAACATAGTCTCACTGAATTCTCTCTAAGTAGCTGAGGCTGTCAGCAAACCACAATCCTCCTGTCTCAGCCTCCCAAATGCTGGGATTAAAAACATGAGCTACAATTCCCGGTGCACCTGGATTTTTAATGGGCAGAACTGTGATAATAAGTGGGTACCACTGCAAACCACTAAATTTGTTTTTTTTTTAATGTCTTATTTCTACATTTCAAAATGTGTTTAAAAGGTCCCAGAGCAATTAAATTATAGAGTGGGAGCATAAATCACGTATAATTCTGGGGTTGACCTCATCTATCTGACAACATGTACCTCAAAGTGAGTTTAAAAGAACTCATTTAGTAAGACGTCTCTAATCTATTTCAAATATAAAGACGCATTTCAAATATAATGGGCTCTGGGCTCACAGCACCCTGTGAAATTTCCAGGTAAAAGGACATAGAGTGTGAGAATGGAAGAGGGACTTCAGTGAGTAACTGCCCCCCTGATCATCTTGTGCCTAGTGGATTGTAGCCATGCTTGCTATAGGTTAAATAGACAACCTGATGCCTTTGGCAAGAACACCTGTACTACCAAAGGAGACCACTGTAGTGCCTAGAGGCAGAGAATATTCTTAGGTAATGCAGATGTGCCAGCACCTTCAAGCCTTGGATAATGACCCCTTTGGAACAATTCTTTGGATTTTTCATGGTAGGTGACATTTTTATACTGTTAATATGCTAGACAATTTTCTGGTACAAGCCTTCCATTATGTTTTTCCATCTGTACTGGTCTTCTTAAGCCATTTTATTCCTCTCTTCCACATCCAAACTAACTGTCACCTTCTCAAGAAGTTTTCATTGATAAATTTGTTGCATTTTATTTTTCTTCTTTTTCTCAAGCACCTCAGGTTTTGTATTTTCTAGCACTTATTATCCCTTATAATCTTTGACATGTTTGTTTACTTTTCAGCGTGTTTACCCTGACAACTAACATTGCTATAAATAAAATTCACAGCCATAGGTCTTGTTAACTTATTAGATAAAAATGAATTTCTCATGTTAAGGCTTATGCACAGTCCTGAGAGTTGGAAATGGTGCTACCTATGTGCTAGAGGTGTTGAAACAAGGAGCAATAAAGTTAGAAACTATCTCATGTTGTACAACAGGTGGCAGTGGTCCATCTAGGATGAAAACCCAGGCAGTTTGAATGTCTGTTACTCAGCAGTGCTGCCTTTAGGTGAAGCAGTAAAGGGTATAGGCAGTTCAGTGCATGTGACATAAGATATACTCAACAAAGATTTATGGATGGAATAAATGAACAAATACACAGAAACAGGAGAGAGTTGAGGTGATTTCACTTCACTTTTCATATAGAACAAAATGTAATGATGGATGATAGTAAGAAATACCACAAAGATTTGCAAAAAAAAAGAAGAAATAGAGGGAGGGTAGAAGATCATGGTGGTCACATTGTGCTGAAAATGGTTGCAAATCTGACTTTAAATTGACATGATAATGTTTCATCTTTACTTCAGACTTTAAGAATTATCATCTAGTGGAGATGGGAGGAGTGGAGGATGTGAACGTTGTGTTTTACAAAGTCATCATATAAAGGCCATCTTTATTCTACCATATGAGCATGTTTGAGGTAATTTTGGAAGGTCCTGGCATAAAAATAGAGACCATGTATTTACTCAATTGAAGAAAATAGTAAAAAAAAAACAAACAGTATAATGTTTCTCACTAAAGTGATTATTTTTCCTATTTGTGTATCATCAGGCCAAAGAAACAATATATGTTTTTCTCAAGTTATAATAGGATGGTATCCTCATAAAGTGATCATAAAGTAGAAACATCAGAAGTTAGAAATATTCATCAAATGTTCTTAATCTATTAAGCGAATAAGTATTTAAGTACTTATACCATAGCTTAGCAACCAGCACATTTGAGAATATTGGTCATTTTCCCTTGTGATATTCTGCCTGACTGGAAAATGTAGATGGCATACATTGCCCAGAGTCATAGCTGGGTATCATGTCATACATTCCTTGCTCAGAAAACGATTCATGTTTTAAATATGAAAGACAGTTTTTAATAAATGTATTATTTTTCCACTAAATGTATTATTTCCACTAAATGTATTTTTCCACTAAATGTATTATTTTAACGATAATAAAATTTTAGAAAATCATTAAGTCAAAGCATCCAAGTTGAGGACTATATCTACAGAAAAAGTTATAATAATTTATTTGTTCTTTCATTTTTTTTTAGTTGAACATCGGAGCATTCTACCTCAGAGCTACACCTTCACCTTCAGCCCTTTTTAAATTGTTTTATTTTTAAACAGGGTTTTGTTAAGTTGCTGAGGGTCTCATTAAGTTTCTAAAGCTAGCCTTGAACTAGAACCTGTGATTTATCCACCATCTTAGTTTCCCAAGTACTATGATTACAGATATGTACCATCTCATGCAGACTAATTCCTTTTTATTTAGTTTTGGAAGTCCTTAAGAGACGCTTTTTGAGTGCTTCGTACTATGCCAAATGAACATATCTTTACAAATGCAACTATGCAACTACTTTCTCAGACATTACAGAGTCACCATTTTACACAAGAAGAAACTGGGTTACTGGGAGAGCTTGTGCAGTGTGCCAATAGTCAGACAGTTGACCAATGACAGAGCAAAGATTAAGTTTAGAATGCTAGATTCTAATTTTAGAATCCCCTTGACTTAGGGGCTATTTCAAACTCTGGTCCATCTAGGGAAAACCTGCTCGTCTTTAAAAGATGTGTCACAGTTCTTGAGGAGTGAGAAAAATATGCTAGGCAGATGAAGTATACACACACATGCGTACAAATTAGGGAGACATATTTAAGGAACTGTAAAGGGTTCAATATGTTTACAGTATATAGTGTGAAGTCGTAAATGAATGGTGAGAAGTGAGAATGGAGAATCAGAAAATAGACAGTTTAGGAATGAATGCTAAGCCACAGAGCTTGAGACTTGTCTTCATGATGGAGAGCTAGCAGAGTGTATTTAGCATCTGGTTTGGTGCCAACACCTCAGCACTTGTACTAACTATATATTTTGATGCTCAACTACTTATTATGACTCAGAATAATGTCAAAAGTTATAATGAGAAAAATTTAGATTATCATATATAATAAAGATTCTCTAGTGCGTAGATTAAATATTTTGTTTCTTTATTATATTTTCCAGAATGGTTAAAATAGTTGTATGGTTGAACTTTTGACATAGAGCAAAGATATAAATTTAAATAAATATAGTTTCATTAAGGAAGAAAGTGTGTAAATGTAGAGATCGTTTAGCTTAAAATTTAGCTTGGATTCACTAAAGGTGAATCCTTTCTAATATATTGTAGGTAAAACCTTCTCTGTTCCTGCTAGTGCCAAGATAAACACACTGTACTAAGCCTTTTTGCAAAGTATATTCTACTTGAATAGTCTACTGATGGCATAGTTACAACAAAAATATTTACCTTATATCTTTTCTGCATGATTCTCAACTTAGATATAATTTTAACATAAACATTTTAAATTTCCCTACCTGAAGCTTATATAGATGATGAAATTATGGAAGCTTATAAAAATGTATGATTTGGGAGGAATTTTACATAAGCATTTACATTACTAACCTAAAATTAAAATGTGTGTGTATGTATGTATATGTGTGTGTGTGTGTGTGTGTGTGTGTGTGTGTGTGTGTGTGTTTACGTGCACACATGCGCGTACACGTGCATGTCTTACTGGGAATTGAATCCAGAGACATTGTACCTCTGAGCTACATCCCCAGACCTTTCTCTAGTTTCTGTTTTTGAAACAGGGTCTAAGTTGCTGAGAATCTTGCTAAGTTGTAGCTGGTCTTAAACCTCTGATTCTCTTGTCTCAGCCTCTTAAATAATAGGATTACAGTTATAAATCAAAATGTTTAAAATGAACACATTGCAAATCTTTCATATTTTTTCTTACACTCTTGTCCAGAAAGAAAAAAAAACATCAAGACAGAATAAATATGCATCATTCATATTTAACAGTAAGTTGTATAGCATGATTCAAAGTACATTAAGTAGAATATTTAGAAGTGAACTATTTTGACATTTTATATCATACTACATGTATGCATTTTTTAAACACAAGATAATCTTGAGTAAGATAACCTTTTCACTAAGAGCTTATAATAAAATATCCAAAGGAAGCCAGACATGGTGGTACACACTGATAATCCCAATATTTGGGAGTCTGAGAAAGGAGGATCGCAAGTTCGAAGCCAGCCTCAGCAGCTTAGTGGGGCCCTCGGCAATTTAGTGAGACCCTGTTTCCTAATAAAATATAAAAAAATAGGTCTGAAGGTGTAATGTGGAAGTAGAAGGCCCCTAGATTCCATCTCTAGTACCATAAAAAAAAAATACCCAAAGGAAGAAGCAGAATAAGATAGAAGTACTCCTGGGGATTAATTCAACAGAAAGTACATTTGAGAATACAAAAGAAAAAGATTAGAATTGAACAAAAACCTGATATATTTATTGCAAACAGATTTGGTTTCCAGTGTCAGTCCATTATTTGGTTGAAGTTCATTTATTTGCCTTGCTATTATCGCTACCAAATATCAGGAGTGACATCTGGTGAAGTTTCCTCATTTGTTAGCAAGACAAAGAGAGGGAGCCCTTTTCTAACACTTCCTGCAAACTCAATATTTGATGTTCAAGTGCTGAGTTCTAGAGATGGCAGCTGCATTTCACAGAATATGCATCACAGCAGAAGTTCATATGCAAAGAAATATCTATTGTAAAATGAAACATAATTATACATGTCTGAACAAAGGCAGATAAGATAAAATAATTTGACTAGAATTCCATAGAGATGTCAAAGAAAGAGAGTCTCAGATGAAGGCTTGAAGCATAAATTAATTTGTTTAGTACTCTAGCAATGAGCAATCAAAAAAATCTTTTTTGAAGATTTGGAAATAATTTGTTTTATTACATCCAAAAGAAAGGAAGAAATATTTTCCAGATTTTTGAACAACTAGAAGCCGGCACTCAAATGCAAGCAGATTTATACTTTAGGTTTTGTTGTTTTACTTTTTAAAACTTTGCTACTGTCTTTGTTTTTTATTCTCTTTCTATATGTAATAGACAAATTAGGTCTTAGCTTTTAGGCTTCTGTAGCCAAGGAGGACAGGTCTCTTTTTTCTGGTTCAAATTTGACAAATCTATGGGATAAAAAAGGAACTCTCCTGCCGGACGTGGTGGCGCATGCTTGTAATCCCCTCGCTTGGGAGGCAGAGACAGGAGGATCGACCTGGTTCGAAATCAGCCCCACTGGCTTCAGAGGCCCTGCCTCCAAATAAAAATATTAAAAAGGGCTGGGAGTGTAGCCTGGAGGTAGAAGGGTTTCCAGGAACCCCAGTACCACCAAAAAAAAAAAAAAAAAAGAACACTCCTTGGTCTGTGTTTGATCAGGGGTGCATCTTAAGCCCTGAAAACTGACTGAAATTGGGTTTGTGTTCCACTCTCTGGACCATATGAAAAGGCTGCAGCTTGTATTCTGATCATGTAACCATAGATGAGGCCTCAAAATGGCAGGGTGCTCTTTCCAGAAAAATTGAGGGGGGATGGTGGCTAAAGACATCTTATATGCATTGTTACATCTCAATATATAACAGTGTTATATATTGTTATATATACTGTTATATCTAGATCTCTATATATTGAGATATAGTGCGCGCGCACGCGTGCACACACACACACACACACACACATATAGTAAAGGGTGTAAGGGTGTGCTTAAGTTTTATCTAAACTGAAAAAACAAATGTCAAATTCCATTAAAATGCTTTTTTTAAAGCATGTCATTTTCGTGGACATTTTGAAGCAATGGAAGGTAAATATTCTCTTAAAACGTGATATGGGAAGTATCTAGGACATCTGGAATGTGTGGCTTCTATACTTGTTGTCTCTAGATCCAATATCAGTAACAATATAAAATATCTGCACGACATCACTGCCAACCTATTTTGTGTTCTTCTGGGGAAGAATTTTAGAACAAATATTTGTGCCATTCAACTCCCCTTGGAGAAATACATTGGAAGGATTTTTCAAAAAGAAAAATTTCCCAGAATTAATGTGAACCTTAGTCATCATTAAGCACAATGTAGTGAGTAACAATCTCACAAAGAATGAGGTAAAAATTAAATTTAAGCTCAAGTACAACAAATGACTTCCCCACTATTATAGTATGATTTCTATTCTTTCTCAAAGAGATGGTTCCATAGTTTCCTTCATTCCTACTGCCACTGCTTACATAAACGTGTTCTTACCCCGCCCTATGTTTTCAAAATGTATAGAAATTTGTTAAGTATATTTTGTCATCCTAGCACAGTTCTACATGTTGGTCATAGAGTAACAAGGACATATGTTTTGTATCACTTATTATTGGGGAGGGTGACATATTTGTGTTTTTTGACATTAGAACAAAAGAAAGAGCAATAAAACAGAGTAAGGAGAACATGCTAAGGAAATAAGTCCAATCGAGTAAGATACAGACATAATACAGAGCCAAGAGATACTTTTGTCAAGAAGAAACTTGGCAGCAGGAAGAGAAAGTGAAGGAGAGAGCTCGACCTGCAAACAAGTGCAAGAAACCACATAGTAGGCCAACTGAATGAGTACTACAGATCTCAAGAGCTCAGTACGTTGAATAAACAAATAGTAAGTAGGCCAGTCTGGCTAAAACACTATGAAAAAGGAGGAGGTAGGTGCTAGAGAGACAAGTATACCATGATCCATTGTCTCATTCAATATCTAATCACTGTGGTAGCTGTTGATTTTTGGTTTTGGCATTCTGGAAATAAGGCAATGTACAAAATTCCTCCCTGATTTTCAGAAACTTGTAATATATTTGAGAAGTTAAACCTTACATATAGATGAAACAAAAGTAATCAACTTCAGAGCCAGGGATGCTATGCATTGAAAGCCTTAAGTACTTCTTAGAAAGAATAATCGATAAGAACTAGGGGACCCAGGACTGCATCAAAAAAGTGAAACTTGAGGTGCACAGAATTACAGAAAACAGAGAGAAAAAAAATTGTTTAAAAGGCATCCCAGTAATCTGGTAAATAATCCTAGTAAATAACTCCCTTGAGATATCGAGCTCATGCACCAGAGAAAGCAGTGAAGGGAAGGCCAGTCCTATATTCAACTAAATATAGGCTGATCCTAAGTCTCCATTGTTCAGGACTCAGTTGGTCCAGCGCAACTATTAAAAGCTCAGTTTTTCACTCTCCAAAATGATCTGGTTTGAATGAAAAATTTTATATAGTCACACTAGCAAAAGATGGCATCTTATAAATAAAGACAGAAACCCATGCATATGAATATGGAACTATTTACCCAAGTTGCACTCAGGTTCTATACATGGAAGCTGTGAATAAATGTAAGTTTAGTCATCGGTCTGTTCAAGATTGTTTTGATAAAACTTGAAATTTTCTATTATTGAGTTCTGCCACCCAAAGAGATATACAACAAACATTTTCCAAAAGAGTCACTACTTCCTTAGTATTTTGTGTTATGTTTACATTTTGTTAGAGATTTTGATATCAAAATAGCCATTTTTTCAGGTCCTGGGAATGGAACCCAGGGACATTCTATATCTTAGTTATGCCCCAAACCCTATTTTTTTTGTTCTTTATTTTGAAACAGGGTCTCCCGGAGTTGCAAAGAGCCTTACTAAGTAGCTGAAGCTATCTGCAAACTGCAATCCTTCTGTCTCAGCCTCCCAAATGCTGGGATTACAAGTGCATGCCATCATGCCTGGCTTCAAAATAGCCATTTTAAGTGACTATTTTTGCTAATATTAAAGCTATGATCATCCATTTAAAATTTTGATGTTCAGGACATTGCATTCAATAAGTAACATTTGGAATGCAAGTCTTCTCCAAAATATTCTTTGGAAAACATAATGTTTCATGGTCTATGCTGGTTGAACTGTAAAAATAGATTAAGTTCTTTGTTTTTATTATTTCAGAAGGTAAGTATAAAAAAAGATTATGAATAAATGAATGTATCTGACAATGAAGTTAATAAGCTCTCATATCTTATCTTTGATCAATGAATCATGTAGAAAGCTTTGTTTAGACCTTGGCTAATCAATAAACTATTTTGTAAAACAAGAATCATAGGTTTGAGGTCATTTGATTAATTTTTAACGTTAACAAGGCAGATGAAGAAAAGTCTGCCAAGATAAAGAGTTTTTTCAGTTAAAGCTTTGGAGAAAAGAGCATAGGTGATCACAGAAAGTATGCTTCTCGAGTACCCTTTATCATGTTTGCTTCCAGTCATTCAGAGTTAATATTTGACTGCCATCTCATAGGCTTTTAAAAAATGAAGTCTTAACTTATTAAAAATGGACGTTCCCTAGTAGAGCATGGTGGCACATGCGTGTAATCCCAGAATTTGGGAGACTAAAACAGGAGGGTTACAGGTTTGAGTCAAGCTTCAGCAATGTAGACTCTCAACAAACTAGCAACACCCCATTTCAAAACAAATTTTAAAAAAATTTTAAAAGGTCTGGGAATATAGCTCATAGGTGGAATACTCCTGAATTCAATCCCCAGTACCACCTCTCAAAAAAAGTGTGCCTAAAAAAACGTTGGGCCGGGCGTGGTGGCGCACGCTTGTAATCCCTGCGCTTGGGAGGCGGAGACAGGGGGATCGTGCAGGTTCGAAGCCAGCCGCGCGCGCTGGTTTAGGAGACCCTGTTTCCAAATAAAAATGTAAAAATAGGTCTGGGAATGTAGCCCGGAGGTAAAAGGGCTTCCAGGAACCCCAGTACCACAAAAAAAAAAAAAAAAGGAAATGTTGGCAACTCTTAATGAGATCAGCCCAAGACTGTCTTTAACTATTTGTTTTTTTTTTAATTGAAGGGTTTTATTTGATTTGTGAGAGAACTTTTGAATAGAGCCAAATCATATAGTAATTGACATTTTTAAAAAAGCAGAGTGCTTCTAGGAATGTCCATGATCACTTGTGTTTTTTATGTAGAATCATGAGAATTTTAGGTTTTCTCACATAGAGAAAACAAATTTTAAAAACTGGTGCATGATATTTTTATAGAAATTAAAATAATAAAAAATCAGGTATATATTATTTAATTATACACTAACTTTTTGTTATATTTTGTTTTTTAATTTTTTATTGGTGCATTGTATTCATACTGAAGAGATAGAAAGGAAATAGGCAGATAGGGAAAAGGCGTTGGTAAAAAAAAGTTAATTTCCTGAGTTTCCTGAGGGGCGACAAATGCCTGAAACTCCAAAGGCTCAGAGATAAGAAGGATCAGAGCTTCACAAAGCCATCCTGAGTTTCCTAATCAACAAACCCAGCAAGCAAGTCTGGCATTCCTGAAAGGAGACCCTTCAAAGGACTTGCAAATGCCCTATGCAAATTCTCCTTGGAATCCCAAAAGTCACCCTAACCAAAAGCGAACTTGCAAGCAGTCAGGCTTTGGCCAGTCGGATGGCAAAGGGGGACTTTCCAGCTCGGGACCCCCTCCCCTTTTGGGGAGCTGTTCTTTCTCTCTCTTGCAGGTCGTGTTGGCCCTGAGAGAAGGCAGAGTGCATCTGAGGGCATGTGGCACGTGGCTCGGGCGACTCTTGAGTAGTGACCTGAAGGCCTCTGCTGGACATCATGGCTGGCCAGGCCCCTAGGGGTGACCTGTACCTCTTTTCTGGCAGATCATGTGGACTCTGGGAGAAAGTAGTTTGCAACTGATGGGCACTTGGCTCGGGCGACACTTGGGTAGTGACCCTGAAGGCAGCTTCTGGACCCCGGAGTTCCAACCGCCCCTATGGGGTGTTCAGCCACATTTCTCTATTCCCTTCTGGCAGATCGCATGGACTCCGGAAGAAAGCAGCCTGCACCTGAAGGCAATTCGGCTTGGGCTACTCTCAAGTATTGTCCTGAACACAGCTGCTGGACCCAGAGTTCCAGCCCCTTTGGGGGTGTTCAGCCACCCTTGCCCCATTCCCTGCTGCATCCAATAAACCTTTTACTCCCCTTCCTGAGGTCTGCGGGTGTCATTCTTTGCTCACCGTAGACAAGAACTTGCCGGGTTTTCTCTCAAGAAACCCCTGTTTCAATACATCATAATGAGAGAACTCTAGATGAAAAAGGAGATCCTATAGAGGAGCAAATAAGGCAACCTAACTGAGGGGATGGGAGAGGGGAGAGGGGAGAGGGAAACTCTCTAAAGCGCAGGATGTACTTAAACATATCAAAGTCAACTACTAAGCTAAGCGTGAGAAGGAAGGATGGGGATTGGGTAGGGGTTAACTGGGCGATGTGTGCATATATGTCTACACAAGTTTTTCTATCCCATTATGATGTCTTTAACTACTCTGAGCCTGTTACCTCAGCTATAAAACAAAGACAAACCTTAGTGTTCTCAAGCATTCTTACCATTCTTACCATATTTTAAAATTAAAACACAAAACTCTAGTAAAAACATAGCAGAATATCCCATGTTGTTATATTCTTAAAATGAATTTAATCCCATTCAACTTCAAGAAAATCAGAAGAGCCCATATTTATATATTTTCAGAAATACAACTACTAATATAGCCAACCTTCAAATACAATGAGGAAAAACAAATAGAAAGAATAAGTAATACTTTATAATATGATATGGAACTTAAAATATGAGACAAATATTCCATATTTAAATCATACAATGTCAGAAATGGATGTAATTTTAGATCTTATTGACCTAATAAAATATTAGATATTCATAAATATGGGCTGCAGTGCTCAACTCTGAAAAGTAATTCAGTTTATTTATTCATTTCCTTATTCAGGTACTTATCAAGCCTTCTACCCATTCTCCTACATACACTTCAACTGTTATTTTTAAGACATTTTGCTTAATGCCTCAAATATCATACAAATCGCATCAACGTATTAGGACTGAGCAACTAGAACCCTTGCTAGAATTGTTGAAGAGAATATGAGAATTAATAAAAGTTTGTTGGGAATGAGTTTTATTGCGAACCAGACAATATAGGAGCTTTTGTATAACTTATATTATGTCTTATCCTGTGAATTAAAAAAAAAACATACTATACACTAGTCACTGAAATAACGGGGCATTAAAGTATATGGAACACTCTTCATTTCACAGAGTAACTTAAACACCATTTGACATAAACACTGACAGCTTCTTGCTGCATTCCTAAGGCTTAATGTTCTAAAAGATGAGATAGATAAATGCAAACTGGGGCAAAATAGTCCTTATCATCTAAAACGATAACTCCTACAACCCTGGAGAGAAAAAAGGAAGGGATTAACTTGATCCCAAGGTCGTTTCACCCAGTTATACTGATGGAAGTTCTACTGGTGTGCAATCTATCCTCTATAGTAAGGATTTAGGGACATTTCTCTGGATTTAACAAACTGGCTTTTCAAAGAAAACTTGTTCTTTTAGATTATGCAATGATATCTCAAGGTTCCTAAGTTACTTTAAACTTTCCTTGGAAATTAAGTTTCCTCTAACCCTTTGCCTAAAAGTTTACCTAGCCACAGCATGATTTGTAAAAGACAGCAAAAAGTAAGGGGATATTTAAGAACAACAAACTTGGATATCTGCTAACTGTAATATTAAAATTTCTATGGGCCCAATTTTTTTATAGACTTAAGGTGCAGAATTAAATCAGGAGTTAGATTTTGCCCCTGTTGGGTAAGGTGATACACACCTGTATTTCCAGGTGGGAGGCAGAGACAGGAGAATAAGAGCATCCTAGCAAGATTCTAATTCAAAATAAAAGACTGAATGTGTAGCTTGGACCTAGAATGCCCCTGGGTCCAATGATAAAAACTTTCTCTCAAAAAAAGTTTTTTGATCAGATTTGTATTTTATTATTAATATAAAATTAGCATGATGGTTGGTTTGGGTGTATACTCTAGTTTGGCACAAGCCCCATTGCTAGGTAGCAACTGACTCCTAATCTGTTTTGATGTTTATGATGTCATATGGTGTCCGTTACCTGACTACTATGCTTCTCCTGCCCTCACCTCACACCTGGCCAATAGCAAAATTATAGCTCTGTTTCTACTGTATTGTTTTGTGGTTTTTCGCAAGCATATCCCTGCCTTCCAGTCCTTGCTTAGACTGCTGTTTTCTATTCCAAGGCTCTTCCTCCCTGTACCTGCATAGCCTTACTTCTTTCAGATCTCTTCTCAGTTGTAATCTTCTCAAATAGGACTATGTGGTCATCATATTGGGAATTAAATTTTACTTATCTCCAGATCTTCCTTGCTCTGTTCTATATTTTATTATTCTACTTTGCTTTCAATGAGCTTTATCAAAACATTCTTCTCCTAACATAAACTGCTCTACTGGACTTTTACCTTCTTCTAGTCTCTATTTATACACCGGACATGTTCATACTAGAGTCTAAATTCTGCAATCAGCTTAAGAGCAGGAATATTGATTTATATTTTTATTAATGTTAGGTGGTTTGGTTAGAGATGAGCAGGACAGGAAGGAATGGAACAGAGGATCTGACCAGCCCTCATAAGAAGAGCTACCCAGATCCCTCACACAGCTGCAATTGCCCACATACCTGGGGTTTCTCTTAGACACCCTAGGAAATTTTGCAACAGGTGAAAACAGTGCAGATACACTAAACAGTGGCGCATAAAGGAGGAGGTTTCCAGATTAAATAAATCCCACTTCGTGGAAAACTCACCACCATTTTCCACTTATAGAAATAGACACTGAAACATTTTCCAAGTTCACTAGAATGTAATCCTTTAGCAAGGCTTTATCTTAAACTGTATCCCCACTTCCCTAAATAAACTTCCTATGTGTGTGCTCTCTGTCTGAAATGTTTATCTTGGGAAGCAAGAACTGAAGAATAGAGATCTCTGCCCTATGATATTTATTTCTGGAAGACATTGTCATCCTTTAAAATTAAGATAAAAAAGAAATTGTGATTTCCTTGGGAGGCTGAGACAGGAGGATCAGGGTTCACAGACAGCCTCAGCTACTTAGTGAGATCCTTTGCAACTCAGTGAGACCATGTTTCAAAATAAAGATTAAAAAAATACGGCTTGGGGGATAGCTCTGTGGTAGAATGTCTGCGGGTCCCATCCCCAGTACCGTAAAAAAAGAAATTCTTATTTCAAATTCTCACTCCAAAATCTATTTCTACATTTTACTGATCTGCTTAAATGATGACTCCAAGCCTCAATTTTTTTATTCCAAAAAATGAAAATAGGAAGCAATTATCACTTGTTATTAAGTGGTTCTTGGAGTTTCTACCACACTCAGACATGGTCCGCTCAAAAATGATAATAATTTTTTTTAATGTGGTTAAGCTGGGCATGGTGGTGCACGCTTGTAATCCCCGTGCTTGGGAGGTGGAGACAGGAGGATCCCGTGGTTCAAAGCCAGCCGTGCTGGCTTAAGAGACCCTATATCAAAATTTTAAAAAAATATATAAAATAGGTCTGGGAGTGTAGCCCGGAGGTAGAAGGGTTTCCAGGAACCCCAGTACCATAAAAAAAAAAAAATGTTGCGGTTAACCACATTTAAAAAAAAAAGAAGAAGAAGGCTAAGGGGTGTATTCATGTTTGTTGTCAGAATAGGTTTTTAAAGCTCCCGACCTACTCTAAGTTTGGTCTCCTTAAGTTATTCACTATTCCTCTAAATCCATGAATAGATTATTACCTCTAGACCCGGTAGTCTATTGGATCTCTAGAAATGGAAATCAAGGACATCAGAAATTTTCTTTCAAGTTTAAATTAGTCCTTTGAAACTAGTAGTATATCAAGGTAACAAAAGAAGGGAAACAAACCTTTCTGCCAAAGTTATTTTACTTTAAAATGGTCTGCGTTAGCATGATTGTTTGCAGGCAGAGACTGAAAGGTAGAGGACAAAGCCATTGCAAAGACCACCAGGGACACTTCCAAGTTTGAAAACTTAATAATCATAAGCTTAAAAATGTATCCGAATGAACTCTCACATATCCTTCCAAAGAGTCACTGACAGCGCCAGTGTTCTTATTAGAAAAAGGAATGGAAAAGGGTTCGTTTAAGGCTAACATATTTATTTTCTTAGTGCCATTGTTATTACTGTTTTAAAACTATCATTGTTGTTGCTGTTATCCATCTTATTTTATATGAAAAGTCACTGGAAAAAAGACCAGAAAAAAGGGGGATATATAGGAAACTTACCAATGAATAATTCTTACGAACGGATCCCCTATTTTAGACATATAAATCTCTACAATATTTGAAAGAAAATCTTTTTTTTTCTCCCTAGCTGGCAGTGTCTATCAGAACTTTTCTGAAACTTTTTAAGGAACTATGTCCTAGCAAAATTCTAGCTGAAGTACATGGTACCCATTTTCAACTACATAGAGTAACTCCTTCCTAGACAGCCTTTATATGATCATTTGGTGTCTGCTTCAGTTTTTTTCCAGAAAGTAATTCTCTGAAAAATTTCTATAGTTTTTAGAGAATCAAACTATTAAGAAATGTGTCTATGCCAGACCGATCAAGTTTCATATAAATTTACTTATCTATCTATTCATTGTATATGTTTCTAACATCAACTTGATGCTAGAAAAACAAAAATAAAAAAAGGAAGGGGAAGCACAGATTCTACTTCCAAGGACCTCATAATGCCTTGGGAAAAACAGAACAACTTTGTAATAACAACAGAATGTGGTTAAGAAGCTAATGTGAAGTCAGGCATGGTGGTGCACAATTGTAATACCAGTACTTAGGAGGCTGAGACAGGAGGATAGCAGGTGCATAGCCAGCCTCAGGTACTTAGTGAAGCACTCCACAACTTAGTGAGACCCTGTTTCAAAATAGAGAATAAAAACTAAGGTTGGGGGTGTAGCTCAGAGGTATAATGCCCCTGGCTTCTATCCCTCGTACTGGGGAAAAATAGAAAACTAATGTGAGAGATTTTCTAGCTCAATGTAGGTAAAAATTGGGATGACATGAATTGTCATCAGGCCTATTAAAATAATATTCCTTCAAATCAGATTTACATAGACATTTTAAACCTCAGAGAATGTCCTCCCTTAATATATTTTGTAATTTTAAAAAGATGATGATAATAATAAGTACTTGGGGGAACATTTACCAACAGAAAACAGAAATAGGAAAGAGGTGTAACCTCACAAAATACTCAATAAGTAGTGCCAGGGGAAAGAAGAATCTGGTGGTAGTGGATAGTTTAGCAAAATGGTGTTTTGATAATGTCCTGGCAATTCTTACTAATTAGTAGATAGTCTTAATCTTCTGTATCACCTAGAAGTAATGAAAAAAAAAACACCCTAAAGCAAAAATTAAAAAATGAGAAAAGTGAACAATTGAAGATGGAAATGACCCCAAATTAAGAGAGAATGGTAAAGGCTTAGTCTTCTGTACAGAGCTGATTTAAGGTCTCATTGATCTTTCTGCATCCAAAACACTCTTACCAGAGCACATAACCCACTCATTTTATCAAAGTCTGCATTTTTAAGAGAGCCCTCATCTGTGCTTTCTCCAAATCATCTGTTGACAATCACCCAATCCATTTCCATTTATCTTAGATATAGAAATATTTAACACAAAAACGCAGCCGGACATGGTGGCACATGCTTGTTATCCCAGCATTTGGGAGGCTGAAAAAAGAGGGTCGTGGTTCACTAACAGCCTCAGCTACTTTGTGAGGCCCTTTGCAACTCAGTGAGACCCTGTTTTAAAATAAAGAATAAAAAATAGGGCTGTGGTTGTATCAGAGAGAACGCCCCTGGGTTCCATCTCCAATATTGAAAAAAAAAAAAAAAAAAAAGCTCCCCATAAGTAGAAAGTTCCTAAGTATAGTGAGTCAGGAAGTCACGTGAGTTTTTTTTTTTTTTAATATTATTGATCTACCAAAAAAAAAAAAATAAATGTTTCTACAGTCACCCCCAAAATAACTAAGGTTAAAAGAAAATGTGAAAAATCTATAGCCAAAACTTAAAACAAACATGGGTATGATGAAAACTACCATAAAAACAAGAGTCAAACATATTCCCCCAATATAGAATAAAACTTAATTCATAACTCTTTCCAGCATTTTTATGTCATCAAATAACTCAGAAAGAACTTTAGTTGAATAATATCAGTTCTGAACAGAATGTGTTGTAACAACCAAAGAAGACAAAAAGGTAAGTTCCAGACTGAAGAAAACACATTAAGGACCAAATGTTTGCAATTATGAAACAAACTGAAAAATATTATATATTCATATATTCTAATCTTAAATTACTGACACATGTAAAATTATGGTGCGTGCAGATGAAAACAACAGGGTAAAACAATTAATCAGAAGTTAATAGACTTGAAAGATGTGTTGAATCAGCATAAGGTAATTGGTGTCCTTAAAGTAAAACACTCGAAGTGCCAAGAACAGAAAAGCAGCTTAATATAACAGGAAGTATTGCTGAAAAGAAACTCAACATGAGAACAGGGATCAAGAGAATACACGGTGTTTTAGGATAACAAAATCAATACCTATGTTAGATAAACTGTTAAACTTTGAGATACTAAAGAAATTCTCTAAGCATTTATATGCTGGCAAAACACATCACCTACTTGAAAGAAAATGAGGCCTTTCTCAACGTTCAGCTAAGCCATACTCACTTCTGCAATACAATGAGCTACTCATCAGCAGAAAATATCTAGAGTTTTGAGAGAAAGAAGGAAAATATCCAAGTGTAGCCGACCTGCTCAGAGTGATTTTTAATTATAGAGGGAACAAGCAACATTCAACTGCTAAAAAGTCGAATGAGCACGAAAGCTCATTTGCTTGAATTGTGTCACCAAATAAATATGAAATAAAAAGTAAAAACCCAGAAATAAATAACTTAGGACAAAGAGGTAAGTGGGGCATGGTGATATGTTCCCTTAATCCTAGTATCAGGAGGCTGATACAGGAGGCCAGGTTTGAGGACAGCCTTAGTACTTCATTGAGAGTCTTAGCAACTTACTCAGAACCTGTTTCAAAAATAAAAAATCAAAAGGGATGGAATATAGGTCAGAAGTAGAACACCCCAGGGTTTCCTCAAAAGGCTAGGTATTTTCTTGTGATGTTCAGCTCATTATATCTCAGAAGAGAGAATGTTGGTGAAAGCAGGAAGTTGGTGGTATAGCTCAGAGATATAATGCACCTGGGATCAGTGTCGAGTATCAAAAAAGTATATAGATAATACCAAAACAAATAAAACTATAAATTATGGCTATAGAAAATGTAAAAGGCATAGTATTTTAAAAATAGTTTTCAAGTTTATAAACAACATATACAAGCATACACCCTACACACAACCACATTATCACACAGATTAGAGTAGGAAGAACAAAGAAAACATAAATTTATTTTCAAAATAGTGAATGTATGGGTTAAAGTTAAAATACACCATTAAAATAACTAACATGAGCTGTATGTGGTACACATAAATATAATTCCAGTACTTGGGAAGATGAAACAGGAGTATTTCCGGTTTGAAGCCAGTCTCAGCAATTTAGCAAGATGTTGTTTTCAAATTAATAGTAAAATATGGCTAGAGGTGTAAGTTGGAGGTAGAATACCATTGGGTTCAATTACTAGCACCACAAAAGAAAAGAAAATAACTTTTTTTTTTTTTTTTTGGTGGCACTGGGGTTCCTGGAAACCCTTCTACCTCTGGGCTACACTCCCAGACCTATTTTTATTCTTTTTTATTTGGAAAGAGGGTCTCTTAAACCAGCATGGCTTTGAACCTGCGCAATCCTCCTGTCTCCGCCTCCCAAGTGTGGGATTAAAAGCTTGCGCCACCATGCCCGGCTCTGTAGTAGTTTTAATTTTAATGTGCAAAGATCTTTTAGTGAATAATATAACCTGTGGTGAAAAAGCAATTTAATTTTTTATCTTATCAACTTTATTTTATTTTTACTAATTTAGTAATCAAATAATATCAAATTTTATAATTTTATAAATATAGTATTTTATACTATTTATATAAATAGTATACTATTAATTTTATACTATTTATACTAATTATATTTATATAATTTCATTTTATAAAGATAATTCACGTCTATATCTGTCTCTTTTTTCTTGACCCTAATATATTCCTTTTTTCCCTTTTGCTTTCTTCTTTCTTTCCTCCCTTTCACTTTTATATAGACAAAGGAAGAAATTTAGAGTTATAAGCTGCTAAAATTTAATAGTTTGAATTACTGGGATTGTTTAAATTTTCTACAATTTTATGCATTGCTAATTTTTCCAATACCCATTTTTATTTTATAAAAATAAATAGGATTTTTTTCATTAAATTCTACATTTGTAACAGAAAAAACACAGAAAGCATATATGCAAATACATCAAAAGCTGCTAATTCTGGGCGATGGAAGCATAGTTGCTGCTATCTTTTCTTAGAAAAGGCTTTTACACTTAATTACAGAAGATCTGGTATAAAGCGGCTTAAGCATTATAAATTTACAATGAGCTCTTCACCCAAATAAATGAATCAGTGTCTTAGAACCATGTGGAGGTAGATTTAGATTTAAACTAGTTTAGTGCTTACTGTTTTTGTGACCTTGAACAAATTACTTAAACTTTCACAAGATTTTTTTTTTCTTGATCTCCAGCATGGAGGTTATTATTTGGTACTGATGGCAGATGGCTTTTTTTTTTTTTTTTTTTTTTGGTACTGGAGTTTGAACCCAAAGGCATTCTACCCATGAGCTATACCCCAGCCCAACTTTGTTTATTTAGAAATAGTATCTCATTGGGTTGCTGAAAGCCTCGCTAAGTTGTCAAGGCTGGCTTTGAACCTGTGATCCTCCTTTCTCACCCTCCCAACTACTGGGATTACAAGCGTGTGCCACCACGCAGTTTGCTGATGGCTTTAATATGAAAATAAATACTATGTAAAATGATGAATCTAGTCCCTGACTTATGGTTACTCCCCAGCAAGCAATGTTTCCCTACGCTTATCTTTCATTTTGAGTATATAGTACCCAAATTGTATAATTATGCATATTTAAATATTGCACATACACAATCATCATGCAGCAACTCATCAAATACACATGTAATAGAGTCATACTGACTAATCACATTTAAGACTTAGGGAATTTTGAAGCCATTTTTCTCCAAAATCACAGTTTGAAGCAGGAAAATGGTTATATGATTTCATTAAACTATGAGGCAAGAAGGTGGGTTGGAAGAAAATGAGATCTATGTATGGTCTTTTAGAATTAAGAAACATATTTACCTTCTCATTTTCTCTCTTGTTCTTGTGTTTCATAGATAAACTATTTAAATTAATTAATGAATTAATGAACATTATCTGGAACTACACAGGCAAAAATTACCCAAATCCAAACTATAATTAAACCAATATACACACAACCCAAAATAAAATTAACCTAAATAAAAATAACACAAACTATATACAAAAATAACCCAAATCCTTTCCTTAATATCTCGTGAAAAATTATGTAAGGATTCACACACACATGCACACACATATGTATATATGCAGCACATATATATACACATATCTATAAAATATTATATAAACTATCTGTATGAGGAAAATTAATGAAAGAAACACATCCATTAATGTTGTATACATATGCAAAATTACCAGTGCCAATCTCAGCATCATGTATAGAAAATGGGAGTTAGTGACATAGGAGGAGGGCGCTCACCAAGTACTGTATGCTTCTATGTCACTATCACTTCCACCTACATTATGATGTGATGCTGCAATGCATCAATAAAAGTATACTAAAAATAAATAACCGGGCATGGTGGCACAGGCTTGTAATCCCAGCATTTGGGAGGCTTGAGACCAGAGGACTGTGGTTCACAGATAGCTTCAGCTACTTAGTGAGGCCCTCTGCAACTTAGTGAGACCCTGTTTCAAAATAAAGAATACAAAATAGGGTAGGGGATGTAGCTTGGAGGTCGAATGCCCCTGGGTTCCATCACCAGACCCGCAAAATAATAATAAATAAATAAATAGCATATTATTAAAAAAGTATCTCCCATACAATTATTATGTGGAACCATCAGAATTCTGTGAGGGAAAGAATTTCTCCTGGACCAGGTTACTAGATCATCAAAAGATACTTGGGAAGCCCGGCCCCGGCCCTGGGCGGGTAGACAGGCGCTGGCAGGGGCGCCCCTAGGTGACCCCCCTCCCCACCCGGAAGGACCCTGTGGCCCGGACCCCCCGGCCTCGACCCTGGGCAAGTGGGCAGGCGCTGGCAGGGCACCCCTAGGCCACCCCCCTCTCCACGGAAGGACCCTGTAAAAAAGGAAAAGAAAAAAAAAAAAGGAAAATATCGGAGAGGTGTCAAGGAGGCCGTGGCGGATTCCAGGATACTGGAGATGCAGACAAAACTTAACCAAATGAACTGGAAATATTGGAAAAATTCCCTGCTAAGGAGGACTGCTTCTTCTCTACATTGTTAAGAATCTTGGACAGCACCTGTAAGGAGAGAGACTTTAGCAGAGACCAAGGAGAAAGGCAGTGCTGAAAGTGGTCTCCACGTTGGCAGTGGAGACTTGTATTCAGGAGAAGCAGAAATCGGAGCCAAGCAACCTTATTTTTTTTTTTTTGGAGAAATTACACCAAAGGTTGAACGCTACTATCGTGCATGCTTAGGAAGACTGGACAACATTCAGAGTGGAAAAAGAACTTGGGAAAGATTTGAAATGGTGGAGGGAGTGGCAACGGCAGTGGCCAGAACTCAGAGGAGGCAGAGATCTGATGCATTACACCTGGAACCTTTGAAGTAATGACCCCAGAGGTAGAAAGCTACCACCACCACGCATCCTCGAGAACGTGGGACAAATAGTTGGACGAAGAGGGTGCTCGGATTAGGGCCTGCCGAGGGGTGAGGCCGGCGACAGACACAGCAAAGCTGGGATAGGAGCCTGCCGTTAGGCAAGGCCGGTGCTGGGGCCACCGAGGCTGGCATCGGAGCCTGCCAAGGAGTTAGGCCGGTGCTGGGGTCAACGGCCAGCATTGGAGCCTTCCATGAGGCAAAGCTGTTATTGAGGCCTCCGAGGCCGGGATCAGATATATATATAATCTCATCACAGAGACCAGAATTCAGTTATGCTTAGAAATTTCAATTTAGAGTTATCAGATAAGAGTAAATCTTCACCTCTTTCCAAGGGCCATTTTGAAAAATTAATGACATAAATTATGTAAAGTTGCTAGGAACATTGGTTGGCACATAGCAAAATCACAAATTATTGCTTTGGTGCTGCAGAAAGGCTTTTGAGTTTGAACTCAGATGACTCACAGTTGTAGTATAGTTCTATAGGTTCGTTCATTGGTTACTGTCAATTTATTTCAATTTTCAGGGTTTCAGATTCTCATTTCTCAAAAGCATTATTTCCATATATTATTAGCTTCTTGTGAGGATTAAGCTAATGTGTTAATTCTTGTGCATTAGGTTCATTGGCAGAATCAGTTCTTCCTATAATTCTGTAGACCTAACAGGTGCTTTATATTACATTTATATTATATAATTGATTCATTATTTTATAATATTTTTCAATACATACTATTTATAAGATAAGGTAAACAAAAGCATATATTATCTATTTGATAAGTCAAGAAGAATTCAGTCTTTCATTAGTGTAATTACTTGATTTATATTACGAACAAACAAGAGGTAATTGCTATAAAAAAGGGAAGTCTTGACTTAGAATGGAAAGCCTAGGCAAGACTTCCCTGTGGAATTTATATTCCTCTGTCTTTGAACCTGTTTTCTCATCTGGAAATCAAGAGACTGTAATATAAAAGGCATTTTAAAATGTCACTGGCAGATTTGGGAATAGAACTCAAATTTCTTGATTCTCAGCCCTCAGCTCTTTCATGATAGCTAAGCAGTTTTCAGGCTTCACTTCCTCTATCTGAAAAAAAGAAGGTCAGGAAAGAAGATCTCTATAGCAACCTAGAGTCTATGAATCTTTGAACTTATCACTGCTACAAAGCGAAGTTTGTAAGGAAACCCCAAGAGAGGAATTTACTTATTTTATCCCAAAGCATCTTTGGTCTGCAAGCACATATGCCACCATATGGGATACATTTAGAACTTCATGAAAAGAAGAATAATTAGTCTCCCATCTTGTAGGCAAAAATAAGAGACCCAGAGGATAAATACTTTCAGAACTGAAATAAAAGACTTTTAAAATAAATCTGCCAAAGACAAATTGAGAAGAAATAAATTGGAGCTCATTTAAAGAAAATCAAATAAAATGAACAATTAATTTACCTGTAAAGCTGTGGAGGCACTGTGTTTTAGAGAAAGTGCATTTAATCTCATATGAATGGGATGGGAGAATACAGTCAGACATGTGAACAGGAGCATTCAAGAAGGATTTCTTGTTTATTGCAATGAGTTTTAAAAAAAACTTAGAATCTTAAAAATAATGATTGTTAAAAAGAGTTCTCAACTCTGAAGACTTTGATTTTGTTATTAAGTACCAGCTGTGCATAATAGTTTTAGAAGACCAACATATTCAGTTGAAGGTCTACAGAACTGTAGAAAAACTGAGAATGAATAGGACATGCAGAAAAAACAAAAGACATAGGAAGGAGTAAAGGGAGATATGCTAAAGTACTTCATTAATTCAGCAAGTTCTAATTGTTCTATTTTCCATATAGATTGTCCTCTGAACATTTCTACGTACTTAAAAAAAAAAAACCTTCTAATACAAGCCACTGTGTGTCTGATCTAGCCCTCTGCCATAGTCTCTAATTTATTTGCTACTGTTTCTCCATCCTACTTAACAGAAAATAGCTCTCACATAGAAATCTTTTAGCAAATAAATAAACTATACTCATTGGTATTGGTAGATTACAATCACAAAAAAGAAAAGCCAAACCAAAAGGTTTTTTTTTTTGTTTGTTTGTTTTTTGTGGTGGTGGTGGTGGTAATACTAGTGATTGAACACAGGGGTATTCTACCTCTGAGTTACACCCTCACCTCCATTCTTATTTTTATTTTGAAATAGAATCTCCATACATTGATGAAAATCTCACTACTTATTGAGGGTGTCCTTAAACCTGCAGTCCTCTGGTCTCAGCCTTCCAAGTACCAGGATTACAGATGTGTGCCGCTACCCTAGCCAAAATCTTTTTCATACCATAAAACTATTAATAATCCTACAGATTCCAATCACCTGATTTATTTTTTCTTTAACCTTCACTCTCTGGTCGACTTCCCCTTAGTTTCTAAATCTTCTCCTACTACAATGTTTTTGCATTTATTTTCCTTTCCTGGAATATGTCTTCCCTCTAGTTAAATATATCCTAACAAGCTTAACAAGATATTCATCCCATTCTTCCTCTTTTTTTCTTTCAGTACAAATATTTTGTTTTATGGTACTGGGGGTGGAACCCAGGGGCATTCTACCTCCGGGCTATACTCCCAACCTATTTTATACTTTATTTGTAAACAGAGTCTCACTAAGTTGCTGAGGCTGTTTTTGAACCTGTGTGATCCTCCTGTCTCAGCCTCCTAAGTGCTGGAATTACAAGCATGAGCCACCATGCCCAGCCCAAAGATTTGTTCTTAATCATAGAATTTTATCACTACCTTTTACTTATTTATGCTTATTTTTCTCTGCCTCATTAGAACATCAACTGCATAAGGACTAGCATCCAATCAATGGAGTCCTGGTATCTGGAACATTGCATGGGAACAATTAGAAATTAAAAAACATTTTGAATGATTACTAAATTATTTCCATCATCAATCTGAAAAAAATTATAGGAAATTTGGTATGTGCATTGACTATAGCAGGATCTAGGATCCAAGGGTAAGAGGTAAGAGATGGACCTTGAAGGGCTTTTAAGACTAGTTTGTGAGACAGGCTATAATCCAATCTTATCTCAATTAGAAATATTATATCTGTGATGTAAACAAGAAAGGAAAATGTTATGAGCTGGGCTGGAAATCTAAGAAGTCTTTCTTGAAGAAGTGATGCTTGAGAAAAATATCTTAAAGGAGAAAAATAACAGGAATTGAGATACAGTTAGTTAGATGTTGGGAAAGAGCATTGTAGGTATGGAAAACAGTATGTAAGAGCAAAGGAGGCCCAGAAAGGCAGGAGGATCTAAAGGAAGGCTGGAGTAGCCAGCAGGAGGAAAAAAACATGGTACCTAATGAATGTTGTACTTGTCAAATTCCATTTAACAAACCATCAGAAGATTAGATGGCAACACTTTGTATTTGTAATAACTTGTTCTGTTATTAATTCAACAATAACATTTATTTTGCTGATTCCCCTGAAACTGGAGCAGGGCTCAGTAGGGACGGATTGTCTCTGCTTGAGTGGAGGTATGACTCAACATTGGAAGCTGTATGCCTCCCATGCATATCCAGCAGGGATTGTTGGCTATCTCCTAAAAGCTCAGCTGGGACTGTCAGCTGAAACACTTTCCTCTGCTTCTCTACAGGATTGCTTAGCTTCCTCCCAGCAGGATAGCTGGGTTTCCAGAGCCAGTACTCAAGAGATAAGATGGATGTGCTTGACATTTTTTTATATTCTATCATTACCTTCAAATTAATGTATTGATCAGGTTGATCTCAAAGGTGGTCCAGTTTCAAGAAAATGGTACATACATTGCATGGCCCAAGAACGTCACCTAAAATAAGATATGTCGTGGGATTCTTCTCCGGAAAAATATAATCTGTCATGCTGAGGTAGCATATAGAAGTAACATGGCTAGACAAGCCCCGAGAGTCTATTTAGGCTTTGTTTTATCAACAAAAGAGTTGGATGTCACAGATGCACTTCGAAATAACTACCTTCAGTGTTGGGTATAAATATAAAGATGTAGATGTTTGAAAAGATATTTCTTTAAGAAGTAAAATCATCCAGGCTTGGTGACATATGAGTTATGAGAATGGAGGAGAAGAAGAAATAGAAATAAATTAATTATCTAATTTCTAGCCACAAAATTTAGGCATGATTACCCTGAATCCTACAGAGTATATAGATTTTTTTTAAAGAATTTTAGGACAAATGGATGATTATTTCTTTCATTCATTCTTTCATCCACTTATTTGTTCAACATTTTTCACAAAAATATCAAGGATGAGCTAGGTCAAGAACTAGAGGTTATACTTTGATATTAGATGACTTTGAAGCACTTTTAATCAAGTGGCTGGGCATATTCTTCTATGCTCCTTGGATAATCAAATTTTTTACCAAAGAACTGGAATTAAACATGATTTCCATACAAGGGAAATACCTGATGCAGAGACTGTGATCAAAAAAGTATCTCAGAGCCAGGCGTGGTGGCGCACGCTTGTAATCCCTGCGCTTGGGAGGTGGAGACAGGAGGACCGCATTGGTTCGAAGCCAGCTGCGCTGGCTTAAAAGACCCTGTTTCCAAATATAAAAAAAGTATAAAATAGGTCTGGGAGGGTAGCCTGGAGGTAGAAGGGCTTCCAGGAACCCCAGTACCACCAAAAACAAAACAAAACAAAAACAAAAACAAGTATCTTAAAAGTAATTACAGTTGGATTAAACTTTTAAAAAGACATTAAAAGAAAAAGTAGCGAAGACAAGTATGCATACATGTCTTCACAGTGTTTTATTTATTTATTTATTTATTTATTTATTTATTTTGTGTGTGTGTGTGTGTGTGTGCTTGCAAATGTACAGAAGCATTAACACCCCATTAAAAAATGGTTTTCTAAATATTTATCATGGAAATTTTGATATCATTTTGAGAATTAAAAACCTATGCTGCTATGAACATGCATATGCATATATTACTATAGTTCTTTAGTTTCAACCCTTTTGGGAAAATAGACAGTAGTGGTATGGCTGAATCAAATGATGGATCAATTCTCAATTTTCTAAGGAATCTCCACACTGATCTCCATAGCAGCTGAATTAGTTTGCAATCTGACCAATAGCATAGATGAGTACCTATTTCTGCACAGCCTCACCAACATTTATTTTTATCTGACCTCTTTATAATTGCCATTCTGATTGGGGTTTGATGGAATCAGAGTGTAATTTTGATTTGCATCTCCCTGATTGTTAATGATTTTGAACATCTTTTCATGTATCTATTGGCCATTTGTATCTCCACTTTTGTGAAATGTCTATTGAATTTAGTTGCCCATGTTTTTATTGGGTATTTTTTTAGTGTAATTTTTTTTTTTAGCCAAATTGGAATCAACCTAGGTGTCCATCAAGAGCTGAATGGATTACAAAATTATGGAAAATACACACAATGGAATTCTACTCAGCAATAAAGAAAAATAAAATTACATTATTTGCAAAAAAAATGGAAAAACCTGGAGAACATTATGTTAATTGAGATCATCCAATCACAGAAAGAGAGTGTCATGTGTTTTCTTTAATATATTTAGAAAATGAGGAACTGGGATACAAGATAAACTCCAGATGATGAGGAGAAAAGTCAGTGGAGCCAAGGAAGAGATATAAGGGTAGAGGTAGAGGAAGACAGGTTCATTAATAGAAATACTATCATAGACTATGTGTATACATGTGAATATATATCAACGTCAATCTGGGTACTCTGTATTGGGAGGAAGGGGAATGGTGAAGTGGAGGGGGGCATGTATGTCATTATCAACATGATTTGCATTGTGATGTGAAACTATAATGTGCCAATAAAAGCACAGTAGGATCATAGGCTTGAAGGCAGCCTCAGCAAATTAAAGACTTTCAACAACCTGGTGACACTGTTTTAAAACAAAAAATAAAAAGGACTTCTTGTAGGTTGGAGGAAAAATGTTTCTGGGTTCAATTCCCAGTGCCCAGAAATGAAAGAAGAAAGGAAGAAAGAAAAGGAAAGAAAGAAGAAAGAAGAAGGGAAAGAAACAAACTATTGATTCACTGAAGAGAACAAAGTTTCTGGGTCACTATAGCTTTGAGATCAGGATTTTCAAGAAAGTTGATGATAGTAATAGATGCGGGGTTGTGTGTGTGTGTGTGTGTGTGTGTGTGTGTGTGTGTGTGTGTGTGTTTGGTGGTACTGCGGTGCCTGGAAACCTTTTTACCTCCAGGCTACCTATTTTATACTTTTTTTTTTTTTTTTTTTTTTTTTTTGGAAACAGGGTCTCTTAAGCCAACGGGGCTGGCTTCCAACCAGCGCGATCCTCCTGTCTCCGTCTCCCAAACGTGGGTATTACAAGCGTGCGCCACCACGCCTGGCTACATATGTTTTTAATAATGCTCTCTTCTGCTATGCTATTGTTTTAGAAGCAAGAGAAACATAAAGAGGGTGATAAATAGGTAAATACACAGGTATTTAGGAGGCTTATCCTACATGGTACTTCCTCAACAAGACTGATCATCCAAAATGCATGGAGATATACTTCATTTTGTTTTATTTCTTTAAATACTAAGTTTTGGCCTCACTCTGTTAGACATTGACTCAGTAAATGAATTACACTGAAAAGCAAATTTCTACTTTTAAAAGTCTTTTGATTAGTAACAATGTTTATTAGTAATTGAAAATGACTGAACACTTAAAATTAGCTGGACGAATTCTAAACGTTTTTTTCATATATTATTTGTTTAAAACTCACAACATCCATTTTGGCTAAGTTGCTATTATTATTATCTTCAAGTTACCAGCAAGAAAAACAAGGTGTAAAGAGATTATGTAACTGTCCCAAGGACACTTGGCCAGTAAATAGATGGATGATTTAACCACATTCAGTCTGAATTTAGGAAGTGGTAACTGATCCCATTGGAAAAAGAACTGGGATAAAATGAGGTGTTCACCGCAGGCACAGAAGTCAAGAGGATGCCCAAACCAAACTCCTTAGTCAAAACAAATAATATTTAATGTCACATTTAAAATGTTTTTTAACTAATTAAAAAACCCATAATCAACAAAATATTATAATTTTAAATGAAGACAGGATCTATGTGCTCTGCTGATTTTTTACTTTCCATTATAGACATCACTGTAAGAACTCCTCCAAATGAGGACAGTCCTAAGATGTTCCATATAAAGATTTGGGGTGACTGTGCATTATTCATTGAAAATCTAGTACAACTAGTCGAGAGCATGGAGCTGGATGAAGACAACAAGAGAAAGCATGTAGAGCAAATAACAGAGACCCATTCAAAGCCAAGAACAATAAATTAGAAATAGAACCAGTATCCCAGGGAGAGAGACCTATGACATGAAAATTGGTTTTAAGGAATGGAGAGCAGGGTATTAAAAGTCTATCTACTTTCACACAATAAATATTTATTTTCTCTGAATTACTATCTACTACCCCAAGAAAAAACTCAGAAAATAAAGTGTCTGTTTTTTAGTAATAATATAAATAGCAATAGAAGTAATATTATAAATAATAATACACATTGTTGTTATATTTAAAGAATATAGTGAGAAACATAATTTTAAAATTACTCTACTAATGAAAAATTAATCTTGAATATCCACATAATAAAATTTATTCTTAGATATCTACATGGGTACTGGAATCAAATACATATGAGTTGGAATTCATAGACTTGCCATTTAATGTTTGTTATCTTCAGTTACATCTGAATATTGTAAAATAATTACAGAATATTGTATCAGAAAGTACTCACCTCAGAGCTTAATACTGTATTGTATGGCTCTTCTCTTTCTCCATCAAGCATAAAGAGAACAAAAGTCAAAGGAAAGCCGACAACAATTCGCTTTCTTCCAGTAAAACATCACTTAGTTGACAAACCTACACTAAAGTATCAGATTCTAAGTCCAGAGCCATTTTCTTATATATTTCTGTTTTAAGGAATTCTCCATTTGGTTATAGAAATGTTGCTGGTTGCAGCTCCACTACTGTCACCAGCATCAGAGTCCTTCCAAAAGACTGACCCTCAGAGAAAATTTACAATTAGGTCTAAATCTCCAGTACCTTTTGAAAAAAAAAAAAAAAGTGATTACAGGAATTGCAATTATGTGAAAATATAATTAAATATATTTATTGCTCTAATCTTAGAGACTATTTATTCAATAATGAGAAGTGTAAAACACAAAAAGGGCACAAAGAATGTAGTATCCAAAGAATTCCTGGATACTACACGGAATATAAAGAAGTAAATGGAATTCCCAGATATTTGTTAGCATTTTCATCATCAATCTCTTTTGCTTCAGTAATTTGAGTTAATTTTTTAAACACTCAGATCCTATAAACACTGGTGATCACAAATGCAGGTTTGAGTTCTGGTTATAGTACATCACATTAGGAAAACAAAACAAAAGAAAAAAGAAACATGAGTTTCCATTAAAACTAATGATATAATGCAAGCAATAGCAGCAAAGAACAAGTCTGAACACTTTTTATTTTTGTATTTTGGTCATCGTGGGGATTAAACCTCGAATTTGGAAATTTGAGGAAATTATTTGTCATAATGAACCTTATGTAGTTTTATATATATATATATATATATATATATATATATATATATACATATACATATACATATACATATATATTATACATATATTACATATAATACATATATTACATATAACTGATTTAAATCACTTTTATATAATATATATGATCTAAATAACTCTCATTCGGGCATGGTGTTGCATTCTTGTAATCTCAGCATTTGGGAGGTTGAAACAGGAGGATCCAGGTGAAGGACCAGTCTCAGCTACTTACTGAAGCACTTTGCAACTCAGACCCTAACTTAAAATAAAGAATAAGAAATAGGACTGAGGATGTAGCTTGGAGTAAAATGCCCCTGGATTTCATCTCCAGTACCACAAAAATAAATAAATAAATAAATAATAAATATCTGTATACACATCTATCTATGCACACACACACACACACTGTATTGTATGGTACTTTTTAGAGTTATAAAGAGCAATTACATCAGAAAGACAATTTTGGCAAAGCAAGGATCATGAGCCAAGAGGTTGACAATCTCGTTAGGAAAAATAAACATATATTTTAGAAAAGGAAAAAGTAAAACAACAATTAACACAAATTAAGGCTTTAATACTTGCTAGCTACTATTCATCATCTTGAGTAGCGGTGCTAAATTACAACCTGCAGACCCAAAAATATAGCCCACTATTTATTTCTGTATGGCCCATGAGCTAAGAATGGTTTAAACTTTTAACTGTTATATGTCTACATAATAGCCTCACTTTTTCTTCTTGGTCTAATAAAACCTAAAATATTTATTTTTCTCCATTTTCCACCTTGGCCTGGATGTGCTCTCTAGCTCTTGGTAGAAAAATTTGGCTGAGCCCTGTCTGTGAAGGTAAGAGTTTGTTTTTATTCAGAATACTGCATGTATCCATATAGAAATCGAGTGTCACTCTGTCCCACCATATTCCAAGCATTTCCACATATTATCCTATCAAGCAGTCATAATGATATTTTATGGTATGTAGCTACGCTTCTGATCTCTGATTTTTAGAAAATGATTGTGAAACTTGCCATGTACCACCAGTAGCACACACCATTAATCCTTGTTTTGGAGGCAGAGACTAGAAGATTGCAGGGTCCAGCCTTGACACTTAGCAGACTTTTTATAAAAAAAAAAAAAAAGAAAAGAAAAGAAAAGAAAAAGGCTAGAGATATAGCTCAGAGGTAGAATATCCCTAGTTTTAATCCCTAGTACAAAAAAAAAAAAAAAGAAGAAGAAAAAGAGAAAGATTCTGAGGCTCGGAGATAACACAGTTTTAATTTGGCCATCAAGTCATAGAGCACTATGAGTGAGAAAGAATCCCTGATTTTGTGACTAATAAATCTCCACTTTCAAACCCACTATTGCCCAGCAATAAGCTGAATTTTAGTCCATTCTCCTGTTTAAAAAAAAAAAAATGAGAACTTAAAGCAAAAGGAGCCTGGAGAGAAGAACCCAAGCAAATGAAATCATAAACAGTAGTATTAAAAAAAAAAACTCTAGTTGAGAAAGAATATTAAACACTGATAAAAAATCAGGTGCAGGTGTGTAAAGATGAATAATGAGGTTTCAGAGTTGCAAATAGGATTCAACTGATAAGTATGAGGTAAACTTCTAGCAGGTACCAACCAGCCCTTAACCCAGAGCTGGCAATGCAGAACATAAGCTCCTGGGTTACAAGAGGCTCTAGAAAGCCTCCCTGCCAGGCAAAACCATGGCAACCAGGTAGAAAAGGAGTCATATGTTGGAGGGTGAACTGGGGAGGAAGGCCCTGAAACCTAAAACAAAATATCCAACCCAAGATCAGAAACTCCATCCAAGAGATCTCAGTAATGAGATGAAATATTTGTTTTTAGTTTTAGTGTTCGGGTATTGGGGATGGAAGCCACGGACATACTACCTTCATGCTACCCTCCTACCCTTTTTTAACCTTTCATTTGGGGACAGGGTCTCACTAAGTTGCTAAGAATTGCTAAATTGCTGAGGCTGGCCTCAAACCTGTGCTCCCTCTGTCCCAGCCTCCCACGTACAAATGAAATGCCTAAAAGTAGGCAAGAGACAGGACAATTACTGCTAAGAAAGATATAAATTCTATATGTTAGCTTATGTTCACTTATGCAAGTGCAAGAAACAATCCCTCTGTGCTTCAGAGTCCTCTTCTGCATCATGATAATAAAACTCACAAGGCTGTTGAATCAATTAGGTTGACGTATGTAGACCACCGCTGGCAAATGGTAAGGGCTATGCAAGTTTTGATTCCTGTTGTTATCATTATGTTCATGACAATTGGAAAGGAGAAACTGAACCATCTATACTGAGAAAGAAGAAGAAAAAGGGGTCTAGGGAGACCCCTTTTTATTTAGAGAATAAAATATTTAGAGAATAAAATGATAGTATCATAAACAAGTGGAAAGAAAGTGGGGCTTGAACTCAAAAAGCTTATATATAAGACTTGGGGGTTAACTAAAGCAATATATTGCAAAAGAGAAAATTCAGAAAGAAAATATAATTATCTCCTATATTGTACTGGGGATTAAACTCAGGGGCATTCTACCTCATTCTTCTTATTTTTTATTTAAAAAGAGGGCCCTACTAAGTTATCAAGGGTGTTGTTAAGTTTTTGAGGCTGGCCTCAAACCTGTGATTCTCCTGTCTCAACTTCCAAAATACTGAGATTGAAAGTAAGTATGTGAACTTTGCCTTTGAGCCTTGTCCCCCCTTCACACACACACACACACACACACACACACACACACACACACTCTCCTCTCTCTCTCTCTCTCTCTCTCTCTCTCTCTCTCTGTACTGCGATCTAGGATCTAGGAACATTCTACTTCTGAGCTATAATCCCAGCCCTATTTTGTTGATTTTTTTCTGTTTTTTTTTTTTTGTTTGTTTGTTTCTTTTTTTTTTCTGTGAAAGAGAGTCTCACTAAATTGCTGAGGCTGAGCAAAGATTTGTTATCCTCCTGTCTCAGCCTCCCTAAGTCATGGGTTTATAGGCGTTCACCACCTCACCCAGCTCTCTTCTTTCTCTCTTAAGAGTAAAGCGGAATAACTGTGATTTAGGTATCATGGGAGAATTTCACCCAATGGGAAGAAAACTAATTAAATGTAGGGGTTTCTGTAACTCGTTGTTAATGAAGCACACATAGGTTGCCTTGGCAAAATATTATTTCAATATAGTTACTTTAGTAATTTTTTTTTTTTTTCCCAAGGATTGGCCCTAGAGTACATTGTTTGGGTTCACAGTTCTTTTAGTCTGTCAGGACCATTCAACCCTGCCATTATAATATGAAAGCATCCAGAGGCAATGTGTCAAAAATCGGTCATGACTCTGCTCCCGTGAAATTTGATTCCAAAAAAGCAGATAGCCAGATAAATTTTGTCCATGGGCCAGAATTTCCCCATTACAAGTCTAGTCAATAACCAAATTTGACTATGTGCGCAATTTCCTTCCTCCTAGGAATATATTCATATTTATGTGTCTAAGCAAAACTGCTAATTAAATGACTGGCAGACAAACACATATAATATATGAAACAATATGGAGTAATACAAGTAGTATTTAGAAATGCATCAGTGGGTCCAAATTTATTTCTAAAGCTCAAGTTACTAGTGTGTAACAATGAAGTTAAGAATCATAACATTTCTGCAAGGAAGAGAGCTCACAGAGACAAAATGCTTAACACAGTGTCATATGAAGTTAAGATAGCTTTAGTTGAGAGCAATGTGTTTATTTTTATAACAGTAACAGGAAATTCAATTGCCTTCAACATCTATGACCATAAGTGTGTGCATGGAAGTATGAACTTTCATTCTCCTTACAGATAAATAAATGAAAAAAATAGATGATTAGAGATATAAATATGTATAACACAGCTCAAAAAGTGAAGCTAAAAGTTGTGACATGGCATCTGAATATCAGGCAACATAGGAAAATAACATCCTAACAAATGTACAGTGTGTGGGACTTAAACTCTGATTCATTCCTTTTTCTTGTGATTCCTTTCTAATCATTTTCTTCAGCCCACCCAAGTCTTCCTCGAGTGGAGAGTAGCTTGTTAGAAAGGGCTAAATACTATGCTAGGTGAGTAAGTTAAGAAGTAGAAATATATCAAAGAAAACTTCAGAAATGAAAGAGCTAGTTTCTGATTGCACAGAAAATGTTCAAAAGTTTAAATCTCTTGCATCAAGAAATATGGTTGTCTTTTAAAAAATAAAAAGATCCATTCTTGGCACCATGGTCAAAAAGATAAAGCTTTTATGCCAGAATCTCTTTGCTGATACAGACAGGAAAAGGTGCTTCTTATAGCTGTAGTTAGAACTGCCGGGGAGCTTTATGACCCCTTTAAACATGCAGAAGAAGTTGTTATTTTACAATTGTATTTCTACGATGATGGTGACTTAAAATGGGGTGACTCACCTTTAGAATATACTAGATAATTACCTGGCTCTCCCTACGATAGTAAGGTATTAATTATAGAAGCTAATTAGTGACCTGTTTGAAGAAGATCTGATCATATAGGTTTTCATTTATGGCTGCTTGCATTCTCTATGTGCACTGTGGAGAAATGCTTCTAGCAACTGTGATTATTACCATTATTTCATTTTTATTGCTTTTCCCATTCAAAGAGAGACCACAGAAAGTCAACAATGTAGTTAATTTGCTTTAGCAAACTGGAAAATGCAAGATAATATTATTTCTTTATGAGTTAGAAACTACTGAAGAATATAACTGCAGGTTCTAAAAGTTTAGTGTGGCATCTAAATAGCAGTCCTGGTTTGCATATCTCAATGTTCCTATTTCCTGTAAAAACCCGTAACATATTAAACTGATAACACAATCAAAAGTTAAAGCAGACAGTGTAAAAGTCTCTCAAAGCATTAGCACTATAATATTTGTCTAACTTCTCTGCAGCCCAATTTGACGTTCGAGTTGATGGCCAACACTATTTTCCTTGTATGCTACTGGAGGAAATTACTGCAGTTTGAAAAGAGCAAACTGGCTTCAGTGGCCCAGACCTGCAATACACTGCTTGGGAAGCTGAGACAGGAGGATCACAGGTTCAAGGCCAGTGCATGGTATAATGTAGTGAAACCTTGTTTCATTATAAAAAATAAAATATGGCTAAAGGTGTAGCTCAGAGGTAGAATACTCCTGGTTTCAATCTCAAGTACTACAAAAGGAAGGAAGGAAGAAAGAAAGGAAGGAGGGAAGGAAGGAAGGAAGGAAGAAAGGGACTCTCTTTTGTTTCTTTGTTTCAGGTTAGAAACCCCCGGTTTTTTCCAATCAGAAATTTTTCTGTCCCTTTTTCACACAGTAAGTAGCTTTGATGAGACTATATTATTTCTTCTTGGATATATATTTTTGCTACCTCTTTTTCTTTGCTAAAATATGAAATTCTAATAATAAAAAATAATAAGTCATAACAGATGGGGAGGTGGATAATAGCTCATTGTATCAGGAACTAGGAAAACTAACACATAAAATACAGACATGGACAGCCTGAGTAAGAATTAAGAATGGAGATTTTACCTTGGAATACACTCTTGTTTGAAAGTTTTAGAGATTCAAGTATTAAGTTAAATATTATACTTCAGTGCATAAAACTACCCTAATTTTTTTTTTTTTGTAAACTAGAAAGTGAAAAAAAAGCAAAAAGCTTTGTTCATAATCCAGCAACTCTTACTACAGATCAAATAAAAGAAGGAGGTGCCTTGCAATAATCAAATTTGGAAAACATGGTGCCTAAACATGGCTCTTTCAAAGGCAGGGCTGCAGAAAAAAGGAACCGTGATAATGATCTTCTATGATAGGTAATACCAGGAAACAGGAGCAAGGGACCATGGATTGCCTAATGGGAAAGGAGCAACACATTTGTGTTTTATTAAGTTAGTTACTATTTGGGCAACTGGAATCAGATGTCAGAGGAATACACGAAGTCATCTCAGAACTGACAATTGTATTTAATGATTTTTTTTATTACAAATAAGTCTCTGACACTATTAGCTACCTTGCAATTCTGAGTTGTGACATGACGTGGGAAAGGAAAGATAGCAAGACTTATGAGTGAGGAGAGAAGCTATCACAGCAATGTGAGCAGGGACCTGCCCAGGACCTTGGTGTCCAAACAAATTCAGAGGTGAAGGCAGGAGGCAGGGAAAGAGCAGCATCTGATAAGGATAGAGATTGAGTTTCATCAACACACGTGTAGACACAACTGAGATAATTCAGATCACTCCTCCATCCGTGCAGAGCAAGTAGATGGAAAAATAAATAAGTAAATCCTCTCAGCTTGAGCAAAAAGAATAATACCCTCTCATCACAAAAACTCAGATGACCCCATCACTCAACAGAAATTACAATTAGAGCTAGAAGAAAAATTAGGGAAATGCTTGGCATTTTCCAAAGAATCCAAAACGCTTCAGTCTTTATGAAAAGTTTTTCTCTCTTCAGCATTTTGTCTTTGGGATAACAATGTGCCATTATGAGGGGGAAAGACAGCTGTTTGATGGTGGGAAAGAACTCAAAACTAAAAAGGAAGTCGCAGAACGTACATATGCAAGTAGACAGTAGAAAGAAGAACCAAGGTGGTGTTGGATTGGATTACTAGCAGAGAGGACAAATTAAAAGCCCCTTCGAGAAATAATAAAAATGTGAAGGAGATATAAAGGATGAAAGGGTGTGGACGGTCTGTATGGGAGACAACCTCCAATGTTTCCTTGCAACTCTGGAGCTTCAGTCCAGGAATTTACATAACCTCTGGATTAAACAGCCTGGGTTTTGGAAAATCTACTTAAAAGGGAAACTCCCAGAAAAAAATGTCTGAATAAAAATAGACTGCAGCAACAACAGCCCCAAATTCCTATGTTATATTACTCAGGTTTCTCCTTTTATATCTTTCTTTTAACCTATTTATTATTGCAGAATAGTATAATCTGTTCAGATTAAAACAGAAATAGAAAATCAAGAGTTGTTCTAGAGTAATTCACACATACGTTTGTTAGCTTGGTTTTCACTAAGATTATATTTGTTGGAGGAGAACACTCACTAAAGATGAAGAAAAATGTGATTATATGTGTGTATATCAGAATGTTTTGCCTCATTTCTAAAAATCCATATTAATTGTGACAACAGATGGAAATGGTTTCTGAACATGCCAATCGTGATAAGCATTTTCAGATTATATATTCTTCCGATCCCAATGCATGCTGTATAAATGTGGTTACAAAATGTTAAAATGATTAGCAAATAAATCTGAGATATCACTTATTTATTTCAGACTGAATGAAAATCAAAGCCAAACAGCATTAGATAGAAAGGAAAACATCATTTCATATTGATAAAAGGCACCATTCATAATAGAGTTAAGAATCATAAATCATTAAGTAACAAAATATTGAATTCAACTAAATTAAGTAGAAGCTCTTAGGAAATGGAATGTTACTTCAATACAAGCTTCTCAGCTTTGGGCAGATCAAGTGAATCAAAATTAAGTTAGAGAAGATTTAAGTAATTCAATTTGAAGAACTGAAATATATAAATAAAATGTATAAAAATAACCAAACACTAATGAACATTAAAGTGCATATGTTACACCAAGAGCTGTTCCTTCAGAAAATTAATTGCTACCAGCTGTTCCCCAGAGGCTTCATAATATCAGTCGGTCTTTCAATATGGCAATGAACATGGTCAAGACAAGAAAAATATTTTTTGAGGGGTTGGAGCTCACTTTTATTTAAGCCTTTTAATAGTTTCTTCTTGTCAATGAATATATATTTCAGATCTATACTGTGGAGTATAAAATCCTGAAGGCAACCTGGTATGAAGAGTATTCCTATAGCACCTGGCCAAGCCAGGAGGAATTGTGTCAGCAAAGTGGCACTCACTGGGCTAAGCTGGAAACAATAAAAAAAAAATAAAAAAAAATTAAAAAGTTTTGACTGTGGAGTACTCAGAGAGAGTAGAAGAATGGGGCATTATGCACAATAGGATTTTACTGAGTTAAAGAGAACAACAAAATTATGTCATATGCAGGAAAATGAAGGGAGCTAGAGAATATTATGCTAAGTGAGGGCAAACAGTCTCAGAAAGTCAAGGGTCAAATGCTTTCTTTCATATGTAGAAGCGAGAGAGGAAGTCGAAACAAAAGGTACTTTAGTTAATTGAGAAGAGACTAGTAGCATAGTGGGGAAGGGATAGGGAGAGAGAGGCAGGGAGGGAAAAAGGAAGAAATGATGAAAGAAACAGTTCCAATTATTCTATGCCTGTGTGTTAAGGGATCACTACCCAGCTCACTACTATGTATAGGGAAGGAATTTTAATAGCGTGGGACCTAAAGAGAAATAACACCAAGACCTGTGTGTTTGTTTGTTTGTATGACTTTGAAACTCACTATGATATATTATAATACTGCACCAAGAAAAGTGTGTGGTTGGGGTGGCATATACATTGAATTTCATGCCATTGTTTACATGTATGCTTTAGCTACACTTGCACCTTTTATAGTATTTTCTGGTTGAATATTCTCTCCTTAGAACAGTTTTAGTTGGTCCATCACTGTCTAGCTCTGAGCATCTGAGCAGGAAAAAATTAGTATTTTCAGATAGAACAAAAGAGCCAAGGGGAGCAGAATTCTCCCATTTTCAAGAGATTTTTTTCAAGTGGCTAAGTTGTCTGTGAGACTAGAATTGGGATCTGTGTTGAAATGAGAGAAATTAGAGTGCTGGAATCTTATATAGCTCAGCTTTGATAGTGCAAGGATCTCTGAGCTACATGGGATGACATATGACACAGAGAAAATAGCTGGGGGATAGAGTACTTGCAGAGAAGGGAGAGTATCACTATATAGAGCCAAGGCCATTAAGATGGGATGTAACTCAAACACAGCAGCTTTTAGTCATAAGCAATGACACTAGACATTAGTACAATGAGCCCATGAATAAATACACATCAGATATGAAAAGGCTGGACCCATGGGATGGGCAGTTGACTGCCACGGCTCTCCCTTGGAGTCTGCGTGCGTGACCCTGCATGCATGATGTGGAAAATCTCAAGGAGGAAAAGCCCTGAGGGAGCGTTGTCCCTGGTCAAACTACTTGCTGCTCTTAAATATAAGCTATTGTTCTTTGGTAATGATTCTATTAACTTTCCACACAAATTGCTCCGGTGATGTAAAATCAGGACTGTGGGAAAAACTGATTCCGTGGAAGATAAATTTTCTGGCAATATGTCTGGGCCCTTAGACTCTCCCTGCCTTGCTCCAAGCTGTAATAGTCAGAGCTTAGGTGCTGTGCAAGCATTCAGGCTGCAGCAATTACAATGCAGAGTTCCTCTCTGTCTTTGCCTTTGACTATAATCATTAACCTATAGTAAAAGCCTTAAGAGTCAACTGAGGCCATTAGCCCCAAAAAGTATAATAGAGACTACACCTGGCTAAGGAATATGTATGCCAGAACAAAAGACAGACATAATAAGTATACAGGTATAAAGTTTTGATGATTATAAAGAAAGGAAATCTTGTGAGAATAAGAAAGCATTTTGTATGAAGTAAAGTTTATCCTAAGATTGTCCCAAAAATGGGAAAGAAAGGATCAGGATAAAAAGCAGAAGGTTAAAAGCAAAGTTGCAAAAGGTTTGTGGTATGCAAATGTGATGAAGATGGATTATTGAAAGAGGAGTAGGTTTCTAATAAGCCTACTGCTTGTGTATTCCCAAGAGGATAATAGAGGCTAGAGGAGTACATCTGACAATTAAATCTAAAAACTTCATGTTGCCTTTTGGGCCCTGTCTGCTAAACTGTATTGTAAGTGTTATTTCATAGGATTGAGGTTTTCAGACATCAGATGGTGTTGCAGACAGAACCTGACAGACATCCATCGCAGCCCTCTGGATCATCATAGACGTATGGCACGGATTCCCCCATGCCAACTACATGCATGAAAGCTGGGACCTCCAACTTTGTCCCCATCCAGCTCAAAGAAGTTACTAGACAAAGAAGGACATGGACAAAGCCCAAGGAACAGAAGGTTCCTAAAGGGTTAAAGGAGATTCTAAAAGCCAAATTCTCCAAAAAACTCTGGGTGTGACTCCTGTCCTTTCTGGAATTTGCCCCCTAAGACTCATCTGCAAGGTCAGGGGGCTGATCTTAATCATAAAGACCCACCTGCAAGGTCAGGGGGCTGATCTTAATCACAAAGACCTGTGACATCACAGGCCTTACTTTTGTCTTGTTTATGGTTGGTGATTTACATGTCCTTCACTCTATGCTTCACTATTGTTCTTTGGTATTTACACTTTTTACTAGGAATCTCACTGGGGAAGAATATAAAAATCTTGGTTTTGGAAAATAAACTTGGTCAGTTGCACGAGAGGCAATTGTCCGTGTCAAATTATTTCAGATTTCTCCCTTCCAAGTCCTGGATACTGATCTCTACAGTTTGGGCCATGAACAAGGACTTGAAGGAGTTTATTTCATTAAGGGGGAGGAATCGCTGCAGAAAAGCCTCTGAAGAATGAAGCTGAGCCCTTTGCCCATCTTCCAAGAACTAAGTCCCAGCAGTTTGAGTGCCGGCCGAGCTGGTCCATTGCAGTTGACCTGGATGATATCAATGTAGATGAAATCTTACTGAAGCAGGTTCTATTTTTAATACTGAACATTGCCAATAGGTTCATAACACTACTACTTTTATTTATTTATTTTTTTGGTGGTTCTGGATAGAAACCAGGGGGTTTCTACCTCCAAACTATACTCCCAGACCTATTTTATACTTTATTTGGAAACAGGGTCTCACTAAGTTGCTGAGAGCCTCACTAAGTAGCTGAGGCTGGCTTCGAACCTGTGAGATCCTCCTGTCTCACCCTCCCAAGTGCTGGGATTACAAGCATGAGCCACCACGCCCGGCTAACACTACTACCTTTTAAGATAGAGAATTATGGCCTGGCACCGTGGCGCACACTTGTAATCTCCGCGCTTGGGTGGCAGAGACAGAGGATCACGCAGATTCCAAGCCAGCCCTGCTGACTTAAGAGACCCTGTTTCCAAATAAAAAAAGTATAAAACAGGTCTGGGAATGTAGCCTGGAGGTAGAAGTGTTTCCGGGACACCCAGTACTACCAAAAAAAAAAAAAAAAAAAAGGAGAAGATAGAGAATTATGAACCTGGGACCTGATATCATAGGATAATTCTTAATTTTTCTCAGGAAATTGACTTGTTTCACCAATAATTATGAAAGGACATTCAGGTAATTTTGCATAGCCATGTGATAAGTGATATCTGTACATGATATTTTCCAGATAAATAGAAATATTCATTTTTAGTCATATAGCTGTTTCAATCAGACTTTAATATTTACTCACAAACACACAAAAAATCTTTCTAAGATTCTAGAATAGATTTGAAGAAAACCATAGAAATCACTGAACTGAACTCACAGCAGATGAACATTCCTCAAAAATACACATTTTGTCCTGTCTCTTTTCACCCTTGTCCTGGGCACTTGCATCTCTCTTTTTCCATTTCTTCTCCCATGATCCTCCCATGAAGAATAACCACAGTAATATTTTAAAATATGGGTCATGCTACTCTCTCTCTCTGAGAGTTTCTGATGGTTCCCATTGTCATTTAATTGAAAGCAAATGCTGACCATGAACTTCAAAGCCCAGCGAGATCTTGCTTCTCCTGAACGGAGTCTCCAAACTCATCAGTGCCATCCTCCTTGCTGAGCGCACTGCAGTCACCTTGGCTTCCTCCTGGTTTCTTGAGTTTCACTTACTTGGTAATGCCAGGGCCTTTGTAATCGCTGCTTCCTCTTCTTGGAAAGCTCTTCTGCTGCCTGTTGAGATTGCTCACACTCTGTCATCCTTCATACACCAATTAAAATATCACATCTCAAGATTCCTCTACCATTTTGTATGTATTCTTGATCACATTGTTCTAGTTATGGAATGCAATAAATATTTTAAAAGTGATACACATTTATTTGTGTACTTGTTTATAGACCCATCTTATTAGAATTTAAACCTCATGAGATAAACATCCATGTCTCACCCATTCACCACTCTTTCTCAATGCTTGTAATAGTTTCATTCAACATTTATTGAATGAATGTATGTACAAATGAATCAATAAATTAATTGTTATTGAGCATTGCCCATGAACTAGCATCATCAGGTGTCATATTTTATTTTATCTTCTGATAACATAAAACTTACAAGCTCTAAGGCTTAGCAGCTAAGGGGCCATATCTACAGGGAGGAACAGCTGGAGCAACAGATGCTCCAAATCTCATTACACTTAACATCCCCTTCCCTTCAAATAATTTTTGTCTTATTTTCTATTTCTCATACCACTGCTGTTTTCTTTTGAATTCTCTGCAATTTTGAAAGGCTTTTATCAAAAAATGGGAAAATTTTTCACTAATTTTCTACTTTTTAGTGGCTATGACAGCAATGCTAAGATGAATTATTGAAATTTTCAGAAATCTATGAATAAGATCAATGAAAAAATGTATATTGAGTGAACAAGAAATAAAA